>NC_134356.1:202880846-203238219 GCF_048569485.1 Anomaloglossus baeobatrachus
GTTAAGCATTTTTTGGAACCAGCATCTGCTTTCCAGTCCTTTAACCACAAGGCTCTGCGCAAAACCACAGAATTGGCGGACGCCATAGCGGTACGGCTCGTAGATTCTAGGACAGCATTGATAGCATAGGTCGCAAACGCAGACATTTGCGAAGTTAGGGACGCCACCTGCGGCACTGCTGGATGTATGAAAGCATCCACCTGTGCTAAACCAGCTGAAATAGCTTGGAGTGCCCACACGGCCGCGAATGCTGGAGCAAACGACGCGCCGATAGCTTCATAGACAGATTTCAACCAAAGGTCCATCTGTCTGTCGTTGGCATCTTTAAGTGAAGCGCCATCCTCTACTGCGACTATGGATCTAGCCGCAAGCTTGGAAATTGGGGGATCCACCTTTGGACACTGGGTCCAGCGTTTGGCCACCTCAGAGGGAAAAGGATAACGGGTATCCTTAGAACGTTTAGAGAAACGCTTGTCTGGATGAGCGTCGTGTTTCTGGATCGATTCTCTGAAGTCAGAGTGGTCCGAAAAAGCACTTAATTTACGCTTGGGATACAGGAAATGGAACTTCTCCTGCTGTGCAGCTGCCTCCTCTGCAGAAGGGGCTGGGGGAGAAATCTCCAACAGTCTATTAATTGCCGATATAAGGTCATTAACCATGGCGTCACCATCAGGGGCATCCAGATTGAAAGGAGCCTCAGGATTAGAATCCTGATCACCGTCCTCAGTCTCATCACCGAGAGACTCTGCTCGCTGAGACCCTGAGCAGTGTGATGACGTGGAGGGTCTTTCCCAGCGAGCTCGCTTAGGCTGCCTGGGACTGTCATCTGAGTCAGAGACTTCAGCCTGTGATGCTTGAGACCCCCTTGAAGTACGGATTAGTTCCAACTGAGGGGGACCGGAGAGCATAGACACAGCAGTGTCCATGGACTGAGTAACTGGCCTGGACTGCAAGGTCTCCAGGATTTTTGACATAGTCACAGACATCTTATCAGCAAAAACTGCAAAGTCTGTCCCCGTCACCGGGGCAGGGTTCACAGGCGTCTCTGCCTGGGCTACCACCACATTAGGCTCTGGCTGACGAAGTGCCACTGGGACTGAACATTGCACACAATGTGGGTCTTTGGAGCCTGCCGGTAGATCAGCCCCACATGCAGCACAAACAGTGTACACAGCCTGTGCCTTGGCACCCTTGCGTTTTGCGGATGACATGTTGCTGCCTCCTCAGAGCAGTACAGGGTGTGCAGCCAAGAAGCGACCTTACAGTGCAACTATATATATATATGGTACTAAGAAAAAAAGTACACTAATATAACACTGAGGCACTAGTGGGGCCAGCACTAAAGTGCAGCTTACCGCCCGCTTAGGAGCGGGTGTGTGGTCGCCGAAATCCCTTTAGTCTGGGTCTCCCAGAGCCTGCTGCCTTTCCCCAGCCAGACCGCATGTGTAATGGCTGCCGGCGTCCTTGTGGAGAGGGGGGGCGGGCCCTGGGCGTATACAGACGAAGAGCGGGAAGCCTGCTTCCCACTGTGCCTAGTGAGAGGGCTGGAGCATGTAAATAAAGCTCCAGCCCTCGGCGCTGCCAATTGAGCAGCGTCTCTCCCTTACCCTGATTGACAGGGTGGGGGCGGGAACGAAGCGGCGCTAGGCCGCAGAAGCCGGGGACTAAAGTTAGAAGCGCCGCCGCCGTAAAAGCGCGGTCGGCGCAAAGTCCCCGGCGCACCACAAGTCGCAGCTGCGCCGCCGCTCCAGTAGCGGTCGGCGCAGTAGTTCCCAACATGTAACATCACTCAGCAAAGCTGCAGTGACCTAACCCCAGCGCACAGCGCTACTGTCCCCGGCGCACTATAACGCTCAGCAAGCCTTGAGAGTGTCCGTGCCTGCCGGGGACACAGAGTACCTGAAAGTTGCAGGGCCATGTCCCTGAACGGCACTCCCGCTCCAAATCCAGCAGGTTCTCTGGGTCTGTGGATGGAGCCCGGCCTCAGGGCTTGGAGGCCGGTAGGATCCCACTTCCACAGAGCCCTCCAGGGGATGTGGAAGGAAAACAGCATGTGGGCTCCAGCCTCTGTACCAGCAATAGGTACCTCAACCTTACAAGCACCACCGCGGGTGAGAAGGGAGCATGCTGGGGGCCCCATATGGGCCCTCTTTTCTTCCATCCGATATAGTCAGCAGCTACTGCTGACTACAAACAGTGGAGCTATGCGTGGATGTCTGACCTCCTTCGCACAAAGCAGAAAACTGGTGAGCCAGTGATCCCACTGGGGGTGTATAGCCAGAAGGGGAGGGGCCTTACACTTTTTAGTGTAATTGCTTTGTGTGGCCTCCGGAGGCAGTGCTATACACCCAATCGTCTGGGTCTCCCAATAGAGCGCTGAAGAAAACTTATTACATCATTCCCAAGAAGACTCATGGCTGTACTAGCTCAAAAGGGTGCTTCTACTTAATACTAAGAAGCAAAGGATCTGAATTCTTATGACCATGTGATATTTCAGTTTTTCTTGTTTAAAAATTTGCAAATATTTCTACATTCATTTTTTTTTCTGTCAAGATGGGGTGCAGAGTGTACATTAATGAGAGAAAAAAACAAAACTTTTTTAATTCGACAGATGGCTGCAATGAAACAAAGTGAAAAATTTAAAGGGGACTGAATACTTTTTGTACTCACTGTATATAATTTTATATATTTACACATATATATATATATATATATATATATATAATATATATATATATATATATATATATATACACACCGTATGTTTTCGCTTTATAAGACGCACCTGATTATAAGACGCACCCCCAAATTTGGTGAAGGAAAAGAGAATTTTTTTTTTAATGTTAAATGGGGTCCGTCTTATAATGCCAGTGCCCATCTAACAAATCATATAGGGTATATGTCTCTTATAGCCCCCCATCCTATAATTAGCCCCCTTAATCTGGATATGGCCCCCTTATATTGAATATAGCCCCCTTGTGCTGGCACATGTCCCCCTGTGATGCCACATGTCCCCCTGTGCTGGCACAAGTCCCCTATAGCTGGCACACATCCAATACAGCTGGCACAGGTCTCCTAAAGCTGGCACACATCCAATACAGCTTGCACAGGTCTATAGCTCGCACACATCCCAGAAAGGTGGCACAGGTCTCCTATAGCTGGCACACAACCCATACAGGTGACACAGGTCTCCTATTGCTGGCACACATCCAATACAGCTGTCACATGTCTCCTATTGCTGGCACACATCCAATACAGCTGGCACAGGTCTCCTATTGCTGGCACACTTCCAATACAGCTGGCACAGGTCTCCTATTGCTGGCAAACATCCCATACAGGTGGCACAGGTCTCCTATAGCTGGCACACATCCAATACAGCTGGCACACGTCTCCTATAGCTGGCACACATCCCATACAGGTGGCACAGGTCTCCTATTGCTGGCACACGTTCCAAACAGGTGACACAGGTCTCCTATAGCTGGCACACATCCAATACAGCTGTCACAGGTCTCCTATTGCTGGCACACATCCAATACAGCTGGCACAGGTCTCCTATTTCTGGCACACATCCCATACAGGTGGCACAGGTCTCCTATAGCTGGCACACATCCAATACAGCTGGCACAGGTCTCCTATAGCTGGCACACATCCAATACAGCTGGCACAGGTCTCCTATTGCTGGCACACTTCCAATACAGCTGGCACAGGTCTCCTATTGCTGGCACACATCCCATACAGGTGGCACAGGTCTCCTATAGCTGGCACACATCCAATACAGCTGGCACACGTCTCCTATAGCTGGCACACATCCCATACAGGTGGCACAGGTCTCCTATTGCTGGCACACATCCCAGAAAGGTGGCACAGGTCTCCTATAGCTGGCACACATCCCAAACAGGTGACACAGGTCTCCTATTGCTGGCACACATCCAATACAGCTGTCACAGGTCTCCTATTGCTGGCACACTTCCAATACAGCTGGCACAGGTCTCCTATTGCTGGCACACTTCCAATACAGCTGGCACAGGTCTCCTATTGCTGGCACACATCCCATACAGGTGGCACAGGTCTCCTATAGCTGGCACACATCCAATACAGCTGGCACACGTCTGCTATAGCTGGCACACATCCCATACAGGTGGCACAGGTCTCCTATAGCTGGCACACATCCAATACAGCTGTCACAGGTCTCCTATTGCTGGCACACATCCAATACAGCTGGCACAGGTCTCCTATTTCTGGCACACATCCCATACAGGTGGCACAGGTCTCCTATAGCTGGCACACATCCAATACAGCTGGCACAGGTCTCCTATAGCTGGCACACATCCAATACAGCTGGCACAGGTCTCCTATAGCTGGCACACATCCAATACAGCTGGCACAGGTCTCCTATTGCTGGCACACTTCCAATACAGCTGGCACAGGTCTCCTATTGCTGGCACACATCCCATACAGGTGGCACAGGTCTCCTATAGCTGGCACACATCCAATACAGCTGGCACACGTCTCCTATAGCTGGCACACATCCCATACAGGTGGCACAGGTCTCCTATTGCTGGCACACGTTCCAAACAGGTGACACAGGTCTCCTATAGCTGGCACACATCCAATACAGCTGGCACAGGTCTCCTATAGCTGGCACACATCCAATACAGCTGGCACAGGTCTCCTATTGCTGGCACACTTCCAATACAGCTGGCACAGGTCTCCTATTGCTGGCACACATCCCATACAGGTGGCACAGGTCTCCTATAGCTGGGACACATCCAATACAGCTGGCACACGTCTCCTATAGCTGGCACACATCCCATACAGGTGGCACAGGTCTCCTATTGCTGGCACACATCCCAGAAAGGTGGCACAGGTCTCCTATAGCTGGCACACATCCCAAACAGGTGACACAGGTCTCCTATTGCTGGCACACATCCAATACAGCTGTCACAGGTCTCCTATTGCTGGCACACATCCAATACAGCTGGCACAGGTCTACTATTGCTGGCACACTTCCAATACAGCTGGCACAGGTCTCCTATTGCTGGCACACATCCCATACAGGTGGCACAGGTCTCCTATAGCTGGCACACATCCAATACAGCTGGCACACGTCTGCTATAGCTGGCACACATCCCATACAGGTGGCACAGGTCTCCTATTGCTGGCACACATCCCAAACAGGTGACACAGGTCTCCTATAGCTGGCACACATCCAATACAGCTGTCACATGTCTCCTATTGCTGGCACACATCCAATACAGCTGGCACAGGTCTCCTATTTCTGGCACACATCCCATACAGGTGGCACAGGTCTCCTATAGCTGGCACACATCCAATACAGCTGGCACAGGTCTCCTATAGCTGGCACACATCCAATACAGCTGGCACAGGTCTCCTATAGCTGGCACACATCCAATACAGCTGGCACAGGTCTCCTATTGCTGGCACACTTCCAATACAGCTGGCACAGGTCTCCTATAGCTGGCACACATCCCATACAGGTGGCACAGGTCTCCTATAGCTGGCACACATCCAATACAGCTGTCACAGGTCTCCTATTGCTGGCACACATCCAATACAGCTGGCACAGGTCTCCTATTTCTGGCACACATCCCATACAGGTGGCACAGGTCTCCTATAGCTGGCACACATCCAATACAGCTGGCACACGTCTCCTATAGCTGGCACACATCCCATACAGGTGGCACAGGTCTCCTATTGCTGGCACACATCCCAGAAAGGTGGCACAGGTCTCCTATAGCTGGCACACATCCCAAACAGGTGACACAGGTCTCCTATTGCTGGCACACATCCAATACAGCTGTCACAGGTCTCCTATAGCTGGCACACATCCAATACAGCTGGCACACGTCTGCTATAGCTGGCACACATCCCATACAGGTGGCACAGGTCTCCTATTGCTGGCACACATCCCAAACAGGTGACACAGGTCTCCTATAGCTGGCACACATCCAATACAGCTGTCACATGTCTCCTATTGCTGGCACACATCCAATACAGCTGGCACAGGTCTCCTATTTCTGGCACACATCCCATACAGGTGGCACAGGTCTCCTATAGCTGGCACACATCCAATACAGCTGGCACAGGTCTCCTATAGCTGGCACACATCCAATACAGCTGGCACAGGTCTCCTATAGCTGGCACACATCCAATACAGCTGGCACAGGTCTCCTATTGCTGGCACACTTCCAATACAGCTGGCACAGGTCTCCTATAGCTGGCACACATCCCATACAGGTGGCACAGGTCTCCTATAGCTGGCACACATCCAATACAGCTGTCACAGGTCTTCTATTGCTGGCACACATCCAATACAGCTGGCACAGGTCTCCTATTTCTGGCACACATCCCATACAGGTGGCACAGGTCTCCTATAGCTGGCACACATCCAATACAGCTGGCACACGTCTCCTATAGCTGGCACACATCCCATACAGGTGGCACAGGTCTCCTATTGCTGGCACACATCCCAGAAAGGTGGCACAGGTCTCCTATAGCTGGCACACATCCCAAACAGGTGACACAGGTCTCCTATTGCTGGCACACATCCAATACAGCTGTCACAGGTCTCCTATTGCTGGCACACTTCCAATACAGCTGGCACAGGTCTCCTATTGCTGGCACACTTCCAATACAGCTGGCACAGGTCTCCTATTGCTGGCACACATCCCATACAGGTGGCACAGGTCTCCTATAGCTGGCACACATCCAATACAGCTGGCACACGTCTGCTATAGCTGGCACACATCCCATACAGGTGGCACAGGTCTCCTATTGCTGGCACACATCCCAAACAGGTGGCACAGGTCTCCTATAGCTGGCACACATCCCAAACAGGTGACACAGGTCTCCTATTGCTGGCACACATCCAATGCAGCTGTCACAGGTCTCCTATTGCTGGCACACTTCCAATACAGCTGGCACAGGTCTCCTATTGCTGGCACACATCCCATACAGGTGGCACAGGTCTCCTATAGCTGGCACACATCCAATACAGCTGGCACACGTCTCCTATAGCTGGCACACATCCAATACAGCTGGCACAGGTCTCCTATTGCTGGCACACTTCCAATACAGCTGGCACAGGTCTCCTATTGCTGGCACACATCCCATACAGGTGGCACAGGTCTCCTATAGCTGGCACACATCCAATACAGCTGGCACACGTCTCCTATAGCTGGCACATATCCAATACAGCTGGCACAGGTCTCCTATTGCTGGCACACATGCCATACATGTGGCACAGGTCTCCTATAACTGGCACACATCCCATACAGGTGGCACAGGTCTCCTATTGCTGGCACACGTTCCCCTGTGTTAGATATGGCCCCCATGCTGCTGCCCATAGTAAAATAAACACTTTACCTTCTCCAGCGCTGTCCTCCCTCGTGTCTTCCTCCGTGCAGCTCAGCTCCTGCACTTCCTGGTTCTCGGTGCCGGTCATGTGATCGGCACAGCAGAGTGACATGATCTCTGTGTGCCTGACCACAGCGGCAGCAGTGAGATCGGGGAGACACCGGGAGACATGCTGGAGGAGGTAAGTAAAGAGTTTTTATTTTAGGACGGGCAGTAGTATGGGGGCCATATCTAATACGGGGGGAGGATGGGGACATGTGCGATCAAAGGGGGGCGCAGGCAAATATAATATGCGCCGCTCCCCCAGCCCATCGCCGCGGTGCGGTTTCAGCACTATGGTATGATGGACAGCGGCTGTGCATATTATATGAGCGGGTGCAGTAGATCTCCCGCTGCCTCCAGCAGCCTTCACAAGCCTTGTTGGGGGAACAAAAGTGCGTCTTATAAAGTGAAAAATACGTTTTTTTTTATATATATATTTATTTTATATACACACAAAACACACTCTAGATGGTACTGTCTTATCACTTTTACAACACTGAATGGCGTAAAGAAGAAATAAAACAAAAAAACAATGCCTGACTTTGTTTCTTCTTGATTCTGCCTCACAAACAGAATAGACAATTATCAAAATTATGTGGTCTAAAATGGTACCAATAAAGAAGGGAATTTTGTTACTTACCGTAAATTCCTTTTCTTCTAGCTCCTATTGGGAGACCCAGACGATTGGGTGTATAGCACTGCCTCCGGAGGCCACACAAAGCAATTACACTAAAAAGTGTAAGGCCCCTCCCCTTCTGGCTATACACCCCCAGTGGGATCACTGGCTCACCAGTTTTAGTGCAAAAGCAAGAAGGAGGAAAGCCAATAACTGGTTTAAACAAATTCACTCCGAAGTAACGTCGGAGAACTGAAAACCATTCAACATGAACAACATGTGTACCCGAAAAACAACCAACAATCCCGAAGGACAACAGGGCGGGTGCTGGGTCTCCCAATAGGAGCTAGAAGAAAAGGAATTTACGGTAAGTAACAAAATTCCCTTCTTCTTCGGCGCTCCATTGGGAGACCCAGACGATTGGGACGTCCAAAAGCTGTCCCTGGGTGGGTAAAGAAATACCTCATGTCAGAGCTGCAAAGACAGCCCTCCCCTACGGGGAGGCAACTGCCGCCTGCAGGACTCTTCTACCTAGGCTGGCGTCCGCCGAAGCATAGGTATGCACCTGATAATGTTTGGTGAAAGTGTGCAGACTCGACCAGGTAGCTGCCTGGCACACCTGTTGAGCCGTAGCCTGGTGTCGTAATGCCCAGGACGCACCCACGGCTCTGGTAGAATGGGCCTTCAGCCCTGATGGAACCGGAAGCCCAGCAGAACGGTAGGCTTCAAGAATTGGTTCTTTGATCCATCGAGCCAGGGTGGCCTTGGAAGCCTGCGACCCTTTGCGCTTACCAGCAACAAGGACAAAGAGTGCATCCGAACGGCGCAGGGGCGCCGTGCGGGAAATGTAGATTCTGAGTGCTCTCACCAGATCTAACAAATGTAAATCCTTCTCATAGCGATGAACTGCATGAGGACAAAAAGAAGGCAAAGAGATATCCTGATTAAGATGAAAAGAGGATACCACCTTCGGGAGAAACTCCTGAATGGGTCGCAGCACTACCTTGTCCTGGTGGAAGACCAGGAAGGGAGCCTTGGATGACAGCGCTGCTAGCTCAGACACTCTCCGAAGAGATGTGATCGCTACCAGAAAAGCCACTTTCTGTGATAGTCTAGAAAGTGAAACCTCCCTCAGAGGCTCGAAGGGCGGCTTCTGGAGGGCAACCAGTACCCTGTTCAGGTCCCATGGATCTAACGGCCGCTTGTACGGGGGTACGATATGACAAACCCCCTGCAGGAACGTGCGTACCTTAGAAAGTCGTGCTAGACGCTTCTGAAAAAAGACGGATAGCGCCGAGACTTGCCCTTTAAGGGAGCCGAGCGACAAACCTTTTTCTAACCTAGATTGCAGGAAAGAAAGAAATGTAGGCAATGCAAATGGCCAGGGAGACACTCCCTGAGCAGAGCACCAGGATAAGAATATCCTCCACGTTCTGTGGTAGATCTTAGCGGACGTGGGCTTCCTAGCCTGTCTCATGGTGGCAACGACCCCTTGGGATAATCCTGAAGACGCTAGGATCCAGGACTCAATGGCCACACAGTCAGGTTCAGGGCCGCAGAATTCCGATGGAAAAATGGCCCTTGGGACAGCAAGTCTGGTCGGTCTGGTAGTGCCCACGGTTGGCCGACCGTGAGATGCCACAGATCCGGATACCACGCCCTCCTTGGCCAGTCTGGGGCGACGAGTATGACGCGGCTGCAGTCGGATCTGATCTTGCGTAGCACCCTGGGCAAGAGTGCCAGAGGTGGAAACACATAAGGGAGCCGGAACTGCGACCAATCTTGCACTAAGGCGTCTGCCGCCAGAGCTCTGTGATCGCGAGACCGTGCCATGAAGGTTGGGACCTTGTTGTTGTGCCGGGACGCCATTAAGTCGACGTCCGGCCTTCCCCATCGGCGCCAGATTTCCTGAAACACGTCCGGGTGAAGGGACCATTCCCCTGCGTCCATGCCCTGGCGACTGAGGAAGTCTGCTTCCCAGTTTTCTACGCCGGGGATGTGAACTGCGGATATGGTGGAGGCCGTGGCCTCCACCCACATCAGAATCCGCCGGACTTCCTGGAAGGCTTGCCGACTGCGTGTCCCCCCTTGGTGGTTGATGTATGCCACCGCTGTGGAGTTGTCCGACTGAATTCGGATCTGCTTTCCTTCCAGCCACTGCTGGAAGGCTAGTAGGGCAAGATACACTGCTCTGATTTCCAGAACATTGATCTGAAGTGTGGACTCCTGCTGAGTCCACGTACCCTGAGCCCTGTGGTGGAGAAAAACTGCTCCCCACCCTGACAGACTCGCGTCTGTCGTGACCACCGCCCAAGACGGTGGTAGGAAGGATCTTCCCTGTGATAATGAGGTGGGAAGAAGCCACCACTGCAGAGAGTCCTTGGCCGTCTGGGAAAGGGAGACTTTCCTGTCCAGGGATTTTGACTTCCCGTCCCATTGGCGGAGAATGTCCCATTGAAGTGGGCGCAGATGAAACTGCGCAAACGGAACCGCTTCCATTGCCGCCACCATCTTCCCGAGGAAGTGCATGAGGCGTCTTAAGGAGTGCGACTGACTTTGAAGGAGAGCCTGCACCCCAGTCTGTAGAGACCGCTGCTTGTCCAGCGGAAGCTTCACTATCGCTGAGAGAGTATGAAACTCCATGCCAAGATACGTTAGTGATTGGGTCGGTGACAGATTTGACTTTGAGAAGTTAATGATCCACCCAAACGTCTGGAGAGTCTCCAGTGCCACCGTCAAGCTGAGTTGGCATGCCTCTTGAGAGGGTGCCTTGACCAGTAGATCGTCTAAGTAAGGGATCACAGAGTGTCCCTGAGAGTGCAAGACTGCTACCACTGCCGCCATGATCTTGGTGAACACCCGTGGGGCTGTCGCCAGACCAAATGGCAGAGCTACGAACTGAAGATGGTCGTCTCCTATCACGAAGCGTAGAAAGCGTTGGTGCTCTGTAGCAATCGGCACGTGGAGATAAGCATCCTTGATGTCTATTGATGCTAGGAAATCTCCTTGAGACATTGAGGCAATGACTGAGCGGAGGGATTCCATCCGGAACCGCCTGGCGTTCACATGCTTGTTGAGCAGTTTTAGGTCCAGAACAGGACGGAATGAGCCGTCCTTTTTTGGCACCACAAAGAGATTGGAGTAAAAGCCTTGACCTCGTTCCTGAAGAGGAACAGGGACCACCACTCCTTCTGCTCTTAGAGAATTCACCGCCTGCAGAAGGGCATCTGCTCGGTCGGGATGTGGGGAAGTTCTGAAGAACCGAGGCGGAGGACGAGAACTGAACTCTATCCTGTACCCGTGAGACAAAATGTCTGTTACCCACCGGTCTTTGACCTGTGGCAGCCAAATGTCGCAAAAGCGGGAGAGCCTGCCACCGACCGAGGATGCGGAGGGAGGCGGCCGAAAGTCATGAGGCAGCCGCCTTGGAAGCGGTACCTCCGGTTGCTTTCTTGGGGCGTGAGTGAGCCCGCCAGGAATCAGAGCTCCTTTGCTCCTTCTGAGTCCCTTTGGACGAGGAGAATTGGGGCTTGCCCGAGCCTCGAAAGGACCGAAACTTTGACTGCCACTTCCTCTGTGGAGGTTTGCTTGATCTGGGCTGGGGTAAGGAGGAGTCCTTACCTTTGGACTGTTTAATGATTTCCGCCAATTGCTCACCAAACAGTCTGTCTCCAGATAATGGCAAGCTGGTTAAACATTTTTTAGAAGCAGAATCTGCTTTCCATTCCTTTAACCACAAGGCTCTGCGCAAAACTACAGAGTTGGCGGATGCCATTGAGGTACGGCTCGTAGAGTCCAGTACCGCATTGATAGCGTAGGTCGCAAACGCAGACATTTGCGTAGTTAGGGACGCCACCTGCGGCACTGCTGGACGTATGAGAGAGTCCACCTGTGCCAGACCAGCTGAAATAGCTTGGAGCGCCCACACGGCCGCGAATGCTGGAGCAAACGACGCGCCAATAGCTTCATAGACAGATTTCAACCAAAGGTCCATCTGTCTGTCATTGGCATCTTTAAGTGAAGCCCCATCCTCCACTGCAACTATGGATCTAGCTGCAAGCCTGGATATTGGAGGGTCCACTTTTGGACACTGGGTCCAGCGTTTGACCACGTCAGGGGGAAAAGGATAACGTGTATCCTTAAGGCGTTTAGAAAAACGCTTGTCCGGATAAGTATTGTGTTTCTGGATGGATTCTCTGAAGTCAGAGTGGTCCAGAAAAGTACTCAATTTACGCTTGGGATACAGGAAATGGAATTTCTCCTGCTGTGCAGCTGCCTCCTCTGCAGAAGGGGCTGGGGGAGAAATATCCAACAGCCTATTGATGGCCGCTATAAGGTCATTTACCATGGCGTCACCATCTGGCGTATCCAAATTGAGTGCGGCGTCAGGACAAGACTCCTGATCACCCACCTCTGAGCCATCATATAGAGACCCTTCTCGCTGAGTCCCTGATCCGCGTGATGACGTGGAAGGTCTCTCCCAGCGAGCTCGCTTAGGCGGACTGGGACTGTCTTCGGAGTCAGAGCCCTCAGCCTGTGATGCCTGGGACCCCCTTGAATTACGGATTAATTCCAGCTGAGGGGGGCCGGGGAACATAGACACAGCGGTGTCCATGGTCTGAGCAACTGGCCTGGACTGCAAGGTCTCCAGGATTTTTGTCATAGTCACAGACATTTTATCAGCAAAAACTGCAAATTCTGTCCCCGTCACCGGGGTAGGGTTCACAGGCGTCTCTGCCTGGGCTACCACCACAATAGGCTCTGGCTGACGAAGTGCCACTGGGACTGAACATTGCACACAATGAGAGTCGTTGGAGCCTGCTGGTAGATTAGTCCCACATGCTGTACAAGCAGTGTAGACAGCCCGTGCCTTGGCACCCTTGCGTTTTGCGGATGACATGCTGTTGTCTCCTCAAAGCAATATAGGGTGTACAGCCAAGAAGCGACCTTACAGTGCAGAACACAAATATAACACTGTGGCACTAGTGGGGCCGCACGTATGTGCTGCTTACCGCCCGCTTAGCGCGGGTGTGTGGTCGCCAGAAACCCGTAGCCTGGGTCCCTCAGAGCCTGCGTCCGTCCTCCAGCCAGACTGCATGTGTATAATGGCTGCCGGCGTCCTGGGGAGCTGCAAGCCTGGGGGCGGGCCTAGGGCGTGCACAGAGAAAAAGCGCGAAGCCTGTGTCCTACTGTGCTCAGTGAGAGGGCTGGAGCATGTAAATCGTGCTCCAGCCCTCGGCGCTGCCGATTGAACAACGTCTCTCCCCTACCCTGATTGACAGGGTGGGGGGCGTTAACGAAGCGGAGCTAGGCCGCAGAAAAACCGGCGACTAAAGTTAGAAGCGCCGCCGCCGTAAAAGCGCGGTCGGCGCGTCCCCGGCGCACTACAAGTCGCAGCTGCGCCGCCGCTCCAGGGGCGGTCGGCGCGGCGATCCACACACATAAAGTCCCCCAGTAATCTGCGGGGACTATAAGCCCAGCGCACAGCGCTACAGTCCCCGGCGCACTAGCACACCCAGCAAGCCTGGGGTGTGCGTGGCCTGCCATACGGGGACACAGAGTACCTGAAAGTTGCAGGGCCTTGTCCCTGAACGGCACTCCCGCTCCACATCCAGCAGGTTCTATGGGTCTGTGGATGGAGCCCGGCCTCAGGGCTTGGTGGCCGGTAAGATCCCACTTCCTCAGAGCCCCTCAGGGGGATGGGGAAGGAAAACAGCATGTGGGCTCCAGCCTCCGTACCAGCAATAGGTACCTCAACCTTACAAACCACAATTGGGGTAAGAAGGGAGCATGCTGGGGGCCCCAAATGGGCCCTCTTTTCTTCCATCCGATATAGTCAGCAGCTACTGCTGACTAAACAGTGGAGCTATGCGTGGATGTCTGACCTCCTTCGCACAAAGCAGAAAACTGGTGAGCCAGTGATCCCACTGGGGGTGTATAGCCAGAAGGGGAGGGGCCTTACACTTTTTAGTGTAATTGCTTTGTGTGGCCTCCGGAGGCAGTGCTATACACCCAATCGTCTGGGTCTCCCAATGGAGCGCCGAAGAAAACTACAACTCATCCCGCAAAAAATAAGCCCTCACATGACTGTCGACAGAAAAATAATACTATAGCCTTCAAAATTCAGTGATACAAAAAAACCCACAATATTTTGTAAAAGCTTTTTTGTGTGATAGTAGCCAAACCAGAAAAAAAACTAACAAAAAAACCCCAACTATATAAATCTAGTATCGCTGTAATCGTACTGACCAGTAGGAATAAAGCCGCAAAGGCGTAAAAAATGTAATTTTTCACTTCCTCTTGATTTGTTCATTCTGACTCCCAAAGACCACAGTACGGCGCAGCTCATTTATCCTGCGCTCTATGCTGAACGCTTACACCAGGGAATAAGTGTTAAATCTCTGAAAAATGTGATTCAGACATAATTCCCAATGAAAAGTCACTGTAATGGGGCAGAAGGAGTCAGTTTAACCTTCCATTTGACTTGTGACACAGCAGTGTCCATCTTTTTAAGGATCTCTTCAGACGTGCACAAAAGTGCGGTCATCAACAGTTTTGTGCACCTCTCAAAAGATGGACACCACTGAACAGAGGACGAACGGAGTTCGGAGTAACTGTGCTGCCTCATTAGTGAATGATTCCGTCAGGGGTTTCACATGAATCATTTATAATCCGAAAAATCTAAAATACGACTTTTGTCCCTCAAAATTGGGGGAAAATGGTCGTGTGTCTTATAATAGGGATAAAGATCACAAGAAAGGAGGGGGGTCAGCGGAGAAGCGGGGTCACAAGAGGAAGGGTCGCAGCTGAAAGACCGTGGCGGCGGCATGAGTGGGGCAATGCTGTGGAACCGGGAAGAGGTGGTGTCACGGCAGTGCGATGCAGGGCTACTGATGTTCAGGCTATTGATGTCCAGGCAGTAGATGCGATGGGCTTCAGGAAAATTACTCTACAAGATCTCAATCTGCGTCTGTGAAGCTCATCGAGTCCACTGCCTGGAGATCAATGGCGCCCGCATCGTACCATCACGACACCCCCTCATCCCAGCCCCACAGCATTTCCCCACTCATGCAGCCGCCGACGTTCTTTAGCTGTGACCTTGCTTCCTGTGACCAGCTCTATCAACGTGTTCCCCTGTCCCGCCCCAGTAAATGGACTCTAGGATTATAAGCCGGACACCCTTTTTTAATATTAAGAATTCTTTCCCTATTTTCTTTCTCTAAATTTCAAATGCATTTCATAATACGCAAAATTCGGTAGATGGAAACCCCAATGTAAGTGATTAGCATAGAGCACAAGATAAATGTGACATGATACAAAAGGTTCTGTACCCAAATTGCCAAACAGCATTCAATTCAACCAACAAAAACACACGTCCCCTCTCAGGTTCGTCATCTGTTAACAGAAATATTGGGGGCTTCCACATTCCTGGTAGCAGAAAGGTTCTGGAAGAGTGCTATGGCTTAAATAAGAAAACCAGAAAAATCTGCGCTCTCAAAGCCAAATGCTCGCCTTCTTTCTGAGCACCACAGTGTGTGTGCCTAAACCACAATTAGCGTCCACATATCTTTACATAGCATTGTAGTGAGGAAGCCCACTTACTTAATGGGGTGCAGGTATCCAGAAGCACAAGCTGGGCACAATTTACAGGCACTACAATGTGCTGGGCACGCAAAGGACCTATTTGCAATTTTTTATTCTGGTACATTAACTGCTTTTGACACCATGGGTTTTTTCCAGTAACTAAATAGTCACTACACCCGTAGATGAATTCCCAGAGTGTCATAATTTCCAAAATTTGGTAACTTAAGGGGGTTTATTCTGTCCTGGCACTTAGGGGCTCTGCAGATGGAGTTCGTAAACTATTCTAGAAAAATCTGTGCTCCAAAAATCAAATGGCGCTCCTTCCCTCCCGAGCCCTTTGGTGTGGTCAAACAGTACTGCGCAGTCACATGTGGGGCATTGCCAATTTAGAAGAAATTGTGTAACACATTATGCGACTTGTTTTAGCTATTCCCAAGTGTAAAAATTGGAAACATGGGGTTAAAACAACAATTTGGTGGTAAAAATGTTATTATTTTTTGTTCACAGCCTAATAGTATAAAATTGTCCCACACCTGGGGTGTAAATATATTCACTGCACCCTTGGATAAATTCATTGAGGGGTGCAGTTTGTCAAATGGGGTCACTTGAGAGTGGTTTCTGTTGTTATGGAACCTCAGGGGCTCTGCTAATGTGACATGGCACTCGCAAACCATTCCAACTAAATCTGCACTTCAATATGGCATTACTTCCCTTAACTTTATACTGTGTCTTAAAAGTAGTCCTCGACCACATATGGTGTATTGGCATACTCAGGTGATATAGAGCAACAAAATTATTGGTTCTATTATTTCATGGTAACCTAGTGAATTTGAAAAATTAATTGTTAATACAACAGTTTGGTTTTTAAAATGTATATAATGGCTCAACGTTAAAAAATTCTGTGAAGCACCTGGGGTTCAATATGCTCACCTAACATCTAAATACATTTTCTTGAGGGGTCTAGTTTACAAAATGGGGTCAGACCGAGAGCAATACCGCAGATCCAGTATCCAGGATGTGAGGCACCTGAAACAACAGATACAGGAGGCCTGTGGTAGCATTTCTTCAGTGGTATTGCTCTCGGTGTCTCAAGAGTGGGAGAAGAGAATCACGTTGACAATTCAACACAATGGGCAGCACTTTGAGCACATCCTTTAGTGGGCTACTGTCGTTCCTTGTCACAAACGTGTCAATAACTTTATAATGAATAAAGCTACGTTAAAAATGAGCACACCATTGTTTTTCTTGTGCAATTTTCTATGTGTTTTATGTGTCACATGACCCCCTTCCCATTGAAAAAAATGCATTTGTTTTATGGAGAGAAATCAATCCCAACTGGAACAGAAATAAGCTGCAAAAAAGAATTTTTCTTGAAGAATTGGAAAAATCCCTAGTTAGGCCGTATATCGAAGCCAGAAAAGTAAACCCCAGAAGCAAAGAAACAGCCATTGTGAAGAGTGCCCAGCAGCATACTCAAGAAAGACTCCACGGCCTCCACCAGCACAGCTGTCAGCCAAAAAAGGAAGAGATGTCTGACGCGTGGTGGGTGTGCAAAATCTATGTAAAGGACATGTGTTTTATAATTGTGTTCAATGTAAAATCGGTTCAAACTTTTTAGAAAGACAAACTGAAATTATTTATCATTTGTTATTTTATAAAATATGTTATCACAAAGTTACATTTAGTTAGCTTTCATGTTATAGAAATAGAAAGCTAAAGCATGTTTGTTATTTGTGTGCAGAATGCTATAAAGCTAACATAATTGCAAACAGCCCAAGTAACCTTTTTCTGAAAAAATAAAAATTAAGATTTAATTTCATTTTTCATTTGTTTATGATCAACCATGTTCACATACAGTTTAACCCCAAAGCGACGGCCTAACGTCTCAAGACGTCGGAAAAACAGGGTACTTATTCTATTCCGACGCTTTGAGACGTCAGGCCGGAAAAAGCTTGTAGCGCTCCCCAGTGACAGAAAATCTCGGGGGTTTCAGCTACCGGAGGTAGCTGAGACCCCCAAGATTATGAATCGGGGTGTTTTTTTTGGACCCTGATAAGGTGATCGCCGGTATACACCATATACCGCCAATCACATTAAAAAAAAAAATGGCAAATACTGATTTCTTTCTCATCTGACATGATCAAACATGTCAGATGATAAAGTATAAGCCCATAGTGCCCCCAAAGCCCCCAGTACCGGAGAATCAACCCCCACCACCCCCACCCCCTCCAGAGCATCCGCCGCCGGCTCTGCATTCATTTCCCTCTGATCTGAACTGATGAAACATTTCAGATCGGAGGGAAATGTCCTCCCCGAGCCCTCTTCCGGGACACCGGAGCTCTCTGGTCCCCCGGAACCCCTCCAGTTCTCCAGAGTCCCACCCCTCCTCCTCTTCCGGAGCATGCAAGATGGCGACGCGCACAGTAGCGCGTGGCCCGCATTCATCCTCCTTCCCTCATTTCTGTCGCATGTGACATGTCACATGCGACAGAAAATTCGTCCCTAGGTCCTGCCAGGTCTCCCGCCGTCAGCCCCCGGTCTTCCCCATGACCTGGCTGCTGCTCCGGTCCCCGCGATCACTCCGCCTCCCTCTGAAAAGCTGGAGGCGCATGCGCAGACAGCGGCTGTCAGCTGGCTCCTTGCAAGCAGGGACGCTGAGCTCACTACCACTGAAACTGCTGTACTGTGGACCGGGGGAGTGTGAGTGCAGTAATCTGCAGCCACACTCCTCACATGGAGGGCCTGCTGTTCCAGAAAATGGGGGATAGTTCTCTCAGCGTGCCCCTCATATTCTGGAATGAGGTTACTGCAGGTCACTCTGCCCTAGGTTGGACCGGGGCAGTGCGAGTGCAGTATTCTCAGATTACTGCACCCACACTGCTCACAGGAAGAGCTTGCTCGTTCACTGAGCGTGCCCCCCATATTCTAGAAGGTCCAGAACGTCCAAAATGGATTACGGCGGACCAGAATTTTTTTTATTTTCAATAAATTGGTGAAAGAGGGAATGTTTTGGGGAGTGTTTTTTCAAATAAATTTTTTTTGTCGTCTTTATTTTTTTTTTCTATTACTGACTGGGTTAGTGATGTCGGGTATCTGTTTAGATCCTGTGACATCTATAACCTCTGGGCTTGCTGCCAGGTGACATTACACATCTAGCAGCAACCCCATTTATTACTCCGTTTGCCACCGCACCAGGGCAACGGGATGAGCTGGGGTGAAGCGCCAGAATTGGCGCATCTAATGGATGCGCCACTTCTGGGGTGGCTGCGGCCTGCTATTAGGTTGGGAAAGGCCAAATAACTATGGCCCTTCCCACCCTGATAATACCAGGCCACAGCTGTCTGCTTTACCTTGGCTGGTAATCCAATTTGAGGGGAATCCCACTTTTTTTTTTAATCATTTATAAATAATTATAAAAAAACAGCTTGGGGTGACCTCCAAATTGGATCACCAGCCAAGGTGAAGCTGCTAGCTGGTGGTCTATAGGCTGCAACCGTCTGCTTTACCCCAGCTGGCTATCAAAAATAGGGGGGACCCCACGTAGTTTTTTTTTAATTAGTTATTTATATTTGGGCTAAATACAAGGCACAACACAATGAAAGTCACTAACGGGCACCAGCTTAGAATATGCAGGGGGTAGGACATTATATATGTATTAGACATCTATCCATCCATCCATCAATCCTAGCTCTTTAGGCTATGTGCCCACAATCAGGATTTGCAGCATTTTGGATGCAGAGTGTTTTCACTGCGTCCATAACGCTGTGTTGTGCAGTACAAGCACAGTGGAAGGATTTTTAGAAATATCCTGCCCACGTCACTTCTTTTCTCTGCAGCATAAAACTGACCTGCTGTGCGGCTTCCTGAGCAGCAGGATGTCAATTTATGCTGCAGAGAATAAAGTGTTCTTCGGAGGAAGAATAAAGTCTGCAGCGGTTTGAACCCGGAGTGTATACACAGGTAGCTGCATTCTCCCGTGGACAACACTCACATCTCTGCAGGAGGGCTGGCACTACATCCTAGACAGTGTCGCCAGATTGTGGGCCATAGCCTAAAAGTGAGAAATTTGGCGCAACAGCAACATTTTTGTGAAGTACCTGTAGATTCAAAATTCTCACTATACCCCTGAATAAAGTGCTTGAAGCGTCTAGTTTCCAAAATGGGGTCACTTGTGGGGGTTTCTGCTGTATAAGTGACCTAGGGGCTCTGCAAATGCGACATGGTGCCCACAATTTGTTTCAACTTTTACAAAATTCAAATCATGCTCCTTCCGTTCCGAACCCTACTGTTTGTCCAAACAGAGCTTTTTTCACCACATATGGGGTATCACTGCGCTCATAAGAAATTGGATAACAAACTGTGTGCTCCATTTTTTGGCATTTCCTCTTGAAAAAGTGAGGAATTTTGTGCAAAAGCAACATTTTTCTGAGAAAAAAAAACAAAATTTTCAATATGACTACCTAAGGTTATGAAATTCTATGAAGTATCTGTGGGTTCAAATGCACACTATACCCCTAGATAAAATCCTTGAGGGGTCTAGTTTCCAGAATGGGGTCACTTGTGGGGGAGCTCCACTGTTTAGGCACCTCAGGGGGGTCACCAAACGCAACATGGCGTTCGCTAATAATTCCTGCCAATTTTGCAGTCAAATGGTGCTCCTTTCCTTCCGAGCCTTGCCATGCACCCAAACAGTTGATTTCCACCATATATGATGTATCAGCGAACTCAGGAGAAATTGCACAATACATTTTATGGTGCAATTTTTCCTGTTACCTTTGTGAAAAAAAAGTTACCTGGTTAAAATAACAACTTTGTGGTAAAATTTTTTTTTTTTTTTTATTTTCACGGCTTAACATTATAAAATTCTGTGAAGAACCTGGGGGTTCAGGGTACTCACCAAACATCTAGATAAATTCCTTGACGGGTCTATTTTCCAAAATGGGGCCAAATGTTGGGGAGCTTCACTGTATAGGCACCTCAGTGGCTCTCTAAATGCAACATGGCATCCGCTATTGATTCCAGCCAATTTTGCAGTCAAATGGCACTCCTTCCCTTCCGAGCCCTGCCATGCGCCCAAACAGTTGATTTCCACCACATATAAGGTATTGCCAAATTCAGGAGAAATTGCACAATAACTTTTATGCTGAATTTTTTCCTTTTACTCTTGTAAAAAAAAAAGCTACCTGGTTGAAGTAACGATTTTGTGGTAAACTGTTATTTTTTTATTTTCATGGCTCAACATTACAAAATTCTGTGAAGCACCTGGGGGTTCAGGGTAGTCACCAAACATCTAGATAAATTCCTTGAGGGGTCTAGTTTCCAAAATAGGGTCACTTGTGGGGGGTTTCTGCTGTTTAGGTACCTTAGGGGACCTCCAAATGCGACATGGTGCCCGCAATCTTTTTCAGCCAAATTTCCTTTCCAAAACTCAAATACCGTATTTTTTGCTTTATAAAACACACTTTTCCTCACAAAAATTTGGGAGGAAAATGGGGGGTGCGTCTTATATAGCGGTACCTGGGGGGGGGGGGTCCTGTCTGAGGCGAACGGGCGGCCGGGTGCCTGTGGCTGCATGCAAGCGGCCGGGTACCTGTGCTTGCGTGCGGTGGCAGCCGGGTACCCGTGGCTGTGTGCGGGCGGCAGCCGGGTGCTGTGTGGTGTCGGCAGCCGGGTACCTGTGCTTGCGTGCAGTGGCAGCCGGGTACCCATGGCTGTGTGCGGGCGGAAACCGGGTGCTGTGTGCGGGCGGCAGTCGGGTGCCCGTGCGGGCGGCAGCCGGCTGCCGCCCTCACACAGGCACTCGGCTGCTGCCCTCACACAACCACGGGTACCCGGATGCTGCCCGCACACAACCACAGGTACCCGGCTGCCGCCCGCACACAACCACGGGTACCCGGCTGCCACCGCACGCAAGCACAGGTACCCGGCGGCTTGCACGCAGGGTGGGCGGGCAGCCTGCTGGCTGCCACTCTGTGCGTCCGGGGCGGGTGGCTGTGCAGCAAGTTACCAGTTGTCCGCGGTCCCACTTTCAAATGATGGTGCCGGTGGAGCTCTTGGATGAGAGCTCCATCTGCGCACGCGCTGCTCCGGGAGTCAGCGCGTGCGCAGATGGAGCCCTTGGATGAGAGCTCCATCTGCGCAATGCGTCGCTCCGGGCGCCATTACTTGAAACGGGACCGCGGACACACTGGGAAGAAGGGAATTTTGTTACTTACCGTAAATTCCTTTTCTTCTAGCTCCTATTGGGAGACCCAGACGATTGGGTGTATACCACTGCCTCCGGAGGCCACACAAAGCATTACACTAAAAAGTGTAAGGCCCCTCCCCTTCTGGCTATACACCCCCAGTGGGATCACTGGCTCACCAGTTTTAGTGCAAAAGCAAGAAGGAGGAAAGCCAAGAACTGGTTTAAACAAATTCACTCCGAAGTAACATCGGAGAACTGAAAACCATTCAACATGAACAACATGTGTACCCGAAAAACAACCAAAAATCCCGAAGGACAACAGGGCGGGTGCTGGGTCTCCCAATAGGAGCTAGAAGAAAAGGAATTTACGGTAAGTAACAAAATTCCCTTCTTCGGCGCTCCATTGGGAGACCCAGACGATTGGGACGTCCAAAAGCTGTCCCTGGGTGGGTAAAGAAATACCTCATGTTAGAGCTGCAAAGACAGCCCTCCCCTACGGGGAGGCAACTGCCGCCTGCAGGACTCTTCTACCTAGGCTGGCGTCCGCCGAAGCATAGGTATGCACCTGATAATGTTTGGTGAAAGTGTGCAGACTCGACCAGGTAGCTGCCTGGCACACCTGTTGAGCCGTAGCCTGGTGTCGTAATGCCCAGGACGCACCCACGGCTCTGGTAGAATGGGCCTTCAGCCCTGATGGAACCGGAAGCCCAGCAGAATGGTAGGCTTCAAGAATTGGTTCTTTGATCCATCGAGCCAGGGTGGCTTTGGAAGCCTGCGACCCTTTACGCTTACCAGCGACAAGGACAAAGAGTGCATCCGAGCGGCGCAGGGGCGCCGTGCGGGAAATGTAGATTCTGAGTGCTCTCACCAGATCCAACAAATGTAAATCCTTTTCATACCGATGAACTGCATGCGGATAAAAGGAAGGCAAGGAGATATCCTGATTAAGATGAAAAGAGGATACCACCTTAGGGAGAAACTCCTGAATGGGGCGCAGCACTACCTTGTCCTGGTGGAACACCAGGAAAGGAGCTTTGGATGACAGCGCTGCTAGTTCAGACACTCTCCGAAGAGACGTGACCGCTACCAGAAAAGCCACTTTCTGTGAGAGTCGAGAAAGTGACACATCCCTCAGAGGCTCGAAGGGCGGCTTCTGGAGAGTAACAAGGACCTTGTTTAGATCCCACGGATCTAACGGCCGCCTGTACGGAGGTACGATATGACAAACCCCCTGCAGGAACGTGCGCACCTGAGAAAGTCGCGCTAGACGCTTCTGAAAAAACACGGATAGTGCCGAGACTTGCCCTTTAAGGGAGCCGAGCGACAAGCCCTTTTCCAACCCAGATTGCAGGAAGGAAAGAAAGACAGGTAACGCGAATGGCCAGGGAGATACTCCTTGTGCAGAGCACCAGGATAAGAAAATCTTCCACGTTCTGTGGTAGATCTTAGCAGAAGTGGACTTCCTAGCCTGTCTCATGGTGGCAACGACCCCTTGGGATAATCCTGAAGACGCTAGGATCCAGGACTCAATGGCCACACAGTCAGGTTCAGGGCCGCAGAATTCCGATGGAAAAACGGCCCTTGGGACAGTAAGTCTGGACGGTCTGGTAGTGCCCACGGTTGGCCGACCGTGAGATGCCACAGATCCGGGTACCACGACCTCCTCGGCCAGTCTGGGGCGACGAGTATGACGCGGCCGCAATCGGATCTGATCTTGCGTAACACTCTGGGCAAGAGTGCCAGAGGTGGAAACACATAAGGGAGCCGGAACTGCGACCAATCTTGCACTAAGGCGTCTGCCGCCAGAGCTCTTTGATCGCGAGACCGCGCTATGAAGGTCGGGACCTTGTTGTTGTGCCGAGACGCCATTAGGTCGACGTCCGGCACCCCCCAGCGGCGGCAGATTTCCTGAAACACGTCCGGGTGAAGGGACCATTCCCCTGCGTCCATGCCCTGGCGACTGAGGAAGTCTGCTTCCCAGTTTTCTACGCCCGGGATGTGAACTGCTGATATGGTGGAAGCTCTTTCCTCTACCCACAAGAGAATTCGCCTGACTTCCTGGAAGGCTTGCCGACTGCGTGTCCCTCCTTGGTGGTTGATGTATGCCACCGCTGTGGAGTTGTCCGACTGAATTCGGATCTGCTTTCCTTCCAGCCACTGCTGGAAGGCTAATAGGGCAAGATACACTGCCCTGATTTCCAGAACATTGATCTGAAGGGTGGACTCCTGCTGAGTCCACGTCCCTTGAGCCCTGTGGTGGAGAAAAACTGCTCCCCACCCTGACAGACTCGCGTCTGTCGTGACCACTGCCCAGGATGGGGGCATGAATGATCTTCCCTGCGTTAATGAGGTGGGAAGGAGCCACCATAGCAGAGAATCCTTGGCCGTCTGAGAAAGGGAGACTTTCCTGTCTAGGGAAGTTGTCTTCCCGTCCCACTGGCGGAGAATGTCCCATTGAAGTGGACGCAGATGAAACTGCGCGAACGGGACTGCCTCCATTGCTGCCACCATCTTCCCTAGGAAGTGCATGAGGCGCCTTAAGGGGTGCAACTGACCCTGAAGGAGAGACTGCACCCCTGTCCGTAGAGACCGCTGCTTGTCCAGCGGAAGCTTCACTATCGCTGAGAGAGTATGAAACTCCATGCCAAGATACGTTAGTGATTGAGTCGGTGCCAGGTTTGACTTTGAAAAGTTGATGATCCACCCGAAAGTCTGGAGAGTCTCCAGCGTAACATTCAGGCTGTGTTGGCATGCCTCCTGAGAGGGTGCTTTTGACAAGTAGATCGTCTAAGTAAGGGATCACCGAATGTCCCTGAGAATGCAAGACTGCTACCACTGCCGCCATGACCTTGGTGAAAACCCGTGGGGCTGTCGCCAGACCAAATGGCAGAGCTACGAACTGGAGATGTTCGTCTCCTATCACGAAACGTAGAAAACGTTGGTGCTCTGTAGCAATCGGCACGTGGAGATAAGCATCTTTGATGTCTATCGATGCAAGGAAATCTCCTTGAGACATTGAGGCAATGACAGAACGGAGGGATTCCATCCGGAACCGCCTGGCGTTCACATGCTTGTTGAGCAGCTTTAGGTCCAGAACAGGACGGAACGAGCCGTCCTTTTTTGGAACCACGAAGAGATTGGAGTAAAAACCTTGCCCTTGTTCCTGCAGAGGAACAGGGATCACCACTCCTTCTGCTTTTAGTGAGCACACCGCCTGCAGAAGGGCATCTGCTCGGTCGGGATGTGGGGAGGTTCTGAAGAACCGAGGCGGAGGACGAGAACTGAATTCTATCCTGTACCCGTGGGACAAAATGTCTGCTACCCACCGGTCTTTGACCTGTGGCAGCCAAATGTCGCAAAAGCGGGAGAGCCTGCCACCGACCGAGGATGCGGAGGGCTGAGGCCGAAAGTCATGAGGCAGCCGCCTTGGAAGCGGTTCCTCCGGTTGCTTTCTTGGGGCGTGACTGAGCCCGCCAGGAATCTGAGCTCCTTTGCTCCTTCTGAGTCCCTTTGGACGAGGAGAATTGGGTCTTGCTGGAGCCTCGAAAGGACCGAAACCTCGACTGCCACTTCCTCTGTTGAGGTTTGCTTGATCTGGGCTGGGGTAAGGAGGAGTCCTTACCCTTGGATTGCTTAATGATTTCAGCCAATTGTTCACCAAACAGTCTATCTACAGATAGCGGCAAGCTGGTTAAACATTTTTTGGAAGCAGAATCCGCTTTCCATTCCTTTAACCACAAGGCTCTGCGCAAGACAACAGAGTTGGCAGACGCAATTGAGGTACGGCTTGTAGAGTCCAGGACAGCGTTGATAGCGTAAGTCGCAAACGCAGACATTTGCGAGGTTAGGGACGCTACTCGCGGCACTGCTGGACATATGATAGAGTCCACCTGTGCCAGGCCAGCTGAAATAGCTTGGAGTGCCCACACGGCCGCGAATGCTGGAGCAAACGACGCGCCGATAGCTTCATAGACAGACTTTAACCAAAGGTCCATCTGTCTGTCATTGGCATCTTTAAGTGAAGCCCCATCTTCCACTGCAACTATGGATCTAGCTGCAAGCCTGGAGATTGGGGGATCCACCTTTGGACACTGTGTTACGGTTGCTGCGAGCACTGGAGACTATGTCCAGATTTCTTGCTACTGCACATGTGCGAGCGCTGGAGACTAAGTCCAGATTTCTTGCTACTGCACATGTGCGAGCGCTGGAGACTAAGTCCAGATTTCTTGCTACTGCACATGTGCGAGCGCTGGAGACTAAGTCCAGATTTCTTGCTACTGCACATGTGCGAGCGCTGGAGACTAAGTCCAGATTTCTTGCCATTGCACATGTGCGGGTGACATCATCGCTGACACGAGGTCACATGTCTCTGACACCTTCTATGCCGATTGGTCGCTGGTCATGTGCTTGTGACGCCTTGCTCGGTGATAGGCCAGCATGACGTCACTCCTGTCGTTCTGGCAGCGGATTGGCTCTGGTGTCCTCCATCTTGGATGAGGCACAGAGTCTATATAAGACCCTGACACACGCCGCATGGGGCTCAGTCCTCTTGGTTCATGCATGAGAGTAGACGCTCTGTGCACGTTCCTCTAGGCATCTCTCTGTCTATGCTAGGTGAGCACTACCGGCAGGGTAGCATTCTTATACCTTACAGCTTCGGCTGCTGTCCGTATCCTTACCTCTTAGGGGAGCGGACATAGGTAGGTGCCTGAGGCACATGGTCTGGCTGGGCCTTGTGATTCGACTCGTAGGTGGACGTTGCCGCTAGGGTAACGTTCCTTATACTGCGTCTGGCAGTTGTTCGTATCCTCGCACACTAGGGGAGCGAACAGAGGTAGGAGCTTTGTGCGGCTTACGCTGCTGTTCGTCTCTTTTGCACCACTAGAAGAGCGGACCTAGGCAGGTGCCATATCTAGTGGTTCGTTTCCTCGCACACTAGTGGAGCGAACGCAGGTAGGAGCTTTGTGCGGCTTACGCTGCTGTTCGTCTCTTTTGCACCACTAGAAGAGCGGACCTGGGTAGGTGCCATTTCGCACACATTGCCTTTGTCTCTGTGATTATTAACAGAGATCATTCCACACACCCTCCAAGTAAGGGAGGAATTGCTTTACTTACTTTTTATATTCTTCTGTGAGTTAACAGAGGTATTGCACTCTGCCATAGTCTGCAGCAAAGTCTTTGCACGGTGGACCCTGACTGTCTGATACTCCTTTCAGTTATTATCAGACAGTCCCCCGTAACATTAGGACTGAGCCAAGGGTCTGGCAGTTATGGCAGAATATCAGCAGTTACACCGTTACATACAAGTACTTGAGTCACGGCTCAAGAGTATAGAGGATAAACCTCAGACCATGGTGACATCTGCACATGATCCTCGACTTGCTCTGCCAAACAGATATTCTGGCGATGCCAGATCATGTCGTGGTTTCATTAGTCAGTGTCAGATACACCTAGAGGTCAACTCTTCTCGCTTCTCTACGGAGAGGTCCAGAGTAGGCTTTATCATCTCCTTACTTCAGGACAAAGCCTTAGAATGGGCGACTCCCCTATGGGAGCGCTCTGATGTGGTTACTCTGAGACATCAAGACTTTCTTGATGCTCTTAAGGCGGTATTCATGGGTCCGCAGGTTACCCATGATGCGGCCCTGAGACTGTTAGATCTATCTCAGGGTTCGTTATCCACTAGTTCTTATGCCATTGCTTTTAGAACTCTGGTGGCAGAACTAGATTGGCCAGAGAAGGTGTTGATTCCTATCTTCTGGAGAGGGTTGGCAGGCTATGTCAAGGATGCCCTTGCTACTCGTGAGGTCCCTGCTTCTCTGGAGGACTTGATCACAGTAGCAACGAGGATCGATGTACGCCATAAGGAACGTAGACTCGAGGTCTCTTCCTCACGCCCTAAGCATCGGGCTATTCCAGTTGTTGAGGGTCCACTACCATCTTCCTCAGCATCTGAAACATCTCCCACTCCTATGGAGTTAGGTCATACGTCCTCCAGACTACGCAAGTCTGGTCCTCCTATATGTTACGTATGTCGTCAGGCTGGGCACTATGCCAACAAGTGTCCTAGTCGTCAGGGAAACTCCCTGGCCTAGTAACCATTAGAGGGGGGTTACTAGAGACGTCTTCTGCACCCTCTAAGTGTTGTATCCCAGGTCAGCTCTCGTTATCTGAGAATACATGGCCTATTATGGCTTTTGTGGATTCCGGAGCTGACGGGATTTTTGTGTCCTCAGGATTTGTAAAGGGACACAATATTCCCTCTATCATGTTAGAGGCGCCTATTCCTGTCCGTGTTGTTAATGGAACTATGTTGTCTGACTCCATTACATTGAGGACAGTTCCCTTGCGCCTTTCCCTGTCTCAGGGTCACATAGAGGAGATTTCTTTTCTTGTTTTGCCTGAGGGTATAGACGACATCCTTCTGGGTCTTCCATGGCTTCGGACTCATGCTCCTCACATGGACTGGGAGTCTGACAGCATTATTAGTTGGGGTTCGAAATGTCAGTCCCGATGTCTTCCCTTACCACCTAAGGTCGTTGCGGTTGCATCAACTGATCTCTCTCCCATACCTACACCCTATTTGGATTTCGCTGACGTGTTCTCCAAACAGGGTGCTGAGGTTCTTCCACCCCATAGGCCGTATGACTGTGCCATAGACCTTATCCCAGGTTCGGTTCCACCTAAAGGCAGGGTTTACCCCCTGTCGATACCTGAGTCGGAGGCCATGTCGACCTATATAAGAGAGAGTTTAGAGAAGGGGTTCATTCATAAGTCTGTCTCTCCCGCGGGAGCTGGGTTTTTCTTTGTTCGGAAGAAAGAGGGTGATTTGCGTCCCTGCATAGATTACAGGGGTCTCAACGCAATCACAATAAAGAACAAATACCCATTACCTTTAATTTCGGAGCTCTTTGACAGACTGAGAGGAGCTCAAGTTTTTACGAAGTTGGATCTGCGGGGTGCGTATAACTTGGTACGAATTCGAAAGGGTGACGAATGGAAGACCGCTTTTAACACCCGAGACGGTCACTATGAATACCTCGTCATGCCTTTTGGGTTATGTAATGCACCCGCAGTATTTCAGGACTTCGTAAATGATGTGTTCAGGGATTTACTGTTATCCTCAGTAGTGGTGTATCTGGACGACATCCTGATTTTTTCTCCTGATCTGGAGACTCATCGTCAGGATGTCGTTCGTGTCCTTTCCCGTTTAAGGGAGCACTCATTGTTTGCTAAACTCGAGAAATGTGTATTCGAGCAGTCCTCATTGCCTTTTTTGGGTTACATTATCTCACAAGAGGGCCTGGCCATGGATCCTGCGAAGCTCTCTGCTGTCCTGCAATGGTCCGAACCTCATTCCTTGAAGGCGGTGCAACGCTTCTTAGGATTCATAAATTATTACAGGCAGTTCATACCCCATTTTTCTACTTTGGTGGCCCCTTTGGTGGCCTTGACTAAGAAAGGTGCTAATCCCAAAGCCTGGTCTACTGAGACATCTCAGGCTTTTGAGGCAGTAAAAAGACACTTTTCAACTGCTCCCGTTCTTCAAAGACCCGATGAGAGTAAGCCCTTCCTCTTAGAGGTTGATGCCTCTTCAGTGGGTGCTGGTGCGGTCTTGTATCAAAAGAACGGTGCAGGTAGAAAAAGGCCGTGTTTCTTCTTTGCTAAAACCTTTTCACCGGCAGAGAGAAACTATACCATTGGGGATAGGGAACTGCTCGCCTTGAGATTAGCCTTGGAGGAGTGGCGTCACTTGCTGGAAGGAGCGAAACATCCTTTCCAGGTCTATACAGACCATAAGAATCTGACGTACTTACAAACCGCTCAGCGTCTGAATCCTCGCCAAGCCCGCTGGTCCTTGTTTTTCTCCCGCTTTCACTTCTCCATCAACTATCTGTCTGGGAGTAAGAATAACAAGGCAGACGCCCTGTCTCGCTCTATGCTTTCTACCCAGGAAGAGATTGACGAACCTCGTCTTATCCTTCCCTCCAGGGTTTTTCATACGCTCTCTCCTGTGACGTTAGACCAAATCCCACCGGGCAAGACCTTTGTTCCGCCTGATCGACAGAATGATATACTGTCATGGGCCCACACCTCAAAGGTGGGTGGGCATTTTGGTATTAGGCGGACACGAGAGTTACTGGAGAGGTGGTATTGGTGGCCACACTTAGCCAGCCACGTCAAGAGATATGTCGGTTCCTGCTACTCGTGTGCTCGCAACCGTCCATTACGGCAGAGACCGGCTGGGCTCTTGCATCCTTTACCAGTGCCAGATAGACCATGGGAGGTGGTAGGCATGGACTTTGTGGGTGATCTTCCATGTTCACAGGGACATAGATTTGTGTGGGTCATTACGGACCATTTCTCCCGGATGGTTCATCTCGTACCGTTATCGAGAATCCCATCTTCCAGGGTACTAGCCAAACTATTCCTCAAGCATGTCTTTAGGCTTCACGGGATGCCAGATCGTATCATTTGTGATAGAGGCCCGCAATTTACTTCCCGTTTCTGGCGAGATCTTTGTAGCCTTCTGCAAATTGAGTTGAATCTCTCTTCGGCATACCATCCGGAGACTAATGGTTTGGTTGAACGTACCAATCAATCTATGATTATATACCTTCGACACTTTGTTGCTGAGAACCACGATAACTGGTCCTCCCTCCTACCCTGGGCAGAATTTGCCCTTAACAATTCGCTGGCTGAGGCCACTGGGCAGACACCGTTCGTACTCAATAATGGGCAACACCCTAGGGTACCGGTACCGTTTCCCGCTGCTGCACCTCCTCCTCTTGTGGCCGACTGGGCAACTAATGCCAGAGAGGTTTGGGATCGGACTCAAGAGTCGATCCAAGCAGCTAAGGACCGTATGAAGACGGTGTCCGATCGGTTTCGTCGCCCGGCTCCTGTCTTTTCTCCAGGGGACTTTGTGTGGCTCTCTGCAAAACACGTGAGACTTAGAGTGAGCTCTGTCAAATTTGCTCCTCGCTTCCTGGGTCCTTATGAGGTTCTTCGACAGGTAAATCCTGTAGTCTACCAATTGAAGTTACCTGTCCATCTTAGGATTCATGACAAATTCCATGTCTCACTGCTAAAGCCGGCTATTTTACCTCACGCTCGTGAAGTGCACTCTCCTGCCTCTGATTCCTCTCGCTCTAGCTATGAGGTACGAGCCATAGTTGGTTCTAAGATGGTTAGAGGGCGCAGGTTCTTCTTGATAGATTGGGAGGGCTATGGCCCGGAACATCGCTCTTGGGAGCCTGAGGAGGCTGTCCATGCTCCCGACTTAGTTGCCGATTACCTGCGTCGCCGGGAGGGGGGCCCTTGAGGGGGAGGTACTGTTACGGTTGCTGCGAGCACTGGAGACTATGTCCAGATTTCTTGCTACTGCACATGTGCGAGCGCTGGAGACTAAGTCCAGATTTCTTGCTACTGCACATGTGCGAGCGCTGGAGACTAAGTCCAGATTTCTTGCTACTGCACATGTGCGAGCGCTGGAGACTAAGTCCAGATTTCTTGCTACTGCACATGTGCGAGCGCTGGAGACTAAGTCCAGATTTCTTGCCATTGCACATGTGCGGGTGACATCATCGCTGACACGAGGTCACATGTCTCTGACACCTTCTATGCCGATTGGTCGCTGATCATGTGCTTGTGACGCCTTGCTCGGTGATAGGCCAGCATGACGTCACTCCTGTCGTTCTGGCAGCGGATTGGCTCTGGTGTCCTCCATCTTGGATGAGGCACAGAGTCTATATAAGACCCTGACACACGCCGCATGGGGCTCAGTCCTCTTGGTTCATGCATGAGAGTAGACGCTCTGTGCACGTTCCTCTAGGCATCTCTCTGTCTATGCTAGGTGAGCGCTACCGGCAGGGTAGCATTCTTATACCTTACAGCTTCGGCTGCTGTCCGTATCCTTACCTCTTAGGGGAGCGGACATAGGTAGGTGCCTGAGGCACATGGTCTGGCTGGGCCTTGTGATTCGACTCGTAGGTGGACGTTGCCGCTAGGGTAACGTTCCTTATACTGCGTCTGGCAGTTGTTCGTATCCTCGCACACTAGGGGAGCGAACAGAGGTAGGAGCTTTGTGCGGCTTACGCTGCTGTTCGTCTCTTTTGCACCACTAGAAGAGCGGACCTAGGCAGGTGCCATATCTAGTGGTTCGTTTCCTCGCACACTAGTGGAGCGAACGCAGGTAGGAGCTTTGTGCGGCTTACGCTGCTGTTCGTCTCTTTTGCACCACTAGAAGAGCGGACCTGGGTAGGTGCCATTTCGCACACATTGCCTTTGTCTCTGTGATTATTAACAGAGATCATTCCACACACCCTCCAAGTAAGGGAGGAATTGCTTTACTTACTTTTTATATTCTTCTGTGAGTTAACAGAGGTATTGCACTCTGCCATAGTCTGCAGCAAAGTCTTTGCACGGTGGACCCTGACTGTCTGATACTCCTTTCAGTTATTATCAGACAGCCCCCCGTAACACACTGGGTCCAGCGTTTGACCACGTCAGGGGGAAAGGGATAACGTGTATCCTTAAGACGTTTGGAGAAATGCTTATCTGGGTAGGCATGGTGTTTCTGGACTGATTCTCTGAAGTCAGCGTGGTCCAGAAAGAAGGGAATTTTGTTACTTACCGTAAATTCCTTTTCTTCTAGCTCCTATTGGGAGACCCAGACGATTGGGTGTATAGCACTGCCTCCGGAGGCCACACAAAGCATTACACTAAAAAGTGTAAGGCCCCTCCCCTTCTGGCTATACACCCCCAGTGGGATCACTGGCTCACCAGTTTTAGTGCAAAAGCAAGAAGGAGGAAAGCCAATAACTGGTTTAAACAAATTCACTCCGAAGTAACGTCGGAGAACTGAAAACCGTTCAACATGAACAACATGTGAAAAACAACCCAAAAATCCCGAAGGACAACAGGGCGGGTGCTGGGTCTCCCAATAGGAGCTAGAAGAAAAGGAATTTACGGTAAGTAACAAAATTCCCTTCTTCTTCGGCGCTCCATTGGGAGACCCAGACGATTGGGACGTCCAAAAGCTGTCCCTGGGTGGGTAAAGAAATACCTCATGTTAGAGCTGCAAAGACAGCCCTCCCCTACGGGGAGGCAACTGCCGCCTGCAGGACTCTTTTACCTAGGCTGGCGTCCGCCGAAGCATAGGTATGCACCTGATAATGTTTGGTGAAAGTGTGCAGACTCGACCAGGTAGCTGCCTGGCACACCTGTTGAGCCGTAGCCTGGTGTCGTAATGCCCAGGACGCACCCACGGCTCTGGCAGAATGGGCCTTCAGCCCTGATGGAACCGGAAGCCCAGCAGAACGGTAGGCTTCAAGAATTGGTTCTTTGATCCATCGAGCCAGGGTGGCTTTTGAAGCCTGCGACCCCTTGCGCTTACCAGCGACAAGGACAAAGAGTGCATCCGAGCGGCGCAGGGGCGCCATGCGGGAAATGTAGATTCTGAGTGCTCTCACCAGATCCAACAAATGTAGATCCTTTTCATACCGATGAACTGCATGCGGATAAAAGGAAGGCAAGGAGATATCCTGATTAAGGTGAAAAGAGGATACCACCTTAGGGAGAAACTCCTGAATGGGGCGCAGCACTACCTTGTCCTGGTGGAACACCAGGAAAGGAGCTTTGGATGACAGCGCTGCTAGTTCAGACACTCTCCGAAGAGACGTGACCGCTACCAGAAATGCCACTTTCTGTGAGAGTCGAGAAAGTGACACGTCCCTCAGGGGCTCGAAAGGCGGCTTCTGGAGAGCAACAAGGACCTTGTTTAGATCCCACGGATCTAACGGCCTCCTGTACGGAGGTACGATATGACACACCCCCTGCAGGAACGTGCGCACCTTAGAAAGTCGCGCTAGACGCTTCTGAAAAAACACGGATAGTGCCGAGACTTGCCCTTTCAGGGAGCCGAGCGACAAGCCCTTTTCCAACCCAGATTGCAGGAAGGAAAGAAAGACAGGTAACGCGAATGGCCAGGGGGATACTCCTTGTGCAGAGCACCAGGATAAGAATATCTTCCACGTTCTGTGGTAGATCTTAGCAGACGTGGGCTTCCTAGCCTGTCTCATGGTGGCAACGACCCCTTGGGATAATCCTGAAGACGCTAGGATCCAGGACTCAATGGCCACACAGTCAGGTTCAGGGCCGCAGAATTCCGATGGAAAAACGGCCCTTGGGACAGTAAGTCTGGTCGGTCTGGTAGTGCCCACGGTTGGCCGACCGTGAGATGCCACAGATCCGGGTACCACGACCTCCTCGGCCAGTCTGGGGCGACGAGTATGACGCGGCCGCAATCGGATCTGATCTTGCGTAACACTCTGGGCAAGAGTGCCAGAGGTGGAAACACATAAGGGAGCCGGAACTGCGACCAATCTTGCACTAAGGCGTCTGCCGCTAGAGCTCTTTGATCGCGAGACCGCGCTATGAAGGTCGGGACCTTGTTGTTGTGCCGAGACGCCATTAGGTCGACGTCCGGCACCCCCCAGCGGCGGCAGATTTCCTGAAACACGTCCGGGTGAAGGGACCGTTCCCCTGCGTCCATGCCCTGGCGACTGAGGAAGTCTGCTTCCCAGTTTTCTACGCCCGGGATGTGAACTGCGGATATGGTGGATGCTCTTTCCTCCACCCACATCAGAATCCGCCTGACTTCCTGGAAGGCTTGCCGACTGCGTGTCCCTCCTTGGTGGTTGATGTATGCCACCGCTGTGGAGTTGTCCGACTGAATTCGGATCTGCTTTCCTTCCAGCCACTGCTGGAAGGCTAATAGGGCAAGATACACTGCCCTGATTTCCAGAACATTGATCTGAAGGGTGGACTCCTGCTGAGTCCACGTCCCTTGAGCCCTGTGGTGGAGAAAAACTGCTCCCCACCCTGACAGACTCGCGTCTGTCGTGACCACTGCCAAGGATGGGGGCAGGAATGATCTTCCCTGTGATAATGAGGTGGGAAGAAGCCACCATTGCAGAGAGTCCTTGGTCATCTGAGAAAGGGAGACTGTCCTGTCTAGGGAAGTTGTCTTCCCGTCCCATTGGCGGAGAATGTCCCATTGAAGTGGGCGCAGATGAAACTGCGCGAACGGGACTGCCTCCATTGCTGCCACCATCTTCCCTAGGAAGTGCATGAGGCGCCTTAAGGGGTGCGACTGACCCTGAAGGAGAGACTGCACCCCTGTCTGTAGTGACCGCTGCTTGTCCAGCGGAAGCTTCACTATCGCTGAGAGTATGAAACTCCATGCCAAGATACGTTAGTGATTGAGTCGTTGCCAGGTTTGACTTTGAAAAGTTGATGATCCACCCGAAAGTCTGGAGAGTCTCCAGCGCAACATTCAGGCTGTGTTGGCATGCCTCTTGAGAGGGTGCTTTGACAAGTAGATCGTCTAAGTAAGGAATCACCGAATGTCCCTGAGAATGCAAGACTGCTACCACTGCCGCCATGACCTTGGTGAAAACCCGTGGGGCTGTCGCCAGACCAAATGGCAGAGCTACGAACTGGAGATGGTCGTCTCCTATCACGAAACGTAAAAAACGTTGGTGCTCTGTAGCAATCGGCACGTGGAGATAAGCATCTTTGATGTCTATTGATGCAAGGAAATCTCCTTGAGACATTGAGGCAATGACGGAGCGGAGGGATTCCATCCGGAACCGCCTGGTGTTCACATGCTTGTTGAGCAGCTTTAGGTCCAGAACAGGACGGAACGAGCCGTCCTTTTTTGGAACCACGAAGAGATTGGAGTAAAAACCTTGTCCTTGTTCCTGCAGAGGAACAGGGATCACCACTCCTTCTGCTCTTAGTGAGCACACCGCCTGCAGAAGGGCATTTGCTCGGTCGGGATGTGGGGAGGTTCTGAAGAACCGAGGCGGAGGATGAGAACTGAATTCTATCCTGTACCCGTGAGACAAAATGTCTGCTACCCACCGGTCTTTGACCTGTGGCAGCCAAATGTCGCAAAAGCGGGAGAGCCTGCCACCGACCGAGGATGCGGAGGGATGAGGCCGAAAGTCATGAGGCAGCCGCCTTGGAAGCGGTTCCTCCGGTTGCTTTCTTGGGGCGTGAATGAGCCCGCCAGGAATCTGAGCTCCTTTGCTCCTTCTGAGTCCCTTTGGACGAGGAGAATTGGGTCTTGCTGGAGCCTCGAAAGGACCGAAACCTCGACTGCCACTTCCTCTGTTGAGGTTTGCTCGATCTGGGCTGGGGTAAGGAGGAGTCCTTACCCTTGGACTGTTTAATGATCTCAGCCAATTGCTCACCAAACAGTCTGTCTCCAGATAGTGGCAAGCTGGTTAAACATTTCTTGGAAGCAGAATCTGCTTTCCATTCCTTTAACCACAAGGCTCTGCGCAAAACCACAGAGTTGGCAGACGCCATTGAGGTACGGCTCGTAGAGTCCAGGACAGCGTTGATAGCGTAAGTCGCAAACGCAGACATTTGCGAGGTTAGGGACGCTACTCGCGGCACTGCTGGACGTATGATAGAGTCCACCTGTGCCAGGCCAGCTGAAATAGCTTGGAGTGCCCACACGGCCGCGAATGCTGGAGCAAACGACGCGCCGATAGCTTCATAGACAGACTTTAACCAAAGGTCCATCTGTCTGTCATTGGCATCTTTAAGTGAAGCCCCATCTTCCACTGCAACTATGGATCTAGCCGCAAGCCTGGAGATTGGGGGGTCCACCTTTGGACACTGGGTCCAGCGTTTGACCACGTCAGGGGGAAATGGATAACGTGTATCCTTAAGACGTTTGGAGAAACGCTTATCTGGATAAGCATGATGTTTCTGGACTGATTCTCTGAAGTCAGAGTGGTCCAGAAAAGTACTCAATTTACGCTTAGGATACCGGAAATGGAACTTCTCCTGCTGTGCAGCTGCCTCCTCTGCTGAAGGGGCTGGGGGAGAAATATCCAACAGTCTATTGATGGCCGCTATAAGGTCATTTACCATAGCGTCACCATCAGGGGTATCTAGATTGAGAGCGGTGTCAGGATTAGATTCCTGATCACCCACCTCTGTCTCCTCATACAGAGCCTCGTCTCGCTGAGACCCTGACCAGTGTGATGACGGCGAGGGTCTTTCCCAGCGAGCCCGCTTAGGCTGCCTGGGACTGTCATCCGAGTCAGAGTCTTCAGCCTGTGATGCCTGGGACCCCCTTGAAGTACGGATTAGTTCCAACTGAGGGGGACCGGGGAGCATAGACACAGCAGTGTCCATGGACTGAGTAACTGGCCTGGCCTGCAAGGTTTCCAGGATTTTTGTCATAGTCACAGACATCTTATCAGCAAAAACTGCAAATTCTGTCCCCGTCACCGGGGCAGGGTTCACAGGCGTCTCTGCCTGGGCCACTACTACCATAGACTCTGGCTGTCGAAGTGGCACAGGGATTGAACATTGCACACAATGGGGGTCATTGGAACCTGCCGGTAGATTAGCCCCACATGCGGCACAAGCAGTGCATACCGCCTGTGCCTTGGCACCCTTGCGTTTTGCGGATGACATGTTGTTGTCTCCTCAGAGCAATGAGGGTATAAGCCAAGAAGCGACTGTACAGTGCAATATATATATATGGTACAGGGAAAAAATGCACCAAATAACACTGTGGCACTAGTGGGGCCAGCACTTATGTGCAGCTTACCGCCCGCATAAACGCGGGTGTGTGGTCGCCAGAGTCCCTTGTCTGAGTCCCCCAGAGCCTGTGTCCGTTCTCCAGCCAGACTGCATGCAGGAATGGCTGCCGGCGTCCTGTGGAGAGGGGCGGGCCCTGGGCGTGTTGAGACCAAGAGCGGGAAACTTGCGTCCCCACTGTGCCCAGTGAGAGGGCTGGAGTATGTAAATAAGACTCCAGCCCTCGGCGCTGGCTATAGAACAGCGTCTCTCCCTTTCCCTGATTGACAGGGTGGGGGCGGGAACGAAGCAGAGCTAGGCCGCAAAAGCCGGGGACTAGATTTATGAGCGCTGCCGCCGTAAAAGCGCGGGCAGCGCGAGTCTCCGGCGCACTACAAGTCCCAGCGGCGCCGCCGCTCCCGGAGCGGCCGGCGCGGTAGTTCCCAAGACATAAAATCACTCAGCTAAGCTGCAGTGACTCTAACCCGAGCGCGCAGCGCTAGTGCCCCCGGCGCACTAGCACACCCAGCAAGCCTGGAATGTGCGTGGCCTGTCTGTGCGGGGACACAGAGTACCTGAACGTTGCAGGGCCTTGTCCCTGACTGTACTCAGCTCCTCCAGCAGGGTCTCTGGGTCTGTGGATGGAGCTCGGCCTCAGGGTTTGGGGGCCGGTAAGATCCCACTTCCACAGAGCCCCTCAGGGGGATGGGGAAGGAAAGCAGCATGTGGGCTCCAGCCTCCGTACCCGCAATGGGTACCTCAACCTTACAAACCGCAAGTGGGGTGAGAAGGGAGCATGCTGGGGGCCCTAGTATGGGCCCTCTTTTCTTCCATCCGACATAGTCAGCAGCTACTGCTGACTAAACAGTGGAGCTATGCGTGGATGTCTGACCTCCTTCGCACAAAGCAGAAAACTGGTGAGCCAGTGATCCCACTGGGGGTGTATAGCCAGAAGGGGAGGGGCCTTACACTTTTTAGTGTAATGCTTTGTGTGGCCTCCGGAGGCAGTGCTATACACCCAATCGTCTGGGTCTCCCAATGGAGCGCCGAAGAAAGTACTCAGTTTAGGCTTGGGATACCTGAAATGGAACTTCTCCTGCTGTGCAGCTGCCTCCTCTGCAGAAGGGGCAGGGGGAGAAATTTCCAATAGACTATTGATGGCCCCTATAAGGTCATTTACCATGGCGTCACCATCAGGAGTATCCAGATTGAGAGCGGTTTCAGGATTAGACTCCTGATCCCCCTCCTCTGTCTCATCATGTAGAGACTCTTCTCGTTGAGACCCTGATCCGCGTGATGACGTGGAGGGTCTCTCCCAGCGAGCACGCTTAGGCTGCCTGGGACTGTCATCTGAATCAGAGCCGTCAGGCTGAGAAGCCTGGGACCCCCTTGAAGCACGGATTAACTCCAACTGAGGGGGACCGGGGAACATTGCCGCAGCAGTGTCCATGGACTGAGTAACTGGCCTGGCCTGCAAGGTCTCTAGGATTTTTGTCATAGTGACAGACATCCTGTCAGCAAAAACAGCAAACTCTGTCCCCGTCACCGGGACAGGGTTCACCGGCGACTCTGCCTGGGCCACAACCACCATAGGCTCCGGCTGACGAAGTGGCACAGGGACCGAACATTGCACACAATGGGGGTCATTGTAACCTGCCGGTAGATTAGCCCCACAAGCGGCACAAGCAGCGTTCACAGCCTGTGTCTTGGCACCCTTGCGTTTTGCAGATGACATGTTGTCGTCTCCTCAGAGCAATAGGGGTATACAGCCAAGAAGCGACCTTACAGTGCAAAATATATATATATATGGTACAGAGAAAAAAGTACACAAATATCACACTGTGGCACTAGTGGGGCCAGCACTTAAGTGCTGCTTACCGCCCGCTAAACGCGGGTGTGTGGTCGCCAGAAATCCCTTGTCTGGGTCTCCCAGAGCCTGTGTCCGTTCTCCAGCCAGACTGCATGTAAGGAATGGCTGCCGGCGTCCTGTGGAGAGGGGCGGGCCCTGGGCGTGTGCAGACAAAAAGCGGGAAACCTGCGTCCCCCTGTGCTCAGTGAGAGGGCTGGAGCATGTAAATAAGGCTCCAGCCCTCGGCGCTGAATAAACGTACAGCGTCTCTCCCTTGCCCTGATTGACAGGGTGGGGGCGGGAACGAAGCGGAGCTAGGCCGCAAAAGCCGGGGACTAAATTTATAAGCGCCGCCGTCGTAAAAGCACGGTCGGCGCTAAGTCCCCGGCGCACTACAAGTCGCAGCCGCGCCGCCGCTCCAGGGGCGGCCGGCGCGGCAGTCCCCAACAGATAAAGTCACTCAGAAAAACTGCAGTGACTGTAACCCCAGCGCACAGCGCTACTGTCCCCGGCGCACTAGCACACCCAGCAAGTCTGGAGTGTGCGCGGCCTGTACAAACGGGGACACAGAGTACCTTAATGTCGCAGGGCCTTGTCCCTGAACGGTACCCAGCTCCGTATCCAGCAGGTTCCATGGGTCTGTGGATGGAGCCCGGCCTCAGGGCTTGGGGGCCGGTAAGATCCCACTTCCTCAGAGCCCCTCAGGGGGATGGGGAAGGAAAACAGCATGTGGGCTCCAGCCTCCGTACCCGCAATGGGTACCTCAACCTTAACAAACACCGCCGACATAAAGTGGGGTGAGAAGGGAGCATGCTGGGGGCCCTAGTATGGGCCCTCTTTTCTTCCATCCGACATAGTCAGCAGCTGCTGCTGACTAAACAGTGGAGCTATGCGTGGATGTCTGACCTCCTTCGCACAAAGCAGAAAACTGGTGAGCCAGTGATCCCACTGGGGGTGTATAGCCAGAAGGGGAGGGGCCTTACACTTTTTAGTGTAATGCTTTGTGTGGCCTCCGGAGGCAGTGCTATACACCCAATCGTCTGGGTCTCCCAATGGAGCGCCGAAGAAAACACCACATCCATCAGCTCCACCACTGAGCAGTCCCCGTCGCTGCCACCACTGAGCAGTCCCCGCCGCTGCCACCACTGAGCAGTCGCCGCCGCTGCCACCACTGAACCGGGACCGCGGACACTCACTGCACCGGCCTGCTGCACGGCTCACCCGCTGCCGCTGCCGCCACCACGGACCCCACGGCTCCTGCCACCACGGACGCCACCGCGCTTGCAACCACGGACCCCACTGCCACTGACCCGCCGCGCCTGCCAGCACAACCTGTGCCTCCTGTGACCCCGCTTCACCACCACTGCTGCCCCCCTCTGGTAAGAGAACACCGGAGTATAAGACGGACCCCATTTTTCTTTTTTTATGTCTAAATTAGGGGTGCGTCTTATAATCCGGTGCATCTTATAAAGCGAAAAATACGGTACTGCTCTTTCCGTTCCAAGCCCTCCCATTTGTCCAAACAAAGGTTTCAGACCACATGTGAGGTATCACCGTGCTCATAAAAAAGTGGGTAACAAATGTTGAGGTCAAATTTTTGGAATTACCTTTTCAAAAAGTGAGAAAATTGATGCTAAAGCAACATTTTTGAGAAAATTATTAAAATTTTCAATATGACAACGTAACGTTAACAAAATCTGTGGGTCCAAAATGCTTACTATACCCCTAGATAGAGGCCTTGAGAAGTCTAGTTTCCAAAATGGCGTCACTTGTGAGGGGTTTCTTCTGTTTAGGTACCTTAGCGGACCTGTAAATGCAACATGGTGCCCGCAATCTATTTCAGCCAACTTTGCTTTCCAAAATTCAAATATTGCTCCTTCTGTTCTGAGCCCTCCCATTTATCCAAACAGAGGTTTTTGACCACATGTGGGGTATCGGCGCGTTCATAAGAAAGTGGGTAACAAGTTTTGGGGTCCACTTTGTGTTGAAATTTCTTCTAAAAGTGAATAAATTTGGGTTAGAGCAGCATTTTTAGGTAAAGAAGGGAATTTTGTTACTTACCGTAAATTCCTTTTCTTCTAGCTCCTATTGGGAGACCCAGACGATTGGGTGTATAGCACTGCCTCCGGAGGCCACACAAAGCATTACATTAAAAAGTGTAAGGCCCCTCCCCTTCTGGCTATACACCCCCCGTGGGATCACGGGCTGCTCAGTTTTAGTGCTAAAGCAAGAAGGAGGAAAGCCAATAACTGGTTTAAACAAATTCACTCCGAAGTAACATCGGAGAACTGAAAACCGTTGAACATGAACAACATGTGTACCCGAAAAAAACCAACAATCCCGAAGGACAACAGGGCGGGTGCTGGGTCTCCCAATAGGAGCTAGAAGAAAAGGAATTTACGGTAAGTAACAAAATTCCCTTCTTCTTCGGCGCTCCATTGGGAGACCCAGACGATTGGGACGTCCAAAAGCAGTCCCTGGGTGGGTAAAGAAATACCTCATGTTAGAGCTGCAAGACAGCCTTCCCCTACGGGGAGGTCACTGCCGCCTGCAGGACTCTTCTACCTAGGCTGGCGTCCGCCGAAGCATAGGTATGCACTTGATAATGTTTGGTGAAAGTGTGCAGACTCGACCAGGTAGCTGCCTGGCACACCTGTTGAGCCGTAGCCTGGTGTCGTAATGCCCAGGACGCACCCACGGCTCTGGTTGAGTGGGCCTTCAGCCCTGACGGAACCGGAAGCCCAGCAGAACGGTAGGCTTCAAGAATTGGTTCTTTGATCCATCGAGCCAGGGTGGCTTTGGAAGCCTGCGACCCTTTGCGCTTACCAGCGACAAGGACAAAGAGTGCATCCGAGCGGCGCAGGGGCGCCGTGCGGGAAATGTAGATTCTGAGTGCTCTCACCAGATCTAACAAATGTAAATCCTTTTCATACCGATGAACTGGATGAGGACAAAAGGAAGGCAAGGAGATATCCTGATTAAGATGAAAAGAGGATACCACCTTAGGGAGAAACTCCTGAATGGGGCGCAGCACTACCTTGTCCTGGTGGAACACCAGGAAGGGAGCCTTGGATGACAGCGCTGCTAGCTCAGACACTCTCCGAAGAGACGTGACCGCCACTAGAAAGGCCACTTTCTGTGAGAGACGAGAAAGTGAAACATCCTTCAGAGGCTCGAAGGGCGGTTTCTGGAGAGCAACTAGTACCCTGTTTAGATCCCATGGATCTAACGGCCGCCTGTACGGAGGGACGATATGACAAACCCCCTGCAGGAACGTGCGCACCTGAGAAAGTCGTGCTAGACGCTTCTGAAAAAACACGGATAGTGCCGAGACTTGCCCTTTAAGGGAGCCGAGCGACAAGCCCTTTTCCAACCCAGATTGCAGGAAGGAAAGAAAAGTAGGTAACGCGAATGGCCAGGGGGATACTCCTTGTGCAGAGCACCAGGATAAGAAAATCCTCCACGTTCTGTGGTAGATCTTAGCAGAAGTGGATTTCCTAGCCTGTCTCATGGTGGCAACGACTCCTTGGGATAATCCTGAAGACGCTAGGATCCAGGACTCAATGGCCACACAGTCAGGTTCAGGGCCGCAGAATTCCGATGGAAAAACGGCCCTTGGGACAGTAAGTCTGGTCGGTCTGGTAGTGTCCACGGTTGGCCGACCGTGAGATGCCACAGATCCGGGTACCACGACCTCCTCGGCCAGTCTGGGGAGACGAGTATGACGCGGCTGCAATCGGATCTGATCTTGCGTAGCACTCTGGGCAAGAGTGCCAGAGGTGGGAACACATAAGGGAGCCGGAACTGCGACCAATCTTGCACTAAGGCGTCTGCCGCCAGAGCTCTTTGATCGCGAGACCGCGCTATGAAGGTCGGGACCTTGTTGTTGTGCCGAGACGCCATTAGGTCGACGTCCGGCACCCCCCAGCGGCGACAGATTTCCTGAAACACGTCCGGGTGAAGGGACCATTCCCCTGCGTCCATACCCTGGCGACTGAGGAAGTCTGCTTCCCAGTTTTCTACGCCCGGAATGTGAACCGCTGATATGGTGGATGCTCTGTCCTCCACCCATAACAGAATCCGCCGGACTTCCTGGAAGGCTTGCCGACTGCGTGTCCCTCCTTGGTGGTTGATGTATGCCACCGCTGTGGAGTTGTCCGCCTGAATTCGGATCTGCTTTCCTTCCAGCCACTGCTGGAAGGCTAGTAGGGCAAGATACACTGCCCTGATTTCCAGAACATTGATCTGAAGGGTGGACTCCTGCTGAGTCCACGTCCCTTGAGCCCTGTGGTGGAGAAAAACTGCTCCCCACCCTGACAGACTGGCGTCTGTCGTGACCACTGCCCAGGATGGGGGTAGGAATGATCTTCCCTGTGATAATGAGGTGGGAAGAAGCCACCATTGCAGAGAGTCCTTGGCCGTCTGGGAAAGGGAGACTTTCCTGTCCAGGGAAGTTGACTTCCCGTCCCATTGGCGGAGAATGTCCCATTGAAGTGGGCGCAGATGAAACTGCGCAAACGGGACTGCCTCCATTGCTGCCACCATCTTCCCTAGGAAGTGCATGAGGCGCCTTAAGGAGTGCGACTGACCATGAAGGAGAGACTGTACCCCTGTCTGTAGTGACCGCTGCTTGTCCAGCGGAAGCTTCACTATCGCTGAGAGAGTATGAAACTCCATGCCAAGATACGTTAGTGATTGAGTCGGTGACAGATTTGACTTTGAAAAGTTGACGATCCACCCGAAAGTCTGGAGAGTCTCCAGCGCAACATTCAGGCTGTGTTGGCATGCCTCTTGAGAGGGTGCTTTGACAAGTAGATCGTCCAAGTAAGGGATCACCGAGTGTCCCTGGGAGTGCAAGACTGCTACCACTGTCGCCATGACCTTGGTGAAAACCCGTGGTGCTGTCGCCAGACCAAATGGCAGAGCTACGAACTGGAGATGTTCGTGTCCTATCACGAAACGTAGAAAACGTTGGTGCTCTGTAGCAATCGGCACGTGGAGATAAGCATCTTTGATGTCTATTGATGCAAGGAAATCTCCTTGAGACATTGAGGCAATGACGGAGCGGAGGGATTCCATCCGGAACCGCCTGGCGTTCACATGCTTGTTGAGCAGCTTTAGGTCCAGAACAGGACGGAACGAGCCGTCCTTTTTTGGAACCTCAAAGAGATTGGAGTAAAAACCTTGCCCTTGTTCCTGAAGAGGAACAGGGATCACCACTCCTTCTGCTCTTAGTGAGCCCACCGCCTGCAGAAGGGCATCTGCTCGGTCGGGATGTGGGGAAGTTCTGAAGAACCGAGGCGGAGGACGAGAACTGAACTCTATCCTGTACCCGTGAGACAAAATGTCTGTTACCCACCGGTCCTTGACCTGTGGCAGCCAAATGTCGCAAAAGCGGGAGAGCCTGCCACCGACCGAGGATGCGGAGGGAGGAGGCCGAAAGTCATGAGGCAGCCGCCTTGGAAGCGGTTCCTCCGGTTGCTTTCTTGGGGCGTGAGTGAGCCCGCCAGGAATCTGAGCCCCTTTGCTCCTTCTGAGTCCCTTTGGACGAGGAGAATTGGGCCTTGCCGGAGCCTCGAAAGGACCGAAACCTCGACTGCCACCTCCTTTGTTGAGGTTTGCTTGATCTGGGCTGGGGTAAGGAGGAGTCTTTACCCTTGGACTGTTTAATGATTTCAGCCAATTGCTCACCAAACAGTCTGTCTACCGATAGTGGCAAGCTGGTTAAACATTTTTTGGAAGCAGAATCCGCTTTCCATTCCTTTAACCACAAGGCTCTGCGCAAAACCACAGAGTTGGCAGACGCCATTGAGGTACGGCTCGTAGAGTCCAGGACAGCATTGATAGCATAGGTCGCAAACGCAGACATTTGCGAAGTTAATGACTCCACTTGCGGCACTGCTGGACGTATGATAGAGTCCCACCTGTGCCAGACCAGCTGAAATAGCTTGGAGTGCCCACACGGCCGCGAATGCTGGAGCAAACGACGCGCCGATAGCTTCATAGACAGATTTCAACCAAAGGTCCATCTGTCTGTCATTGGCATCTTTAAGTGAAGCCCCATCCTCCACTGCAACTATGGATCTAGCCGCAAGCCTGGAGATTGGGGGATCCACCTTTGGACACTGGGTCCAGCGTTTGACCACGTCAGGGGGAAAGGGATAACGTGTATCCTTAAGACGTTTGGAGAAACGCTTGTCTGGATAAGCATGGTGTTTCTGGACTGATTCTCTGAAGTCAGCGTGGTCCAGAAAAGTACTCAGTTTACGCTTGGGATACCTGAAATGGAACTTCTCCTGCTGTGCAGCTGCCTCTTCTGCTGAAGGGGCTGGGGGAGAAATATCCAACAGTCTATTGATGGCCGCTATAAGGTCATTTACCATGGCGTCACCATCAGGAGTATCCAGATTGAGAGCGGCGTCAGGATTAGACTCCTGATCACCCTCCTCTGTCTCATCATGCAGAGACTCTTCTCGCTGAGACCCTGATCCGCGTGATGACGTGGAGGGTCTCTCCCAGCGAGCTCGCTTAGGCTGCCTGGGACTGTCATCTGAGTCAGAGCCTTCAGCCTGAGATGCCTGGGACCCCCTTGAAGCACGGATTAACTCCAACTGAGGGGGACCGGGGAACATTGACGCAGCAGTGTCCATGGTCTGAGTAACTGGCCTGGCCTGCAAGGTCTCTAGGATTTTTGTCATAGTGACAGACATCTTGTCAGCAAAAACTGCAAACTCTGTCCCCGTCACCGGGACAGGGTTCACCGGTGACTCTGCCTGGGCCACTACCACCATAGACTGCGGCTGACGAAGTGGCACAGGGACCGAACATTGCACACAATGGGGGTCATTGGAACCTGCCGGTAGATCAGCCCCACAAGCGGCACAAGCAGTGTAAACAGCCTGTGTCTTGGCACCCTTGCGTTTTGCGGATGACATGTTGTCGTCTCCTCAGAGCAATATAGGGTATACAGCCAAGAAGCGACCTTACAGTGCAATATATATATATATATATGGTATAGAGAAAAAAATACACCAATATAACACTGTGGCACTAGTGGGGCCAGCACTAATGTGCTGCTTACCGCCCGCTTAACGCGGGTGTGTGGTCGCCAGAAATCCCTTGTCTGGGTCTCCCAGAGCCTGTGTCCGTTCTCCAGCCAGACTGCATGCAGGAATGGCTGCCGGCGTCCTGTGGAGAGGGGCGGGCCCTGGGTGTGTCCAGACGAAAAGCGGGAAACTTGCGTCCCACTGTGCCTAGTGAGAGGGCTGGAGTATGTAAATAAGACTCCAGCCCTCGGCGCTGACTATAGAACAGCGTCTCTCCCTTTCCCTGATTGACAGGGTGGGGGCGGGAACGAAGCGGAGCTAGGCCGCAAAAGCCGGGGACTAGATTTATAAGCGCCGCCGTCGTAAAAGCACGGTCGGCGCTAAGTCCCCGGCGCACCACAAGTCTCAGCCGCGCCGCCGCTCCAGGGGCGGCCGGCGCGGCAGTCCCCAACACATAAAGTCCCTCAGAGAAACTGCAGTGACTGTAACCCCAGCGCGCAGCGCTACTGTCCCCGGCGCACTAGCACACCCAGCAAGTCTGGAGTGTGCGCGGCCTGTCCATACGGGGACAGAGTACCTGAATGTAGCAGGGCCTTGTCCCTGAACGGTACCCAGCTCCGTATCCAGCAGGTTCTATGGGTCTGTGGATGGAGCCCGGCCTCAGGGCTTGGGGGCCGGTAAGATCCCACTTCCTCAGAGCCCCTCAGGGGGATGGGGAAGGAAAGCAGCATGTGGGCTCCAGCCTCCGTACCCACAATGGGTACCTCAACCTTAACAAACACCGCCAATCGGAATGGGGTGAGAAGGGAGCATGCTGGGGGCCCTAGTATGGGCCCTCTTTTCTTCCATCCGATATAGTCAGCAGCTACTGCTGACTAAACAGTGGAGCTATGCGTGGATGTCTGACCTCCTTCGCACAAAGCTTGAAAACTGAGCAGCCCGTGATCCCACGGGGGGTGTATAGCCAGAAGGGGAGGGGCCTTACACTTTTTAGTGTAATGCTTTGTGTGGCCTCCGGAGGCAGTGCTATACACCCAATCGTCTGGGTCTCCCAATGGAGCGCCGAAGAAATTTAATTTTTGCTTTTTTTCATTCCACTTTACTTTATTTCCTCTGAAGCACCTGAAGGGTTAATAAACTTCTTGAATGTGGTTTTGAGTACTTTGGGGGGTGCAGTTTTTAGAATGGTGTCACTTTTGTGTATTTTCTGTTATCTAGACCTCTCAAAGTCACTTCAAATGTGATGTGGTCCCTAAAAAAATGGTTTTGTAAATTTTGATGTAAAAGAAGGGAATTTTGTTACTTACCGTAAATTCCTTTTCTTCTAGCTCCAATTGGGAGACCCAGACGATTGGTGTATAGCTACTGCCTCCGGAGGCCACACAAAGCATTACACTAAAAAGTGTAAGGCCCCTCCCCTTCTGGCTATACACCCCCCGTGGGATCACGGGCTTGCTCAGTTTTAGTGCTAAAGCAAGAAGGAGGAAAGCCAATAACTGGTTTAAACAAATTCAATCCGAAGTAACATCGGAGAACTGAAAACCGTTCAACATGAACAACATGTGTACCCGAACAACCAAAAATCCCGAAGGAAACAGGGCGGGTGCTGGGTCTCCCAATTGGAGCTAGAAGAAAAGGAATTTACGGTAAGTAACAAAATTCCCTTCTTCTTCGGCGCTCCATTGGGAGACCCAGACGATTGGGACGTCCAAAAGCAGTCCCTGGGTGGGTAAATTAATACCTCATGTTAGAGCTGTAAAACAGCCCTTCCCTACAAGGAGGCAACCGCCGCCTGCAGGACTCTTCTACCTAAGCTGGCATCCGCCTAAGCGTAGGTATGCACCTGACAATGCTTGGTGAAAGTGTGCAGACTCGACCAGGTAGCTGCCTGGCACACCTGCTGAGCCGTAGCCTGGTGCCGTAATGCCTAGGGCGCACCCACGGCTCTGGTAGAATGGGCTTTCAGCCCTGATGGAACCGGAAGCCCAGCAGAACAGTAGGCTTCAAGAATTGGTTCCTTGATCCATCGAGCCAGGGTGGATTTGGAAGCCTGCGACTCTTTACGCTGATTAGCGACAAGCACAGAGAGTGCATCCGAGCGGCGCAGAGGCGCCGTGCGGGAAATGTAGATTCTGAGTGCTCTCACCAGATCCAACAAATGCAAATCCATTTCATATCGATGAAATGGATGAGGCAAAAGGAAGGTAAGGAGATATCCTGATTGAGATGAAAGGGGGATACCACCTTAGGGAGAACTCCGGAATCGGGCGCAGCACTGCCTTGCCTTGGTGAAACACCAGGAAGGAAGCTTTTGGATGACAGCGCTGCTAGCTCGGACACTCTCCTAAGAGACGTGACCGCTACCAGAAAGGCCTCTTTCTGGGAAAGTCGAGAGAGTGAAACATCTCTCAGAGGCTCGAAGGGCGGCTTCTGGAGAGCAATTAGTACCCTGTTCAGATCCCATGGGTCCAACGGCCGTTTGTACAGAGGGACAATGTGACAAACCTCCTGCAGGAACGTGTGTACCTGAGGAAGTGGTGCTAGGCGCTTCTGAAGAATACAGATAGCGCTGAGACTTGTCCTTTAAGGGAGCCGAGTGACAACCTTTTTCCAAACCAGATTGCAGGAAGGAAGGAAAAGTAGGGAATGCAAATGGGCAGGGAGACACTCCCTGAGCAGAGCATTAAGAGAAGAATATCCTCCACATCCTGTGGTAGATCTTGGCAGACGTCGGTTTTCTAGTCTGTCTCATGGTGGCAATGACGTCCTGAGATAATCCTGAAGACGCTAGGATTCAGGACTCAAAGGCCATACCGTCAGGTTCAGGGCCGTAGAATTCAGATGGAAAAAACGGCCCTTGGGACAGTAAGTCTGGCCGGGCTGGTAGTGCCCACGGTTGGCAGACCGTGAGATGCCACAGATCCGGGGACTACGACCTCCTCGGCCAGTCTGTGGCGATGAGGATGGCGCGGCGGCAAACGGACCTGATGTTGCGTAGCCCTCTGGGCAGCAGTGTCAGAGGGGGAAACACATAGGTAGCTGGAACTGCGACCAAACCTGAACTAAGGCGTCTGCCGCCAGAGCTCTTTGATCGTGATACCGCGCCATGAAAATCGGAACCTTGTTGTTGTGCCGAGACGCTATTAGGTCGACGTTCAGCATCCCCCAGCGTTGACAGATTTCCTGAAAACCGTCCGGGTGAAGATACCCTTCCCCTGCATCCATACCCTGGCAACTGAGGAAGTCTGCTTCCCAGTTTTCTGCGCCCGGGATGTGAACTGCGGATATGGTGGATGCTCTGTCTTCCACCCCCATCAGACTCCGCCGGACTTCCTGGGAGGCTTGCCGACTGCGTGTTCCGCCTTGGTGGTAGATGTATGCCACCGCTGTGGAGTTGTCCGACTGAATTCGGATGTGTGTGCTTTCCAGCCACGGCTGGAAGGCTTGCAGGGCAAGATACACTGCCCAGATTTCCAGCACATTGATTTGAAGGATGGACTCCTCTGAAGAGAGTCCTTGACCGTCTGAGAAGGGGGACGTTCCTTCTAGGGACGTCGACTTCCCATCCCATTGGCAAAGAATGCCACATTGGAGTGGACGCAGATGAAACTGCGCGAAAGTGACTGCCTCTGCATGAGGCGTGTTAAGGGGTGTGACTGGCCGTGAAGGAGAGACTGCACCCCCGTCTGTAGTGAACGCTGTTTGTCCAGCGGAAGCTTCACTATCGCTGAGGGAGCGTGACACTCCATGCCCAGATATGTCAGCGATTGGGTCGGTGTCAGATTTAACCTTGAGAAGTTGATGATCCACCCGAAACTCTGGAGAGTCTCCAGCGCTACGCTCAGGCTGTGTTGGCATGCCTCTTGAGAGGGTGCCTTGACAAGTCGACCGTCCAAGGAAGGATCACCGAGTGACCCTGAGAGTGCAGGACTGCTCCCACTGCTGCCCTGAACTTGGTGAAAACCCGTAGGGCTGTCGCCAGACCGAAGGGCAGGGTTACGAACTGAAGATGCTCGTCTTCAATAACGAAACGTAGCAAACGTTGGTGCTCTGGAGCAATCGGCACGTGGAGATAAGCATCCTGATGTCTATTGATGCTAGGAAATCTCCTTGAGACATTGAGGCAATGACGGAGCGGAGGGATGCCATCCGGAACCGCCTGGCCTTCACGTGCTTGTTGAGCAGTTTTAGGTCCCCCACAATCAGATTGGAGGAAAAACCGTGTCTTGTTCCTGAAGAGGAACAGGAATTACCACTCCTTCTGCCTGCAGAAGAGCATCGGCTCGGTGGGTAGGTGGGGAAGTTCTGAAGAATCGAGCCGGAGGCCGAGAACAGAACTCTATCCTGTACACGTGAGACACAATGTCTCTCACCCACCGGTCTGTGACCTGTGGCAGCTAAATGTCGCCAAGGCGAGAGAGTCTGCCACCAAGCGCGGATGCGGAGAGAGAGAGCTTAAAGTCATGAGGAGACCGCCTTGGAAGCGGTTCCTCTGGCGGCCTTCCTTGGGCGTGATTGAGCCCGCCTGGAATCTGAGCCCCTCTGAGCCTTTTGAGCCCTTTTGGACTAGGACAATTTGGACCTGCCCGAGCCTGGGAAGGACCGAAACCTCGACTGTCTCTCTCGGACAGCATTAATAGAGTAAGTCGCAATGCAGACATTGCGAGGATAAGGACGCTACCTGCGGCACAGATGTACCTGTGCTCAAGACCAGCTGCGCAAGACCAGCTGACAAAGCTTAGAGTGCCCATACGGCTGCGAATGCCGGAGCAACCGACACGCCGATAGCTTCATAGACAGATTTCAACCAGAGGTCCATCTGTCTGTCAATGGCATCTTTAAGTGAAGTCCCATCTTCACTGCAACTATGGATCTAGCCGCAAGCCTGGAGATTGGGGGATCCACCTTTGGACCCTGGGTCCAGCGCCTGACCACGTCAGGGGGAAAGGGATAACATGTATCCTTAATACATTTGGAGAAACGCTTATCTGGTAAGCGTGGTGATTCTGAACTGCTTCTCTGAAGTCAGCGTGGCCAGAAAAGTACTCAATGTACGCTTGAGATACTGAAATGGGATTTCTCCTGCTGGGAAGCTGACTCCTCCACTGAAGGAGCTGGGGGAGAGATATCCAACATGCCATTGCTGGACGCTATAAGATCATTCACCATGGCGTCACCATCCGGTGTATCCGGATTGAGAGCGGTGTCAGGATCAAAGTCCTGATCAGCTACGTCTGCCTCATCATACAGAGAGTCCTCTGCTGTGACCCTGACTAGTGATGAGGCCGAGTGCCGCTCCCAGCGAGCTCGCTTAGGCTGTCTGGGACTGTCGTCCGTGTCAGAGCCTTCACCCTGGAATGCCTGGGACCCCCCCGGAGCACTGATTTTGTTCCAAATGAGGGTGGCCAGGGAGCAATGATCAAGATTGCCCATGGCCTGTCTGGACTGCAAGTCACTATCCCATGACAATCTATCAGCCGAAACTGCAACACCGTCCCTGTCCATGGACAGGGTTCACAGGTGGTCTTTGGCCACCTCTAGTAGAGACCCCGGCTGACCAAGTGCTACAGGGGAGCATTGCACACAACGGGGGTCAGTGGAACCTGCCGGTGGAACAGTATCACATGCAGTAAAAGCAGCATAGAAAGCCTGTGTTGCTTTTTTGCTGCTGTAGTCTAGCCATCTAGGAGCATATAGCCAAGAATAGCGACCGTACAGTGCAATGTATAGCATACAAGCATAAAGTACAAATGAGCACTTCAGCACATGCAATATGAGCAGCTTAGAAAGCCTGTGCCTTGGCACCCTTGCTTTTTTGCTGCTGTAGACTAGCCATCTAGGAGAATATCGCCAAGAATAGCGACCGTACAGTGCAATGTATAGCATACAAGCATAAGTACAAACGAACACTTCAGCACATGCAATACAAGCAGCCTAGAAAAACTGTGCCTTAGCACCTTTGCTTTTTTGCTGCTGTAGTCTAGCCATTCTAGGAGAATATAGCCAAGAATAGCGACCGTACAATGCAATGTATAGCATACAAGCATAAGTACAAATGAACACTTCAGCACATGCAATACAAGCAGCATAGAAAGCCTGTGCCTTAGCACCCTTGCTTTTTTGCTGCTGTTGTCTCGCCATCTAAGAGGGCATATAGCCAAAAATAGCGACCTACAGTGCAGTGTAAGCATAAAATACAAATGGACACAACGGTATTTAGTGGGGTCAGCACTTCAGGTGCTGCTTACCGCCCGCCTATAAGCGGGTGTGTGGTCGCCAGAGTCCTGTGACTGGTTGCCCAGAGCTTGTCTCCGTTCTCCAGCTCGGACTGCAGGAATGGCTGCCGGCGTCCTTCTCCAGCTCGTGTGACGAGGGGCGGGCCGTGGGTGTGCCCCAGGCAAGAGCGGGAAACCGGCGTCCCACTGTGTCCAGTGAAGGGGGCTGGAGAATGCAAAGCAGACTCCAGCCCTCGGCGCTGACTTTCTGTACAGCGTCCCGCCTCTCCCCTGACTGGCAGGGCTGGGGGCGGGAACGAAACGAAAACTAGGCCGCAAAGCCGGGGACTCGAGTAATAAGCGCGGCCGTCCTATGTGCACGGCCAGCGCGGAGTCCCCGGCGCACCACAAGTCCCAGCCGCGCCACAGTGTAAAAACACCCAGCAGCGGCCGGCGCGGCAGTTTCTAACACATAAATTCACACAGCAAAGCTGCCGTGAATAATAGCACGAGCGCTCCGCGCTGTTGTCCCCGGCGCACTAGCACTCCCAGCAATGCTGGTGTGTGTGTGCGCGATGTGTACGGGGACACAGAGTACCTTAATGTAGCAGGGCCCTGTCCCTGACGATACTCAGCTCCATATCCAGCAGGTTCTCTGGGTCTGTGGATGGAGCCCGGTCTCAGTGCCTGGAGACCTGTAAGATCCCACTTCACCCAGAGCCCTGAGGGGGGATGGGGAAGGAAAACAGCATGTGGGCTCCAGCCTCCGTACCCGCAATGGGTACCTCAACCTTAACAAACACCCGACAAAAGTGGGGTGAGAAGGGAGCATGCTGGGGGCCCCATATGGGCCCACTTTTCTTCCATCCGACATAGTCAGCAGCTGCTGCTGACTAAAAACAGTGGAGCTATGCGTGGATGTCTGACCTCCTTCGCACAAAGCTTGAAAACTGAGCAAGCCCGTGATCCCACGGGGGGTGTATAGCCAGAAGGGGAGGGGCCTTACACTTTTTAGTGTAATGCTTTGTGTGGCCTCCGGAGGCAGTAGCTATACACCAATCGTCTGGGTCTCCCAATGGAGCGCCGAAGAAATGAGAAATCACTGATAAACTTTGAACCCTTCTAACTTCCTAACAAAAAAAAAAAAATTTGGTTCCAAAATTGCGCTGATTAAAGTGGACAAGAGGGAAATGTTATTTATTAACTATTTTGTGTGACATAACTCTCTGGTTTAACGATATAAAAAATGACATTTTTGTGTACTCACCGTAAAATGTCTTCCTTGGAGCCTTTCATTGGGGGACACAGACAGTGGGTATTATGGTGTCTCCAGGGAGGCGTGACACTAGATTTGCAAAAGTGTTAGCTCCTCCCCCCACAGCATATACCCCAGCTAGGCAGGAAACTAGCTCAGTTTGGTGTAAAAGCAGTAGGAGAAGGACAACCAAAACCACAAGGGCAGGAGCTGTGTCCCCCAATAAAAGGCTCCAAGGAAGACATTTTACGCTGAGTACACAAAAATGTCATTTCCTTTCTCACCTTTTCATTGGGGGACACAGACAGTGGGACGTCCCACAGCAGTCCCTGGGTGGGAATTGAACTATTAACAGTGTATAACGTCAGACTAAGGCGGGCTTTGCACGTTGCAACATCGCAAGGCGATGCTGCGATGTCGCCCGCGATAGTCCCCGCCCCCGTCGCAGGTACGATATCGTGTGATAGCTGGCGTAGCGAAAATTATCGCTACTCCAGCTTCACATGCACTCACCTGCCCTGCGACCGTCACTCTGGCCGGCGACCCGCCTCCTTCCTAAGGGGGCGGGTCGTGCGGCGTCATAGCGACGTCACACGGCAGGCGGCCAATAGCGGCGGAGGGGCGGAGATGAGCAGGATGTAAACATCCCGCCCACCTCCTTCCTTCCTCATTGCGGCCGGTAAGCTGATGTCCCTCGCTCCTGCGGCTTCACACACAGCGATGGAAAGGTCGGTGAATGCAACGATGATACGATAACGACGTTTTTGCGCTCGTTCAACGTATCATCTAGCATTTACACAGTACGATGTCGAAAGTGACGCTGGATGTGCGTCACTTTCGATTTGACCCCACCGACATCGCACGTGCGATGTCGCAACGTGCAAAGCCGCCCTAAGAGCTGACTAACAACTGCAACTGCAGTGAACATATATCAAAACACTGTCAAAACCGAGCAGTGGCCACTTATAAATGGGCCACTGCCGCCTGAAGGACTTGTCTTCCAAGAGCAGCATCCGTGGAGGCATGCGTATGCACGCTGTAGAATTTTGTAAACGTGTGCACACTGGACCAGGTAGCGGCCTTGCAAAGTTGGGCCGCCGAAGCCTGATGGCGGATAGCCCAGGAAGCACCCACTGCTTGCGTAGAGTGGGCCCGCACAGATTGAGGAGGAACAACACCTCGTGCTTTGTATGCCTCACAGATGGCAATCCTAATCCATCGAGAAATCGTGGCTTTAGAAGCCTGATTGCCCTTTTTGTGTCCTTCTGAGAGGACGAGGAGGGCATCAGACTTGCGCAACGGCGCTGTTCTGGAGATGTAGATCCGCAGAGCCCTGACGAGATCTAGAGTGTGAAGGGCTTTTTCAAAAGAGTGGACCGGGACCGGGCAGAATGACAGCAACATAATGTCCTCGTTTAAGTGGAAAGAAGATACGACATTCGGGAGAAAAGCGGGGGAAGGCAGAAGGACCACCTTATCATGATGGAAAATCAGGTAAGGTGAGCGACAGGAAAGAGCCGCTAGTTCGGACACTAGCCTGATAGAGGTAATGGCGACTAAAAAGGCAACCTTCCAGGACAGCCGTTGAAGAGAGATTTCTCTCAGAGGTTCGAAGGGAGGAAGCTGAAGCGCTCCGAGAACCAGATTCAGATCCCAGGGATCTAAGGGGTGGCGATAAGGAGGGACCAAATGCGCTACAACTTGAAGAAAGGTACGGACCTGAGGGTGAGAAGCCAGCCGCTTCTGGAAAAATATTGACAAGGCAGAAACTTGTCCTTTAACCCCTTCAGGCCCAGGGCACTTTCCGTTTTTGCGTTTTTGTTTTTTGCTCCCCTTCTTCCGAGAGCCGTAACTTTTTTATTTTTCCGTCAATCTTGCCATACGAGGGCTTGTTTTTTGCGGGACAAGTTGTACTTTTAAATGAAAAGTTTTACCATATGGTGTACTGGATAACAGTAAAAAAAAATTCCAAATGCGGAAAAATTGCAGAAAAAGTGTGATGGCACAATAGTTTTTCGGATGCTTTATTCACGGTGTTCACTATATGGTATGTGTGGGTATGATGCCTGAGGTCGATGCGAGTTTGTAGACACCAAACATGTATAGGTTTACTTGTATCTAAGGGGTTAAAAAAAATTCACAAGTTTGTCCAATAAAAGTGGCGCACGTTTTGCGCCATTTTCCGAAACACGTAGCGTTCTTATTTTTTGGGATTTATGGCTCAGTGACGGCTTATTTTTTTGTGTCTCGAGCTGACGTTTCTAATGGTACCATTTTTGCGCAGATTCTACGTTTTGATCACCTGTTATTGCATTTTGCGTAAAACTTGCGGCAACCAAAAAACGTAATTTTGGCATTTTGCCACTACGCCGTTTACCAATCAGATTAATTGATTTTATATTTTGATAGATCGGGAATTTCTGAACGCGGCGATACCAAATATGTGTATATTTATTTATTTTTTTAACCCCTTAATTTTCAATGGGTGGAAAGGGGGGTGATTTGAACTTTTAGGTTTTTTGAAAACTTTTTTTTTTTTTTACTTTTTTTTAATTTTACTAGTCCCCCTAGGGGCTATAGCGATCAGCAATCCGATCGCTCTTATCTATCTGCTGATCACAGCTATACAGCTGTAAACAGCAGATACAGTCACTTTCTGTTTCCCTCTGCTCCGTGCCGAGGGAAAACGAAAGTGAAACATCATAGCTGCAGGCGTCATCACATGACCCTGTGCTACGATGGCAACCACCGATAGTCACGTGATCACGCACGTGACTTCCGGTGGGGGCGGCGGTAAATAAACAACATGGCCGCGCGCATATAGATCTTGCTGCCAGACTTTGGCACTAAGATTTAACCCCTTCACCCCCGGCCACTAAAACACCCTAATGACCGGGCCATTTTTTGCAATTCTGACCAGTGTCACTTTGACAGGTTATAACTCTGGAACGCTTCAACGGATCCTGGCGATTCTGAGATTGTTTTTTCGTGACATATTGTGCTTCATGTCAGTGGTAAATTTAGGCCGATATTTTTTGCGTTTATTTGTGAAAATTTAGGAAATTTGGCGAAAATTTTGAAAATTTCGCAAATTTCAAACTTTGAAAATTTATGCCCATAAATCTGAGAGATATGTCACACAAAATAGTTACTAAATAACATTTCCCACTTGTCTACTTTACATCAGCGCAATTTTCGAAACAAATTTTTTTTCCGTTAGGAAGTTAGAAGGGGTCAAAGGTCATCAGCAAATTCTCATTTTTCCAACAAAATTTACAAAATAATTTTTTTAGGGACCACATCACATTTGAAGTGACTTTGAGAGGCCGAGGTGACAGAAAATACCCAAAAGTGACCCCATTCTAAAAACTACACCCCTCACACTGCTCAAAACCACATCCAATAAGATTATTAACCCTTTAGGTGCTTCACAGGAACCAAAGCAATGTGGAAGGAAAAAATGAAAATTTTACTTTTTAACACAAAAATGTTACTTTAGCCATAAAATTTTCATTTTTACAAGGGAGAAAAGAGAAAGTGCACCCTACAATTTATTGTGCATGTTCTCCTGAGTACGCTGATACCCCATATGTGGTAAAAATCAATTGTTTGGGCGCACGGCAGAGCTCGGAAGGGAAGGAGCGCCATTTGAATTTTTGAACGCAAAATTAGCTGCACTCATTAGCGGACGCCATGTCGGGTTTGAAGACCCCCTGAGGTGCCTAAACAATGGAGCTCCCCCATAAGTGACCCCATTTTGGAAACTAGAGGCCTCAAATAATTTTTCTAGATGTTTGGTGAGCACTTTGAACCCCTGGGGGCTTCACAAAAGTTTATAGCGTTGAGCCGTGAAAAGAAAAAAAAAATTTTTTACCACAAAACGGTTGCTTCAACTAGGTAGCTTTTTTTTTCACAAGGGTAACAGGAAAAAATGCACCATAAAATGTATTGTGCATTTTCTCCTGAGTACGCAGATACCTCATATGTGGTGGAAATCAAATGTTTGGACACACAGCAGTGCTCGGAAGGCAAGGAGCGCCATTTGAATTTTTGAGTGCAAAATTAGCTGCACCTGTTAGCGGACGCCATGTCGGGTTTGAAGACCCCCTGAGGTGCCTAAACAATGGAGCTCCCCCACAAGTGACCCCATTTTGGAAACTAGAGGCCTCAAATAATTTTTCTAGATGTTTGGTGAGCACTTTGAACCCCTGGGGGCTTCACAAAAGTTTATAGCGTTGAGCCGTGAAAAGAAAAAAATTTTTTTTTACCACAAAACGGTTGCTTCAACTAGGTAGCTTTTTTTTTCACAAGGGTAACAGGAAAAAATGCACCATAAAATGTATTGTGCATTTTCTCCTGAGTACGCAGATACCTCATATGTGGTGGAAATCAAATGTTTGGACACACAGCAGTGCTCGGAAGGCAAGGAGCGCCATTTGAATTTTTGAGTGCAAAATTAGCTGCACCTGTTAGCGGACGCCATGTCGGGTTTGAAGACCCCCTGAGGTGCCTAAACAATGGAGCTCCCCCACAAGTGACCCCATTTTGGAAACTAGAGACCTCAAATAATTTTTCTAGATGTTTGGTGAGCACTTTGAACACCTGGGGGCTTCACAAAAGTTTATAGCGTTGAGCCGTGAAAAGAAAAAAACAATTTTTTACCACAAAACGGTTGCTTCAACTAGGTAGCTTTTTTTTTCACAAGGGTAACAGGAAAAAATGCACCATAAAATGTATTGTGCATTTTCTCCTGAGTACGCAGATACCTCATATGTGGTGGAAAGTAATTGTTTGGGCGCATGGCGGGGCTCAGAAGAGAAGGAGCGCCATTTGACAGCAAAATTGGTTGGAATCATTAGCGGACACCATGTCACGTTTGGAGACCCCCTATGGTGCCTAAACAGTGGAGCTCCCCCACAAGTGACACCATTTTGGAAACTAGAGCCCTCAAATAATTTTTCTAGATGTTTGGTGAGCACTTTGAACACCTGGGGGCTTCACAGAAGTTTATAGCGTTGAGCCGTGAAAAGAAAAAAAAAATTTTTTACCACAAAACGGTTGCTTCAACTAGGTAGCTTTTTTTTTCACAAGGCTATCAGGAAAAAATGCACCATAAAATGTATTGTGCATTTTCTCCTGAGTACGCAGATACCTCATATGTGGTGGAAAGTAATTGTTTGGGCGCATGGCGGGGCTAAGAAGAGAAGGAGCGCCATTTGACAGCAAAATTGGTTGGAATCATTAGCGGACGCCATGTCACGTTTGGAGACCCCCTATGGTGCCTAAACAGTGGAGCTCCCCCACAAGTGACACCATTTTGGAAACTAGAGCCCTCAAATATTTTTTCTAGATGTTTGGTGAGCACTTTGAACACCTGGGGGCTTCACAGAAGTTTATAGCGTTGAGCCGTGAAAAGAATTTTTTTTTTTTTACCACAAAACGGTTGCTTCAACTAGGTAGCTTTTTTTTTCACAAGGGTAACAGGAAAAAATGCACCATAAAACGTATTGTGCATTTTCTCCTGAGTACGCAGATACCTCATATGTGGTGGAAAGTAATTGTTTGAACGCATGGCGGGGCTCAGAAGAGAAGGAGCGCCATTTGACTTTTCAAACGCACAGACGCAGTGCACTGATCGGCCGCTGCAGGACGCACGGTCGGATGCGATAAAAAAAAGCGTCGGGGATACGTAAAAAAAAAGTCACGCCAAAAATTGACCATGGATGCAGATACGTTATGTGCATCCCTGATCAGCGCTTGGCGGGACGCACGGACGGATGCGATACAAAAAGCGTCGCAAATACGGAAAAAAGTCACGCCAAAAATTGAGCAGGGATGCCGATCCGTTATCTGCATCCCTAATCAGCGCTCGGCGGGACGCACGGACGGATGCGATACAAAAAGCGTCGTGAATACGGAAAAAAGTCACGCCAAAAATTGAGCAGGGATGCCGATCCGTTATCTGCATCCCTAATCAGCGCTCGGCGGGACGCACGGACGGATGCGATACAAAAAGCGTCGTGAATACGGAAAAAAGTCACGCCAAAAATTGACCATGGATGCCGATCCGTTATGTGCATCCCTGATCAGCGCTTGGCGGGACGCACGGACGGATGCGATACAAAAAGCGTCGGGGATACGGAAAAAAAAGTCACGCCAAAAATTGAGCAGGGATGCCGATCCGTTATCTGCATCCCTGATCAGCGCTCGGCGGGACGCACGGACGGATGCGATACAAAAAGCGTCGTGAATACGGAAAAAAAAGTCACGCCAAAAATTGACCATGGATGCCGATCCGTTATCTGCATCCCTGATCAGCGCTTGGCGGGACGCACGGACGGATGCGATACAAAAAGCGTCGGGGAAACGGAAAAAAGTCACGCCAAAAATTGAGCAGGGATGCCGATCCGTTATCTGCATCCCTGATCAGCGCTTGGCGGGACGCACGGACGGATGAGGTGTAAAAATGGACAGGGGATACGGAAAAAAAAAAAAAAAAAGTTATACTCACAGTACCCACAGGACTAGCAGGAGGATCACTGACCAGAAGAGCTGCAGAGGAACAGATGGCAGAGAGATGGACAGCTTTACAGGAGCAGCAGGCAGATCAGCAGAATGCCCAGGAAGGACCCAGCGATGGACGCAGATGTGATCAGGCCGGTGAAGACAGGTAAGAGGACGTCGGGGGAGAGCAGAGGGGGAGAGGGGGGGGGGGGTGAGAGCAGAGGGGGAGGGGGGAGAGCAGAGGGGGAGAGCAGAGGGGGAGGGGGGGAGAGCAGAGGGGGAGGGGGGGGAGAGCAGAGGGGGAGACCGGAGAGGGAGCTGCAGAAGCAGAATAGAAATAATGGGGGAGGCAGTCAGATCGCGGGGGGAGCGGATCGGGATGTCGGGGGGGGGTTGGGGGGAGCAGATCGCGGGGGGGGCACGGCAGGGGCTATCACGGCAGCGCGCAGGGGCACCACGGGAGCGCGCACGGGCTGCAAAGTGAGCACAGTACTCACTTTGCAGCAGCAGCGGTGGTAGCAGATCGGGATGCCGGGGGGGGGCAGATCGGGGCGTAGGGGGGCAGATCGGGGGGGGCACGGGCAGGGGCCTTCACGGGAGCGCGCAGGGGCCTTCACGGGAGCGCGCAGGGGCCTTCACGGGAGCGCGCAGGGAGCGGAATACTTACCATTAGAGCTGCAGCGGCGGAGACATCAGAGGCGGCGGCGGCAGCAGCAGCGGTGGCGTGGTACCAAAAGTACCAGCCACTCCACGCTGCAGACATGTTGGGGGAGGGCTCGCAGGCCAGCACAGGCCTGGGGAGGACGGCCACCGGCAGATCAGACCGCCCCACTGCACACTGATTGGAGCGATTGCGCGTCATAGCACGATCGCTCCAATCAGTGCTGCAGGGGCTGGGGGCGGCATGTTTGAGGTCCACCTATGATATGCTGCTGCAGCTGCGGCATGTCATAGCTGGATCTCACAGGATCGCACTAATTCGGGCATTATTTTTGCCGAAATTAGTGCGATCGATGTGGTTGGCGGTTCAGATTTGAACAGCCAATCACATCGATCGTCGATAGGGGGTGGCGATGCCGCCCCCCCTGGGGTCAAGCAAAGGTCCCCTGCTGTAAGAAACAGCAGGGGACATCATTTGAAAGCCGTTGCTATGGCCACGGCAATCAAATGAAGTTTAGGCCGTAAAATTACGTCCCTGGTCGTTAAGTCACGTTAAAATAGGACGTAATTTTACGGCCCGCGGTCGTGAAGGGGTTAAGGGGTTAATGGCCGTGGGTGGAAGCGATTCCACCCACGGCTAGCAGGCACACGTCAGCTGTTGAAAACAGCTGATATGTGTGCCGATCGCCGCCTGCCCGCAGCAGGGGGCGGGGCTTAACGGGACACGCTCCATGACGGATATATCCCTCCATGGTCGTGAAGGGGTTAAGGGTACTGAGAGCTAGTCCAGAGTCCAGACATTCTTGCAGAAAGGCAAGAACATTAGGGATTGAAAAGGTAAGGGTCGACCGATTATGACGGTCACACCAGGAAAGATAGGTCTTCCAGGTCCTGTGGTAAATGCTGGCGGAGGAAGGCTTCCGAGCATTAAGCATGTTATGAACTACCTTAGAAGAAAGACCTGATTTTGCTACAATCAAGGATTCAAGCGCCACGCCGTCAAATGCAAATGTGCTGTATTCTGGTGGAATTCTGGTGGACCTTGCAACAGAAGATCCGGGCGGTCGGGAAGACGCCAGGGAGTGTCGCTGAGCAGTTGGAGAAGCTCTGGATACCAGGCTCTCCTGGGCCAGTCCGGGGCCACGAGGATCACCGGGATTCCCTCCGCTTTGATTTTCTTGATTACTCTCGGAATGAGAGGAAACGGAGGGAAGATGTAGGGTAGGCGGAACTGCGTCCACGGAAAGACTAGAGCGTCGGAGCCGATCTCGACCGGGATATGAAGGGACGTATTTTGGCATTCATCCGAGATGCCATGAGGTCCACATCTGGGAGTCCCCAACGAAGAGTGATCTGATGGAACACTTCGTCGTGGAGGGACCATTCCCCTGCCGCTAGACCTTGCCTGCTGAGAACGTCTGAGGCCCAGTTGTCTACCCCTGGGATATGGACAGCTGAAATAATGGGGATGTGCTTCTCTGCCCAAAGAAGAATCCTGGATACTTCCTTCATCGCTGCCTTGCTGCGAGTTCCTCCCTGACGGTTGATGTAAGCCACAGGCGTGGCATTGTCTGACTGGATCCGAACAGGGAGGCCCAATAGTAAGGGTTGAAAATTCTGAAGGGCCAAAAATATGGCTCTGATCTCCAGAACACTGATGTGCAGGGAGTGCTCGGAAGGAGACTGTCACGCTCCCCGGGTCCTCTGCTCCGCTCCCCGGCTCACCTGCCACGCTCCCCGCTCTCCAGCCTCCATTGGCCGCGCTTCCCAGGCCTCCTGGTCCCCGCTCCCGGCGCCCGTCGGCTTCCCAGCCCCTGGCCGGCTCTGCTGCTTCCTCCTCTCAGCTTCCTGCCCTGGCTTCTGGCACCCGGGCCGCGCGCATGCGCATTAGGGCGCGCGCGCGGTCACTGACCCTTTCTTAAAGGGCCAGTGTCCACTGACAGGAAATGATGCACACAGGTACAGGGTATAAAGGGGATTAATGTCCAAGGGGGCGGGGCCTGTTCTTCGTGTTTCCCAAGCTAGGAGTCAGGTCTCCTTGTGTTCCTGTGAGATACTTACCTCTCTCTCCTTTAGAGCCGATCCTGCATTGCCATCCGGTCCTGCTGTATCTCAAACCCCGAACGCTGCCTATCTACCATCCTGACAGTCCGTACCATCCCGGTTCCCTGCGGTGACCCGCCATCTCGCTCCAACGGTTCCGGACCCCGCCTGACATCATCCCGGCTTCCGAACCTGAGCTCCGTCACCCGGACCACCATCAGTGACCCCGTGGTCCCAGGGACTTCTTCATTGTGTTCTAAGTGCACGGACTGTTCTGCTACCTAAAGTGCTCCGGCTACCGGACTCCGTTCCCTCTTCGGGGAGTTCGGCCCAGTGGATCCACCTTCCGGGTCTGCCCATCCATCTGGCCCTAACAGAGACCAGCGTCCGTGAACAGTGTGGTGGAGAAACACTGCCCCCCAGCCTATCAGGCTGGCATCCGTCGTGACTACTTGCCAGGGGACCGGGCGGAAGGACTTGCCTTGAGATAGGAATGAGGCTTGAGTCCACCAGACGAGGGAGCTGAGCGCAGACCGAGATAGGCGGACTGACCGGTCTAGGGAAGCTGGATTCTTGTCCCAGGAGGATAGAAGATCCGGTTGTAGAGCCATAAAGATTCTGGGTGCACAGCCAATGTTGCAAGTAATCAACAACAGGGATGCTGCGTCCTGCATGAATAAACAGACAACAACTGGGGAGAAGAAAGATCATGCATAATGGACGCGCAAACCGCAAAGTGAGACCATAATACTGGAATTGTAAGTAGAAAAATATGAAATTTATTGAACAAACCCAAAACACACAATGTATTAAAATCACTTAAAACCATGAAACGTCAAAGTCCCACATCTCTCATGCTGGTAATAGGGGGTACCGCCCTGTACAACCATTCAGTGTGCAATATGTAAGCAGATTTTAATCAGAAAGTACATTATGCGCTTAAGGTAATCCCTATACATACATGAAAACTCATAGAATCTGAGTGACCGGGAGCAGAACTAATAGGCAGTCCCCAATGTTAAGCTGAATAAAACACTGTGGAACCCCCAATGTGGTAAAAGGAGGATACCTGCATGTGACACAAGACAAAGATGGAGGGGTGTAGGGGGTAACCAATAACCACAATATATGGTATATTATTCAAAATTGAAAGGCATGAAACATAGCTCTATATAAAACAATAGAAGGTATATAGGGCAACCAATGACTACACATATGATATACCATTCAGATGAAGCATAAAGAAAAATATATTCTGTATATATATATATATATATATATATATATACACTAGAAGGTGGCCCGATTCTACGCATCGGGTATTCTAGAATTTACGTATTGTGTAGTTCATGTATGATTTTTGTTATATATATATATATATATATATATATAGATGTTGTTGTGTGTAGTTACCAAGTGTTTGTGTAGGGCGCTGTACATGTTCTGGGTGTTGTTATATATATATATATATATATATAGTATGCAGTTCCATTGGAGATAACCACAACACATTATATGCCATAGAGAATTGGTGCCCAAAAATCCCCCATGGTGTACATGCAGATACCTAACACAGGACTGACAAGCTCACGGTCTGAGAGGGAGCTGAGCGCACGGCAGAGCCCAGCAAGGGGGGGAGAAGATGTGGGGAGAAGCCCCACGCGTATCGCTGGCAAGCAGCTTCGTCAGGGGAGAGTGTGTCCCGGGTTACATAAGAGTGAGCATTTATAGGCCATAGTAAATTGAAAAATCAAATGGTAACAATCAGATTAGACCTACCACAGGTGGTGTGTAACAGAACGTAGCGGCCGAATGAGGATATCGGAACCGGAAGTAGATGCTGGAGGACCCGAGGTCTTAATATAATCCTATAACCGGGTCAATGTAGAAAAGTCCCTCCAATTCCCCTGCACATGGATACCTAATGCCCCATGCCAACCGCATGGGATTTAATGTTTAAAAGTGAAAAACCCACTAGTAGGAACAGTGTGCCGGCTCGGCCGTAACCGGAAGTGACATACACCTTCAGTTACCATGGGCACTGCAAATGCTCCAGGTACTGCGCATGACAGGGCTCTTAGGCATACACTGTGCTTGAAATACGAGCGCATGCAAAATTAAACCAGGGAGCATCCCTGGGTGTCCAGCTAGTAAACACTGTCAGGGAAAATGATGTAATCTTCAAAAGACATTGGTAGGGCTTAATCCACAATATACAGATAAGGATAAGAAGATCAGAGTGGATTAAGGAATCGGACAATAACACAGGGTAACCATAGCAAGCCCATAATCAGTCTAGGTCATCCAATGTACAATAATTAAATCATACATATAAAAGGATGGAAAGAAGGGAATTTTGTTACTTACCGTAAATTCCTTTTCTTCTAGCTCCTATTGGGAGACCCAGACGATTGGGTGTATAGCTACTGCCTCCGGAGGCCACACAAAGCATTACACTAAAAAGTGTAAGGCCCCTCCCCTTCTGGCTATACACCCCCAGTGGGATCACTGGCTCACCAGTTTTAGTGCAAAAGCAAGAAGGAGGAAAGCCAATAACTTGGTTAAACAAATTCACTCCGAGTAACATCGGAGAACTGAAAAACCGTTCAACATGAACAACATGTGTACCCGAAAAAACCCAAAAATCCCGAAGGACAACAGGGCGGGTGCTGGGTCTCCCAATAGGAGCTAGAAGAAAAGGAATTTACGGTAAGTAACAAAATTCCCTTCTTCTTCGTCGCTCCATTGGGAGACCCAGACGATTGGGACGTCCAAAAGCTGTCCCTGGGTGGGTAAATTAATACCTCAAGTTAGAGCTGCAAAACAGCTCTCCCCTACGAGGAGGCAACCGCCGCCTGCAGGACTCTTCTACCTAGGCTGGCGTCCGCCGAAGCGTAGGTATGCACCTGATAATGTTTGGTGAAAGTGTGCAGACTCGACCAGGTAGCTGCCTGGCACACCTGTTGAGCCGTAGCCTGGTGTCGTAATGCCCAGGACGCACTCACGGCTCTGGTAGAATGGGCCTTCAGCCCTGATGGAACCGGAAGCCCAGCAGAACGGTAGGCTTCAAGAATTGGTTCTTTGATCCATCGAGCCAGGGTGGCTTTGGAAGCCTGCGACCCTTTGCGCTTACCAGCGACAAGGACAAAGAGTGCATCGGAGCGGCGCAGGGGCGCCGTGCGGGAAATGTAGATTCTGAGTGCTCTCACCAGATCTAACAAATGTAAATTCTTCTCATACCGATGAACTGCATGAGGACAAAAAGAAGGCAAAGAGATATCCTGATTAAGATGAAAAGAGGATACCACCTTCGGGAGAAACTCCTGAATGGGGCGCAGCACTACCTTGTCCTGGTGGAAGACCAGGAAAGGAGCCTTGGATGACAGCGCTGCTAGCTCAGACACTCTCCGAAGAGATGTGATCGCTACCAGAAAAGCCACTTTCTGTGATAGTCTAGAAAGTGAAACCTCCCTCAGAGGCTCGAAGGGCGGCTTCTGGAGGGCAACTAGTACCCTGTTCAGATCCCATGGATCTAACGGCCGCTTGTACGGGGGTACAATATGACAAACCCCCTGCAGGAACGTGCGCACCTTAGGAAGCCGTGCTAGACGCTTTTGAAAAAAGACGGATAGCGCCGAGACTTGCCCTTTAAGGGAGCCGAGCGACAAACCTTTTTCTAACCCAGATTGCAGGAAAGAAGAAAGGTAGGCAATGCAAAAGGCCAGGGAGACACTCCCTGAGCAGAGCACCAGGATAAGAATATCTTCCACGTTCTGTGGTAGATCTTAGCGGACGTGGGCTTCCTAGCCTGTCTCATGGTGGCCACGACCCCTTGGGATAATCCTGAAGACCCTAGGATCTAGGACTCAATGGCCACACAGTCAGGTTCAGGGCCGCAGAATTCCGATGGAAAAACGGCCCTTGGGACAGTAAGTCTGGTCGGTCTGGTAGTGCCGACGGTTGACCGACCGTGAGATGCCACAGATCCGGATACCACGCCCTCCTTGGCCAGTCTGGGGCGACGAGTATGACGCGGCTGCAGTCGGATCTGATCTTGCGTAGCACTCTGGGCAAGAGTGCCAGAGGTGGAAACACATAAGGGAGCCGGAACTGCGACCAATCTTGCACTAAGGCGTCTGCCGCCAGAGTTCTGTGATCGCGAGACCGTGCTATGAAGGTTAGGACCTTGTTGTTGTGCCTGGACGCCATTAGGTCGACGTCCGGCCTTCCCCAGCGGCTACAGATTTCCTGAAACACGTCCGGGTGAAGGGACCATTCCCCTGCGTCCATGCCCTGGCGACTGAGGAAGTCTGCTTCCCAGTTTTCTACGCCGGGGATGTGAACTGCGGATACGGTGGAGGCCGTGGCTTCAACCCACGTCAGAATCCGCCGGACTTCCTGGAAGGCTTGCCGACTGCGTGTCCCTCCTTGGTGATTGATGTATGCCACCGCTGTGGAGTTGTCCGACTGAATTCGGATCTGCTTTCATTCCAGCTACTGCTGGAAGGCTAGTAGGGCAAGATACACTGCTCTGATTTCCAGAACATGGATCTGAAGGGTGGACTCCTGCTGAGTCCCCGTACCCTGAGCCCTGTGGTGGAGAAAAACTGCTCCCCACCCTGACAGACTCGCGTCTGTCGTGACTACCGCCCAAGACGGTGGTAGGAAGGATCTTCCCTGTGATAATGAGGTGGGAAGAAGCCACCATTGCAGAGAGTCCTTCCGAAAAGGATACTTTCCTGTTCAGGGATGTTGACTTCCCGTCTCATTGGCGGAGAATGTCCCAATAAGAGGACGCAGATGAAACTGCGCAAACGGAACCGCCTCCATTGCCGCCACCATCTTCCCGAGGAAGTGCATGAGGCGTCTTAAGGAGTGCGACTGACCTTGACGGAGAGTCTGCACCCCAGTCTGTAGTGACCGCTGCTTGTCCAGCGGAAACTTCACTAGCGCTGACATGGTATGAAACTCCATGCCAAGATACGTTAGTGATTGGGTCGGTGACAGGTTTGACTTTGAGAAGTCGATGATCCACCCGAACGTCTGGAGAGTCTCCAGCGCAACATTCAGGCTGAGTTGGCATGCCTCTTGAGAGGGTGCCTTGACAAGTAGATCGTCCAAGTAAGGGATCACAGAGTGTCCCTGTGAGTGCAAGGCTGCTACCACTGCCGCCATGACCTTGGTGAACACCCGTGGGGTTGTCGCCAGACCGAATGGCAGAGCTACGAACTGAAGATGGTCGTCTCCCATCACGAAACGTAGAAAACATTGGTGCTCTGTAGCAATCGGCACGTGGAGATAAGCATCTTTGATGTCTATTGATGCTAGGAAATATCCTTGAGACATTGAGGCAATGACGGAGCGGAGGGTTTCATCCGGAACCGCCTGGCCTCCACGTGCTTGTTGAGCAGTTTTAGGTCCAGAACGGAACGGAAAGAGCCATCCTTTTTTGGCACCACAACCAGATTGGAGGAAAACCGTGTCTTGTTCCTGAAGAGGAACAGGGATTACCACTCCTTCTGCCTGCAGAAGAGCATCGGCTCGGTGGGGAGGTGGGGACGTTCTGAAGAATCGAGTCGGAGGACGAGAACAGAACTCTGTCCTGTGCACGTGGGCACAATGTCCCTCACCCACCGGTCTGTGACCTGTGGCAGCTAAATGTCGCCAAAGGCGAGCGAGTCTGCCATCAACCGCGGATGCGGAGAGATGAGAGAGCTGAGAGTCATGAGGAGACCGCCTTGGTAGCGGTTCCTCCGGCTGCCTTCCTTGGGCGTGATTGAGCCCCCGGAAACTGAGCCCCTCTGAGGCTTTTCAGCTCTTCTGTACGAGGACAATTGGGACCTGCCCGAGCTTGGGAAGGACCGAAACCTCGACTGTCCTTCCAGGACAGCATTAATAGGGTAAGTCGCAATGCAGACATTGCGAGGTTACGGACGCCCCTGCGGCACAAATGTACATATGCTCAAGACCAGCTGTGCAAAAACAGCTGAAAAGCTTAGGGTGCCCATACGGCTGTAAATGCCGGAGCAACCGACACGCCGATAGCCTCATAGACAGATTTCAACCAGAGTCCATCTGTCTGGCATCTTTAAGTGAAGTCCCATCTCCACTGCAACTATAGCTCTAGCCGCAAGCCTGGAGATTGGAGAATCCACCTTTGGACCCTGGGTCCCGCGCTTGACCACGTCAGGGGGAAAAGGATAACGTGTATCCTTAATACGTTTGGAGAAAACGCTTATCTGGTAAGCGTGGTGTTCCTGGACTGCTTCTCTGAAGTCAGCGTGGCCAGAAAAATACTCAATATACGTTTGAGCTACTGAAAAGGGACTTCTCCTGCTGTGAAGCTGACTCCTCCGCTGGGGGAGCTGAGGGAGAAAGATCCAACATTCCATTGATGGACGCTATAGGATCATTCCTTATGGCGTCACCATCCGGTGTATCCGGATTGAGAGCGTTGTCAGGATCAAAGTCCTGATGAGCTACGTCTGCCTCATCATACAGAGAGCCTCCTGGGACCCCCCCCCGGAGCACCGATTTTATTCCCAATGAGGGTGGCCAGGGAGCAATGATCTAGATTGCCCATGGCCTGTCCGGACTGCAAGTCTCTATCCCATTGCAACTCCATCCCTGTCCTTGGACAGGGTTGACAGGTGGTTCCTTTGGCCACGTCTAGTAGAGACCCCGGCTGACCAAGTGCTCCAGGGGAGCATTGCACACAATGGGGTTCAGTGCCGTGGAACAGTATCACATGCAGTAAAAACAGCATCGAAAGCCTGTGTTGCTTATATGCTGCTGCCGACTAGCCATCTAGGACATAGAGCCAATAATGGCGACCGTACAATGCAATGTATAGCATACAAGCATAAAGTACAATGAACACTGCAGCACATGCAATACAAGCAGCATAGAAAGCCTGTGCCTTGGCACCCATGCTTGTCTGCCGCTGTAGACTAGCCATCTAGGGGAATATAGCCCAGAATATCGACCATACAGTGCAATGTATAGCATACAAGCATAAGTACAAATGAACACTGCAACCCCTGCAATACAAGCAGCATAGAAAAGAAGGGAATTTTGTTACTTACCGTAAATTCCTTTTCTTCTAGCTCTTATTGGGAGACCCAGACGATTGGGTGTATAGCACTGCCTCCGGAGGCCACACAAAGCAATTACACCAAAAAGTGTAAGGCCCCTCCCCTTCTGGCTATACACCCCCAGTGGGATCACTGGCTCACCAGTTTTAGTGCAAAAGCAAGAAGGAGGAAAGCCAATAACTGGTTTAAACAAATTCTCTCCGAGTAACATCGGAGAACTGCAAACCGTTCAACATGAACAACATGTGTACCCGCAAACAAACCAACAATCCCGAAGGACCACAGGGCGGGTGCTGGGTCTCCCAATAAGAGCTAGAAGAAAAGGAATTTACGGTAAGTAACAAAATTCCCTTCTTCTTCGTCGCTCTATTGGGAGACCCAGACGATTGGGACGTCCAAAAGCTGTCCCTGGGTGGGTAAAGAAATACCTCATGTTAGAGCTGCAAGACAGCCCTCCCCTACGGGGAGGCAACTGCCGCCTGCAGGACTCTTCTACCTAGGCTGGCGTCCGCCGAAGCATAGGTATGCACCTGATAATGTTTGGTGAAAGTGTGCAGACTCGACCAGGTAGCTGCCTGGCACACCTGTTGAGCCGTAGCCTGGTGTCGTAATGCCCAGGATGCACCCACGGCTCTGGTAGAATGGGCCTTCAGCCCTGATGGAACCGGAAGCCCAGCAGAACGGTAGGCTTCAAGAATTGGTTCTTTGATCCATCGAGCCAGGGTGGCTTTAGAAGCCTGCGACCCTTTGCGCTTACCAGCGACAAGGACAAAGAGTGCATCCGAACGGCGCAAGGGCGCCGTGCGGGAAATGTAGATTCTGAGTGCTCTCACCAGATCTAACAAATGTAAATCCTTCTCATACCGATGAACTGCATGAGGACAAAACGAAGGCAAAGAGATATCCTGATTAAGATGAAAAGAGGATACCACCTTCGGGAGAAACTCCTGAATAGGACGCAGCACAACCTTGTCCTGGTGGAAGACCAGGAAGGGAGCCTTGGATGATAGTGCTGCCAGCTCAGACACTCTCCGAAGAGATGTGATCGCTACCAGAAAAGCCACTTTCTGTGATAGTCTAGAAAGTGAAACCTCCTTCAGAGGCTCGAAGGGCGGCTTCTGGAGGGCAACTAGTACCCTGTTCAGATCCCATGGATCTAACGGCCGCTTGTACGGGGGAACTATATGGCAAACCCCCTGTAGGAACGTGCGCACCTTAGAAAGTCGTGCTAGACGCCTCTGAAAAAAGACGGATAGCGCCGAGACCTGACCTTTAAGGGAGCCGAGCGACAAACCTTTTTCTAACCCAGATTGCAGGAAAGAAAGAAAGGTAGGCAATGCAAATGGCCAGGGAGACACTCCCTGAGCAGAGCACCAGGATAAAAATATCCTCCACGTTCTGTGGTAGATCTTAGCGGACGTGGGCTTCCTAGCCTGTCTCATGGTGGCAACGACACCTTGGGACAATCCTGAAGACGTTAGGATCTAGGACTCAATGGCCACACAGTCAGGTTCAGGGCCGCAGAATTCCGATGGAAAAACGGCCCTTGGGACAGTAAGTCTGGTCGGTGTGGGAGTGCCCACGGTTGGCCGACCGTGAGCTGCCACAGATCCGGATACCACGCCCTCCTCGGCCAGTCTGGGGCGACAAGTATGACGCGGCTGCAATCGGATCTGATCTTGCGTAGCACTCTGGGCAAGAGTGCCAGAGGTGGAAACACATAAGGGAGCCGGAACTGCGACCAATCTTGCACTAGGGCGTCTGCCGCCAGCGCTCTTTGATCGCGAGACCGTGCCATGAAGGTTGGGACCTTGTTGTTGTGCCGTGACGCCATTAGGTCGACGTCCGGCACCCCCCAGCGGCGACAGATTTCCTGAAACACGTCTGGGTGAAGGGACCATTCCCCTGCGTCCATGCCCTGGCGACTGAGGAAGTCTGCTTCCCAGTTTTCTACGCCGGGGATGTGAACCGCGGATATGGTGGAGACTGTGGCTTCCACCCACATCAGAATCCGCCGGACTTCCTGGAAGGCTTGCCGACTGCGTGTCCCCCCTTGGTGGTTGATGTATGCCACCGCTGTGGAGTTGTCCGACTGAATTCGGATCTGCCTTCCTTCCACCACTGCTGGAAGGCTAGTAGGGCAAGATACACTGCTCTGATTTCCAGAACATTGATCTGAAGGGTGGACTCCTGCTGAGACCACGTACCCTGAGCCCTGTGGTGGAGAAAGACTGCTCCCCACCCTGAGAGACTCGCATCTGTCGTGACCACCGCCCAAGACGGTGGTAGGAAGGATCTTCCCTGTGATAATGAGGTGGGAAGAAGCCACCACTGCAGAGAGTCTTTGGCCGTCTGGGAAAGGGAGACTTTCCTGTCCAGGGATGTTGACTTCCCGTCCCATTGGCGGAGAATGTCCCATTGAAGTGGACGCAGATGAAACTGCGCAAACGGAACCGCCTCTATTGCCGCCACCATCTTCCCGAGGAAGTGCATGAGGCGTCTTAAGGAGTGCGGCTGACTTTGAAGGAGAGCCTGCACCCCAGTCTGTAGAGACCGCTGCTTGTCCAGCGGAAGCTTCACTATCGCTGATAGAGTATGAAACTCCATGCCAAGATACGTTAGTGATTGGGTCGGTGACAGATTTGACTTTGGGAAGTTGATGATCCACCCGAACGCCTGGAGAGTCTCCAGTGCAACATTCAGGCTGAGTTGGCATGCCTCTTGAGAGGGTGCCTTGACCAGTAGATCGTCCAAGTAAGGGATCACAGAGTGTCCCTGAGAGTGCAAGACTGCTACCACTGCCGCCATGATCTTGGTGAACACCCGAGGGGCTGTCGCCAGACCAAATGGCAGAGCTACGAACTGAAGATGGTCGTCTCCTATCACGAAGCGTAGAAAGCATTGGTGCTCTGTAGCAATCGGCACGTGGAGATAAGCATCTTTGATGTCTATTGATGCTAGGAAATCTCCTTGAGACATTGAGGCAATGACTGAGCGGAGGGATTCCATCCGGAACCGCCTGGCGTTCACATGCCTGTTGAGCAGTTTTAGGTCCAGAACAGGACGGAAGGAGCCGTCCTTTTTTGGAACCACAAAGAGATTGGAGTAAAATCCTCGCCCCCGTTCGTGAGGGGGGACAGGGATCACGACTCCTTCTTCTCTTAGAGAGTCCACCGCCTGCAGCAGGGCATCTGCTCGGTTGGGGTGTGGGGAGGTTCTGAAGAACCGAAGTGGAGGCCGAGAACTGAACTCGATTCTGTACCCGCGAGACAGAATGTCTGTTACCCACCGGTCTTTGACCTGTGACAGCCAAATGTCGCAAAAGCGGGAGAGCCTGCCACCGACTGAGGATGCGGAGGGAGGAGGCCGAAAGTCATGAGGTAGCCGCATTGGAAGCGGTTCCTCCATTTGTTTTCCTGGGGCGTGAGTGAGCCCGCCAGGAATCTGAGCTCCCTTGTTCTTTCTGAGTCCTTTTGGACGAGGAGAATTGGGCCTTGCCCGAGCCTCGAAAGGACCGAAACCTCGACTGCCACTTTTTCTGTTGAGGTTTACTTGCTCTGGGCTGTGGTAAGGAAGAGTCCTTACCCTTGGACTGTTTTATGATTTCAGCCAATGGCTCACCAAACAGTCTGTCTCTAGATAATGGCAAGCTGGTTAAGCATTTTTTGGAACCAGCATCTGCTTTCCAGTCCTTTAACCACAAGGCTCTGCGCAAAACCACAGAATTGGCGGACGCCATAGCGGTACGGCTCGTAGATTCTAGGACAGCATTGATAGCATAGGTCGCAAACATTTGCGAAGTTAGGGACGCCACTTGCGGCACTGCTGGATGTATGAAAGCATCCACCTGTGCTAAACCAGCTGAAATAGCTTGGAGTGCCCACACGGCAGCGAATGCTGGAGCAAACGACGCGCCGATAGATTCATAGACAGATTTCAACCAAAGGTCCATCTGTCTGTCGTTGGCATCTTTAAGTGAAGCGCCATCCTCTACTGCGACTATGGATCTAGCCGCAAGCTTGGAAATTGGGGGATCCACCTTTGGACACTGGGTCCAGCGTTTGGCCACCTCAGAGGGAAAAGGATAACGGGTATCCTTAGAACGTTTAGAGAAACGCTTGTCTGGATGAGCGTCGTGTTTCTGGATCGATTCTCTGAAGTCAGAGTGGTCCAAAAAAGCACTTAATTTACGCTTGGGATATAGGAAATGGAACTTCTCCTGCTGTGCAGCTGCCTCCTCTGCAGAAGGGGCTGGGGGAGAAATATCCAACAGCCTATTAATTGCCGATATAAGGTCATTAACCATGGCGTCACCATCAGGGGCATCCAGATTGAGAGGGGCCTCAGGATTAGAATCCTGGTCACCGTCCTCAGTCTCATCACAGAGAGACTCTTGTCGCTGAGACCCTGAACAGTGTGAAGACGTGGAGGGTCTTTCCCAGCGAGCTCGCTTAGGCTGCCTGGGACTGTCATCTGAGTCAGAGACTTCAGCCTGTGATGCTTGAGATCCCCTTGAAGTACGGATTAGTTCCAACTGAGGGGGACCGGCGAGCATAGACACAGCAGTGTCCATGGTCTGAGCAACTGGCCTGGACTGCAAGGTCTCCAGTATTTTTAACATAGTCACAGACATTTTGTCAGCAAAAACTGCAAAGTCTGTCCCCGTCACCGGGGCAGGGTTCACAGGCGTCTCTGCCTGGGCTACCACCACATTAGGCTCTGGCTGACGGAGTGCCACTGGGACTGAACATTGCATACAATGTGAGTCTTTGGAGCCTGCCGGTAGATCAGCCCCACATGCTGTACAAACAGTGTACACAGCCTGTGCCTTGGCACCCTTGCGTTTTGCGGATGACATGTTGCTGCCTCCTCAGAGCAGTACAGGGTGTTCAGCCAAGAAGCGACCTTACAGTGCACTATATAAATATATATATATATATATGGTACCAAGAAAAAAGTACACTAATATAACACTGAGGCACTAGAGGGGCCAGCACTACTGTGCTGCTTACCACCCGCTTAGGAGCGGTGTGTGGACGCCAGAAATCCCTCTAGTCTGGGTCTCCCAGAGCCTGCTGCCTTTCCCCAGCCAGCCGCATGTGTAATGGCTGCCGGCGTCCTTGTGGAGAGGGGGGGCGGGCCCTGGGCGTACACCGACGAAGAGCGGGAAGTCTGCTTCCCCCTGTGCCTAGTGAGAGGGCTGGAGCATGTAAATAAAGCTCCAGCCCTCGGCGCTGTTAATTGAGCAGCGTCTCTCCCCTACCCTGATTGACAGGGTGGGGGCGGGAACGAAGCGGCACTAGGCCGCAGAAGCCGGGGGCTAAAGTTAGAAGCGCCGCCGCCGTAAAAGCGCGGTCGGCGCCAAGTCCCCGGCGCACTACAAGTCGCAGCTGCGTCGCCGCTCCAGGAGCGGTCGGCGCAGTAGTTCCCAACATGAAACGTCACTCAGCAAAGCTGCAGTGACCTAACCCCAGCGCACAGCGCTACTGTCCCCGGCGCACTATAACGCTCAGCAAGCCTGAGAGTGTCCGTGCCTGCCGGGGACACAGAGTACCTGAAAGTTGCAGGGCCTTGTCCCTGAACGGCACTCCCGCTCCAAATCCAGCAGGTTCTATGGGTCTGTGGATGGAGCCCGGCCCCAGGGCTTGGGGGCCGGCAAGATCCCACTTCCACAGAGCCCTCCAGGGGATGTGGAAGGAAAACAGCATGTGGGCTCCAGCCTCTGTACCAGCAATAGGTACCTCAACCTTATAAGCACCAACCGCGGGTGAGAAGGGAGCATGCTGGGGGCCCCACATGGGCCCTCTTTTCTTCCATCCGATATAGCCAGCCGCTACTGCTGACTACAAACAGTGGAGCTATGCGTGGATGTCTGACCTCCTTCGCACAAAGCAGAAAACTGGTGAGCCAGTGATCCCACTGGGGGTGTATAGCCAGAAGGGGAGGGGCCTTACACTTTTTGGTGTAATTGCTTTGTGTGGCCTCCGGAGGCAGTGCTATACACCCAATCGTCTGGGTCTCCCAATAGAGCGACGAAGAAAACCTGTGCCTCAGCACCCCTGCTTTTCTGCTGCTGTAGTCTAGTCATTCTAGGCGAAAATAGCCCAGACTAGCGACCGTACAGTGCAGTGTATAGCATACAAGCATAAATACACATGAACACTTCAGTACATACAAGCAGCATAGAAAGCCTGTGCCTTAGCACCCCTGCTTTCCTGCTGCTGATGTGTCGCCATCTAAGAGGGCATATAGCCAAAGATAGCGACCTATGCAGTGTAAGCATAAAAATACAAAAAGGACAACTGCGGTATTTAGTGGGGTCAGCACTTCAGGTGCCGCTTACCGCCCGCCTATAAGCGGGTGTGTGGTCGCCCTAGTCCTGTGCCTGGTTGCCCAGAGTCCGATCTCTCAGCTCGGACTGCAGGAATGGCTGCCGGCGTCTTCTCCAGCTCGTGTGAGTAGGGGCGGGCCGTGGGCGTGCCCCCAAGTCAGAGCGGGAAACCGGCGTCCCACAGTGTCCAGTGAGAGGGCTGGAGCATGTAAATAAGGCTCCAGCCCTCGGCGCTGCTGATTGTACAGCGTCTCTCCCCTACCCTGATTGACAGGGTGGGGGCGGGAACGAAGCGGAGCTAGGGACTGGATTTATAAGCGCCGCCGCCGTAAAAGCGCGGTCGGCGCTAAGTCCCCGGCGCACTACAAGTCCCAGCCGCGCCGCCGCTCCCGGAGCGTCCGGCGCAGTAGTTCCCCATACATAAAGTCACTCAGCTAGGCTGCAGTGACTGTAACCCTTTACTGTCCCCGGCGCACTAGCACACCCAGCAAGTCTGGAGTGTGCTGTGCCTGTGTGTACGGGGACACAGAGTACCTGAATGGTGCAGGGCCATGTCCCTGAACGGTACCCAGCTCCGTATCCAGCAGGTTCAATGGGTCTGTGGATGGAGCCCGGCCTCAGGGCTTTGGGGCCGGTAAGATCCCACTTCCTCAGAGCCCCTCAGGGGGATGTGGAAGGAAAACAGCATGTGGGCTCCAGCCGCCGTACCAGCAATAGGTACCTCAACCTTACAAACCACCAGCGGGGTGAGAAGGGAGCATGCTGGGGGCCCTAGTATGGGCCCTCTTTTCTTCCATCCGATATAGTCAGCAGCTACTGCTGACTAAACAGTGGAGCTATGCGTGGATGTCTGACCTCCTTCGCACAAAGCAGAAAACTGGTGAGCCAGTGATCCCACTGGGGGTGTATAGCCAGAAGGGGAGGGGCCTTACACTTTTTAGTGTAATGCTTTGTGTGGCCTCCGGAGGCAGTAGCTATACACCCAATCGTCTGGGTCTCCCAATGGAGCGACGAAGAAACTGAGCTTGCAAGGACATGCCCCATAGATCATAAAAGTGACTGGGCAAGGCATCCACATTATATGCACATTCCTTAATCCACTCTGATCTTCTTATCCTTATCTGTATATTGTGGATTAAGCCCTACCAATGTCTTTTGAAGATTCCATCATTCTCCCTGACAGTGTTTACTAAATGGACACCCAGGGATGCTCCCTGGTTTAATTATGCATGCGCTGGTATTTCAAGCACAGTGTATGCCTAAGAGCCCTGTCATGCGCAGTAGCTGGAGCATTTGCAGTGCCCATGGTAACTGAAGGTGTATGTCACTTCCGGTTACGGCTGAGTCGGCACACTGTTCCTACTAGTGGGTTTTTCACTTTTAAACGTTAAATCCCATGCGGTTGGCATGGGGCATTAGGTGTCCATGTGCAGGGGAATCGGAGGGACTTTTCTACATTGACCCGGTTATAGGATTATATTAAGACCTCGGGTCCTCCAGCATCTACTTCCGGTTCCGATATCCTCATTCGGCCGCTACGTTCTGTTACACACCACCTGTGGTAGGTCTAACCCAGGGGTCTCAAACACGCGGCCCGCGGGCCGCATGCGGCCCGTCAGGCTGCTTCGTTCGGCCCCCAGGCCCGTGCCCCTGGTCACTATCGCGGCCAGTGCAGGGGCCGCAGCCACTGTCTGCACTTTGTTAGATGAGTGTTTTGCCGGCGCTGCGCTCTCAGAGGCAAGGACTGTGCGCGCGCAGCGCCAGCAAAACAACCATCTGATCTGACATAAATCGCTGCCAGGGGCTGCGGCCCCTGCACCGGTCGCGATAGTCACCGGGGCACGGCCTGCAGACAGCGAGAAGCAGAGGTGAGGAGCCGAGGGAATGCGGGACAGGTGAGAAGAATGGTGTTTTTTTATTTTTTGTGTATGTGGAGGACGGCACATTAACCCCTTAGCGACCTATGACGTACTGGGTTCATCATGGCTCCCTGGTACTTAAGGATCCATGACATACCCAGTACGTCATGGCGAAATCGCAGCCCCGGTGGCTGCGATCGCTCTTTGCATTGCAAATAGCAAATACCTTAGATTCGGGGAGGAGGGGACCTCAGGAGGGGTGGTGTCTCCTCCCCGGACCTACGGAGGCTGTGATTGGCTGTGCGGCGTTCGTCAGCCAATCACAGCCACTGTAATGTTCCAGCCATTGAAAATGGCTGTAACATTGAAATCCAGCCATGATCAGTGCAGCTGTAGCACCAATCATTGGCTGAAGCTGGGTGACCTCAGTTTCACCCGCCCCCAGCTCTGATTGGAGAGACCGGCCTTGTGACCGATCTGTCCAATCACTGTGGATCTGGGGCCAGAGACCGCCCCCTCAGCTTCACTCAGGAATCTGTGGGTGGAAGCCGAGAACGATCGGTAAATTATCACCTTTCACCCGCCGCCACTGCCCCCACCACCCATTACTACAGGATGGGGACATGACTATAGAATAGGGACAAGGTGGGCACATGACTATAGAATAGGGACAAGGTGGGCACATGACTATAGGATGGGGACAAGGTGGGCACATGTCTATAGGATGGGGACAAGGTGGGCACATGTCTATAGGATGGGGACAAGGTGGGCACATGACTATAGGATGGGGACAAGGTGGGCACATGACTATAGGATGGGGACAAGGTGGGCACATGACTATAGGATGGGGACAAGGTAGGCACATGACTATAGGATGGGGACAAGGTAGGCACATGACTATAGAATAGGGACAAGGTGGGCACATGACTATAGAATAGGGACAAGGTGGGCACATGACTATAGGATGGGGACAAGGTGGGCACATGACTATAGGATGGGGACAAGGTGAGCACATGACTATAGGATGGGGACAAGGTGGGCACATGACTATAGGATGGGGACAAGGTGGGCACATGACTATAGGATGGGGACAAGGTGGGCACATGTCTATAGCATGGGGACAAGGTGGGCACATGTCTATAGGATGGGGACAAGGTGGGCACATGACTATAGGATGGGGACAAGGTGGGCACATGACTATAGGATGGGGACAAGGTGGGCACATGACTATAGGATGGGGACAAGGTGGGCACATGACTATAGGATGGGGACAAGGTGGGCACATGACTATAGAATAGGGACAAGGTGGGCACATGACTATAGGATGGGGACAAGGTGGGCACATGTCTATAGCATGGGGACAAGGTGTGCACATGTCTATAGCATGGGGACAAGGTGGGCACATGACTATAGGATGGGGGACAAGGTGGGCACATGACTACAGAATAGGGACAAGGTGGGCACATGACTATAGGATGGAAGGATGGGGACAAGGTGGGCACATGACTATAGGATGGGGACAAGGTGGGCACATGTCTATAGGATGGGGACAAGGTGGGCACATGACTATAGGATGGGGACAAGGTGGGCACATGACTATAGGATGGGGACAAGGTGGGCACATGACTATAGGATGGGGACAAGGTAGGCACATGACTATAGAATAGGGACAAGGTGGGCACATGACTATAGGATGGGGACAAGGTGGGCACATGTCTATAGCATGGGGACAAGGTGGGCACATGTCTATAGCATGGGGACAAGGTGGGCACATGTCTATAGGATGGGGACAAGGTGGGCACATGACTATAGGATGGGGGACAAGGTGGGCACATGACTACAGAATAGGGACAAGGTGGGCACATGACTATAGGATGGGGACAAGGTGGGCACATGTCTATAGGATGGGGACAAGGTGGGCACATGACTATAGGATGGGGACAAGGTGGGCACATGACTATAGGATGGGGACAAGGTGGGCACATGACTATAGGATGGAGACAAGGTGGGCACATGACTATAGGATGGGGACAAGGTAGGCACATGACTATAGAATAGGGACAAGGTGGGCACATGACTATAGGATGGGGACAAGGTGGGCACATGACTATAGGATGGGGACAAGGTAGGCACATGTCTATAGAATAGGGACAAGGTGGGCACATGACTATAGGATGGGGACAAGGTGGGCACATGACTATAGGATGGGGACAAGGTGGGCACATGACTATAGGATGGGGACAAGGTGGGCACATGACTATAGGATGGGGACAAGGTGGGCACATGACTATAGGATGGGGACAAGGTGGGCACATGACTATAGGATGGGGACAAGGTGGGCACATGTCTATAGCATGGGGACAAGGTGGGCACATGTCTATAGCATGGGGACAAGGTGGGCACATATCTATAGCATGGGGACAAGGTGGGCACATGTCTATAGGATGGGGACAAGGTGGGCACATGACTATAGGATGGGGACAAGGTGGGCACATGACTATAGGATGGGGACAAGGTGGGCACATGACTATAGGATGGGGACAAGGTAGGCACATGACTATAGAATAGGGACAAGGTGGGCACATGACTATAGGATGGGGACAAGGTGGGCACATGTCTATAGCATGGGGACAAGGTGGGCACATGTCTATAGCATGGGGACAAGGTGGGCACGTGACTATAGGATGGGGACAAGGTGGGCACATGACTATAGGATGGGGACAAGGTGGGCACATGACTATAGGATGGGGACAAGGTAGGCACATGACTATAGAATAGGGACAAGGTGGGCACATGACTATAGGATGGGGACAAGGTGGGCACATGACTATAGGATGGGGACAAGGTAGGCACATGTCTATAGAATAGGGACAAGGTGGGCACATGACTATAGGATGGGGACAAGGTGGGCACATGACTATAGGATGGGGACAAGGTGGGCACATGACTATAGGATGGGGACAAGGTGGGCACATGTCTATAGCATGGGGACAAGGTGGGCACATGTCTAGAGCATGGGGACAAGGTGGGCACATATCTATAGCATGGGGACAAGGTGGGCACATGTCTATAGGATGGGGACAAGGTGGGCACATGACTATAGGATGGGGACAAGGTGGGCACATGACTATAGGATGGGGACAAGGTGGGCACATGACTATAGGATGGGGACAAGGTAGGCACATGACTATAGAATAGGGACAAGGTGGGCACATGACTATAGGATGGGGACAAGGTGGGCACATGTCTATAGCATGGGGACAAGGTGGGCACATGTCTATAGCATGGGGACAAGGTGGGCACATGTCTATAGGATGGGGACAAGGTGGGCACATGACTATAGGATGGGGGACAAGGTGGGCACATGACTATAGGATGGGGACAAGGTGGGCACATGACTATAGGATGGGGACAAGGTGGGCACATGTCTATAGGATGGGGACAAGGTGGGCACATGACTATAGTATGGGGACAAGGTGGGCACATGACTATAGGATGGGGACAAGGTGGGCACATGACTATAGGATGGGGACAAGGTAGGCACATGACTATAGGATGGGGACAAGGTGGGCACATGACTATAGAATAGGGACAAGGTGGGCACATGGGGACAAGGTGGGCACATGTCTATAGGATGGGGACAAGGTGGGCACATGTCTATAGGATGGGGGACAAGGTGGGCACATGACTATAGGATGGGGACAAGGTGGGCACATGACTACAGAATAGGGACAAGGTGGGCACATGACTATAGGATGGAAGGATGGGGACAAGGTGGGCACATGACTATAGGATGGGGACAAGGTGGGCACATGTCTATAGGATGGGGACAAGGTGGGCACATGACTATAGGATGGGGACAAGGTGGGCACATGTCTATAGCATGGGGACAAGGTGGGCACATGTCTATAGCATGGGGACAAGGTGGGCACATATCTATAGCATGGGGACAAGGTGGGCACATGTCTATAGGATGGGGACAAGGTGGGCACATGACTATAGGATGGGGACAAGGTGGGCACATGACTATAGGATGGGGACAAGGTGGGCACATGACTATAGGATGGGGACAAGGTGGGCACATGACTATAGGATGGGGACAAGGTAGGCACATGACTATAGAATAGGGACAAGGTGGGCACATGACTATAGGATGGGGACAAGGTGGGCACATGTCTATAGCATGGGGACAAGGTGGGCACATGTCTATAGCATGGGGACAAGGTGGGCACATGTCTATAGGATGGGGACAAGGTGGGCACATGACTATAGGATGGGGGACAAGGTGGGCACATGACTATAGGATGGGGACAAGGTGGGCACATGACTATAGGATGGGGACAAGGTGGGCACATGTCTATAGGATGGGGACAAGGTGGGCACATGACTATAGTATGGGGACAAGGTGGGCACATGACTATAGGATGGGGACAAGGTGGGCACATGACTATAGGATGGGGACAAGGTAGGCACATGACTATAGGATGGGGACAAGGTGGGCACATGACTATAGAATAGGGACAAGGTGGGCACATGGGGACAAGGTGGGCACATGTCTATAGGATGGGGACAAGGTGGGCACATGTCTATAGCATGGGGACAAGGTGGGCACATATCTATAGCATGGGGACAAGGTGGGCACATGTCTATAGGATGGGGACAAGGTGGGCACATGACTATAGGATGGGGACAAGGTGGGCACATGACTATAGGATGGGGACAAGGTGGGCACATGACTATAGGATGGGGACAAGGTAGGCACATGACTATAGAATAGGGACAAGGTGGGCACATGACTATAGGATGGGGACAAGGTGGGCACATGTCTATAGCATGGGGACAAGGTGGGCACATGTCTATAGCATGGGGACAAGGTGGGCACGTGACTATAGGATGGGGACAAGGTGGGCACATGACTATAGGATGGGGACAAGGTGGGCACATGACTATAGGATGGGGACAAGGTAGGCACATGACTATAGAATAGGGACAAGGTGGGCACATGACTATAGGATGGGGACAAGGTGGGCACATGACTATAGGATGGGGACAAGGTAGGCACATGTCTATAGAATAGGGACAAGGTGGGCACATGACTATAGGATGGGGACAAGGTGGGCACATGACTATAGGATGGGGACAAGGTGGGCACATGACTATAGGATGGGGACAAGGTGGGCACATGTCTATAGCATGGGGACAAGGTGGGCACATGTCTAGAGCATGGGGACAAGGTGGGCACATATCTATAGCATGGGGACAAGGTGGGCACATGTCTATAGGATGGGGACAAGGTGGGCACATGACTATAGGATGGGGACAAGGTGGGCACATGACTATAGGATGGGGACAAGGTGGGCACATGACTATAGGATGGGGACAAGGTAGGCACATGACTATAGAATAGGGACAAGGTGGGCACATGACTATAGGATGGGGACAAGGTGGGCACATGTCTATAGCATGGGGACAAGGTGGGCACATGTCTATAGCATGGGGACAAGGTGGGCACATGTCTATAGGATGGGGACAAGGTGGGCACATGACTATAGGATGGGGGACAAGGTGGGCACATGACTATAGGATGGGGACAAGGTGGGCACATGACTATAGGATGGGGACAAGGTGGGCACATGTCTATAGGATGGGGACAAGGTGGGCACATGACTATAGTATGGGGACAAGGTGGGCACATGACTATAGGATGGGGACAAGGTGGGCACATGACTATAGGATGGGGACAAGGTAGGCACATGACTATAGGATGGGGACAAGGTGGGCACATGACTATAGAATAGGGACAAGGTGGGCACATGGGGACAAGGTGGGCACATGTCTATAGGATGGGGACAAGGTGGGCACATGTCTATAGGATGGGGGACAAGGTGGGCACATGACTATAGGATGGGGACAAGGTGGGCACATGACTACAGAATAGGGACAAGGTGGGCACATGACTATAGGATGGAAGGATGGGGACAAGGTGGGCACATGACTATAGGATGGGGACAAGGTGGGCACATGTCTATAGGATGGGGACAAGGTGGGCACATGACTATAGGATGGGGACAAGGTGGGCACATGTCTATAGCATGGGGACAAGGTGGGCACATGTCTATAGCATGGGGACAAGGTGGGCACATATCTATAGCATGGGGACAAGGTGGGCACATGTCTATAGGATGGGGACAAGGTGGGCACATGACTATAGGATGGGGACAAGGTGGGCACATGACTATAGGATGGGGACAAGGTGGGCACATGACTATAGGATGGGGACAAGGTGGGCACATGACTATAGGATGGGGACAAGGTAGGCACATGACTATAGAATAGGGACAAGGTGGGCACATGACTATAGGATGGGGACAAGGTGGGCACATGTCTATAGCATGGGGACAAGGTGGGCACATGTCTATAGCATGGGGACAAGGTGGGCACATGTCTATAGGATGGGGACAAGGTGGGCACATGACTATAGGATGGGGGACAAGGTGGGCACATGACTATAGGATGGGGACAAGGTGGGCACATGACTATAGGATGGGGACAAGGTGGGCACATGTCTATAGGATGGGGACAAGGTGGGCACATGACTATAGTATGGGGACAAGGTGGGCACATGACTATAGGATGGGGACAAGGTGGGCACATGACTATAGGATGGGGACAAGGTAGGCACATGACTATAGGATGGGGACAAGGTGGGCACATGACTATAGAATAGGGACAAGGTGGGCACATGGGGACAAGGTGGGCACATGTCTATAGGATGGGGACAAGGTGGGCACATGTCTATAGGATGGGGGACAAGGTGGGCACATGACTATAGGATGGGGACAAGGTGGGCACATGACTACAGAATAGGGACAAGGTGGGCACATGACTATAGGATGGAAGGATGGGGACAAGGTGGGCACATGACTATAGGATGGGGACAAGGTGGGCACATGTCTATAGGATGGGGACAAGGTGGGCACATGACTATAGGATGGGGACAAGGTGGGCACATGTCTATAGCATGGGGACAAGGTGGGCACATGTCTATAGCATGGGGACAAGGTGGGCACATATCTATAGCATGGGGACAAGGTGGGCACATGTCTATAGGATGGGGACAAGGTGGGCACATGACTATAGGATGGGGACAAGGTGGGCACATGACTATAGGATGGGGACAAGGTGGGCACATGACTATAGGATGGGGACAAGGTAGGCACATGACTATAGAATAGGGACAAGGTGGGCACATGACTATAGGATGGGGACAAGGTGGGCACATGTCTATAGCATGGGGACAAGGTGGGCACATGTCTATAGCATGGGGACAAGGTGGGCACATGTCTATAGGATGGGGACAAGGTGGGCACATGACTATAGGATGGGGGACAAGGTGGGCACATGACTATAGGATGGGGACAAGGTGGGCACATGACTATAGGATGGGGACAAGGTGGGCACATGTCTATAGGATGGGGACAAGGTGGGCACATGACTATAGTATGGGGACAAGGTGGGCACATGACTATAGGATGGGGACAAGGTGGGCACATGACTATAGGATGGGGACAAGGTAGGCACATGACTATAGAATAGGGACAAGGTGGGCACATGACTATAGGATGGGGACAAGGTGGGCACATGACTATAGGATGGGGACAAGGTGAGCACATGACTATAGGATGGGGACAAGGTGAGCACATGACTATAGGATGGGGACAAGGTGGGCACATGACTATAGGATGGGGACAAGGTGGGCACATGTCTATAGCATGGGGACAAGGTGGGCACATGTCTATAGGATGGGGACAAGGTGGGCACATGACTATAGGATGGGGGACAAGGTGGGCACATGACTACAGAATAGGGACAAGGTGGGCACATGACTATAGGATGGGGACAAGGTAGGCACATGACTATAGAATAGGGACAAGGTGGGCACATGACTACAGGATGGGGACAAGGTGGGCACATGTCTATAGAATAGGGAAAAGGTGGGCACATGACTATAGGATGGGGACAAGGTGGGCACATGACTATAGGATGGGGACAAGGTGGGCACATGACTATAGGATGGGGACAAGGTAGGCACATGACTATAGAATAGGGACAAGGTGGGCACATGACTATAGGATGGGGACAAGGTGGGCACATGACTATAGGATGGGGACAAGGTGGGCACATAACTATAGGATGGGGACAAGGTGGGCACATGACTATAGGATGGGGACAAGGTGGGCACATGTCTATAGCATGGGGACAAGGTGGGCACATGTCTATAGCATGGGGACAAGGTGGGCACATGTCTATAGCATGGGGACAAGGTGGGCACATATCTATAGCATGGGGACAAGGTGGGCACATGTCTATAGCATGGGGACAAGGTGGGCACATGTCTATAGCATGGGGACAAGGTGGGCACATATCTATAGAATAGGGACAAGGTGGGCACATGACTATAGGATGGGGACAAGGTGGGCACATGTCTATAGCATGGGGACAAGGTGGGCACATGTCTATAGCATGGGGACAAGGTGGGCACATATCTATAGGATGGGGACAAGGTGGGCACATGTCTATAGGATGGGGACAAGGTGGGCACATGACTATAGGATGGGGGACAAGGTGGGCACATGACTACAGAATAGGGACAAGGTGGGCACATGACTATAGGATGGGGACAAGGTGGGCACATGTCTATAGGATGGGGACAAGGTGGGCACATGTCTATAGGATGGGGACAAGGTGGGCACATGACTACAGAATAGGGACAAGGTGGGCACATGACTATAGGATGGGGACAAGGTGGGCACATGACTATAGAATAGGGACAAGGTGGGCACATGACTATAGAATGGGGACAAGGTGGGCACATGACTATAGGATGGGGACAAGGTGGGCACATGACTATAGGATGGGGACAAGGTGGGCACATGACTATAGAATAGGGACAAGGTGGGCACATGACTATAGGATGGGGATAAGGTGGGCACATGACTATAGAATAGGGACAAGGTGGGCACATGACTATAGGATGGGGACAAGGTGGGCACATGACTACAGAATAGGGACAAAGTGGGCACATGACTATAGAATAGGGACAAGGTGGGCACATGTCTATAGAATAGGGACAAGGTGGGCACATGACTATAGGATGGGGACAAGGTGGGCACATGACTATAGGATGGGGACAAGGTGGGCACATGACTATAGGATGGGGACATTACTAAAAGATGGGGACATTACAAGGATGGGCATAATACTATTGGATGGGGACATTACTATAGAATAGGGACAAGGCTGGGGTCATTACTATAGGATGGAGACAAGGTGGGCACATTACTATAGGATAGGGAACATTACTTAAAGACTTTGGCCATAATTTCTATATAGTGATAATTGTAACACTATTAGTTACAAGAAAGGGATAAAATGTAAAAAAAAAACAAAATAAGGCATGACTTTTTTTTAACATCAAATTTTTTTTTTTAGATTTAACCAAAGAATGGGCACATTTGTTATAATAAACAAGTGAAAAATGTTGAAAATCAGTCATACAAAGGTGTGTAAAAAAATATATATGGTACCAATAAAAATGTCACTTTGTCCTGCAAAGAATGCGGCCCCCCAAATTATTTTATTCCTTGGTGCGGCCCATACACCCAGCCGAGTTTGAGACCCCTGGTCTAATCTGATTATTACCATTTGATTTTTCAATTTACTATGGCCTATAAATACTCTCTCTTATGTAACCCGGGACACACTCTCCCCTGACGAAGCTACTTGCCAGCGATACGCGTGGGGCTTCTCCCCACATCTCTCCCCCCCCTTGCTGGGCTCTGCCGTGCGCTCAGCTCCCTCTCAGACCGAGAGCTTGTCAGTCCTGTGTTAGGTATCTGCATGTACACCATGGGGGATTTTTGGGCACCAATTCTCTATGGCATATAATGTGTTGTGGTTATCTCCAATGGAACTGCATACTATATATAAATATACAGAATATATTTTTCTTTATGCTTCATCTGAATGATATATCATATGTGTAGTCATTGGTTGCCCTATATACCTTCTATTGTTTTATATAGAGCTATGTTTCATGCCTTTCAATTTTGAATAATATACCATATATTGTGGTTATTGGTTACCCCCTACACCCCTCCATCTTTGTCTTGTGTCACATGCAGGTATCCTCCTTTTACCACATTGGGGGTTCCACAGTGTTTTATTCAGCTTAACATTGGGGACTGCCTATTAGTTCTGCTCCCGGTCACTCAGATTCTATGAGTTTTCATGTATGTATGGGGATTACCTTAAGCGCATAATGTACTTTCTGATTTAAATCTGCTTACATATTGCACACTGAATGGTTGTACAGGGCGGTACCCCCTATTACCAGCATGAGAGATGTGGGACTTTGACGTTTCATGGTTTTAAGTGATTTTAATACATTGTGTGTTTTGGGTTTGTTCAATAAATTTCATATTTTTCTACTTACAATTCCAGTATTATGGTCTCACTTTGCGGCTTGCGCGTCCATTATGCATGAGCTTTCTTCTCCCCAGTTGTGATCCGGTTGTAGAGGGCGCAGATGGAATTGGGCAAAGGACACGACTTCTATGACCGCCACCATCTTGCCTAACACTCTCATTCCATTCCAAAGGGATGTGTGACGGCGAGAGCGGAGGGATTGGGCGGCCCGGATCAGGGAAGATCTCGTCCTCTGGAAGAAAAACCCAGGACTGAGCCGTGTCTATCAGCATACCTAAAAAGGTGATGCGCTGATGAGGAATGAGGGATGACTTGTTGAAGTTGATAAGCCACCATAGCCTTGACAGCGTGTCTAGGCAAATCTGCACGCTTTCTGAGCAAACTTGGAGAGCTCCCTTTGACAAGAAGGTTGTCCAAATAGGGAACAACCAGGATGCCTCTGGGGTGTAAAATGGACATGACGGCCGCCATGACCTTTGTGAAGACCCGAGGCGCAGTGGCCAGCCCAAAGGGGAGGGCCCTGAATTGGAAATGACGGTGTCCTACGGCAAAGCGAAGGAACCGTTGATGAGAGACACATATGGGAATGTGTAAATAAGCATCTTGAACGTCTATGGAAGCTAGGAATTCTCCAGGTTCCAGGTTCCATGGCGGCTAGTACTGCTCTCAATGATTCAATTCGGAAAGTTCGAATCCGTACAAATTTGTTCAGCCGTTTGAGGTCCAAGATAGGGCGGACAGAGCCATCTTTTTGGGAACGACAAAAAGGTTTGAATAGAAACCTTTGCCGCGCTGTTCCAGGGGCACTGGAATGATAACATTTGCTTTCTGTAAAGACGCTATGGCCTGAAATAAGGCCTGGCTTTGCGGTTTGGACTTTGGAAGACGAGAACGCAGAAAGCTGTTGGCCGGCAGGGAATGGAAATCGATCTTGTAACCTGAGGTGACGATTTCTCAAACCCAAGCATCGGGAGTGTGGTCTAGTCAGATATCCCGAAAAATCAGAAGCCGCCCTCCAACAGGAGTCGGATCTAAGGGATACCTGGCGTCATGCTGAGGGGGCCTGTACAGAGCGAGGTCCTTTGGGTTTAGGTTGCTTGGAGTGGGAACGCCAAGAAGAGCCCCTTGACGGACCGGATCCTCGATCTGAGCGTTGGGACGATCCTTGAGCAGATGGTTTTTGGAGGGCAGGCCGAAAGGACTGCCTGCGCCAAGGAGATTTTTTAAAATTCCTGGATACAGGCCGCTTTTGAGGTAGAATGGTACTTTTACCACCTGTCGTCTCAGATATGAGTTTGTCCAGGGATTCGCCAAACAGACGCAGGCCATGGAAGGGGAGTGTGGACAGGGATTTCTTGGAGGCACTGTCCGCGTTCCATATTTTTAGCCAAAGGACTCTGCGGGCAAAGACAGCATTGGCCGCCATTAGGGCTGACAAACTAGCTGCATCTAGGGAGTCGTGAAGAAAATAATTAGAGGCTAGAGAGAACAAATCAAGGATCTCAAAAGCCGCCGGGGGAACATTACAAGAGCGAAGCATCCTGCGTAGGTTCTTGCTGCACAGCCCCATAGCTCTCGCGACCCATGTTAAGGCAAACAGGAGGCCGAAGAGAGAGGAGCCCGAAGCCTGGAAAATAGATTTGACCGCAGCATCAACTGCGCGGTCAGATGAGTCCTTGAGAGACTTGTTGTCTGAAACAGGCATGACCGTGTGTTTAGCCAGTCTGGATACTGGCGGATCCACAACGGGGGGTACCGACCAGGGCTTAACCATTTCAGAGGGAAAGGGATAAGCGAATGAAGAGAAGGGTTTTTTATTAAACCTTCTATCAGGGTGATCCCACCGTTTAGATATAATTTGTCGAAAAACTGGATCCTGAGCAAAGGTTTTAGGAGGCTTCTTGGCCCGCTTGATTGCCGACTGAGAAGTCGGGTCAGGAAGCTGATCAGAGATCGACAGAGAGTGATTGGCAGCCGAAATTAGTGTGTCTTCTGTATGCCTAGACTCAGAAAGGACATCTGAATCAGAGTCAGAGTCTTGAGAATCGTGACTACTAAAGGTCATGGAACCTCGGTCAGACTGACTATCGTCCGAGTCGGATGAGGCGTAGAGGTCGCAATAGCGCCTTTTGGAAACAGCCTTTTTACGTTCTGGGGAAGAGGGAGGGACCAGACGAAGCAGGCGGGCTCCTCTGAGGGAGCTGGGCCGGGGGAAGGCTGTGGGAGCCTGAGGATGGCTGGGATATCTGAGCGGCAAGGTCATCTAACCTTTTAGACATTAGAAGAGCCCATGGAGGCATTACGTCATCAGACGGGGGTGCTGCCTGGCCGGTGGCCGGAGCAGAATCCAAAGACTGCACGGCATCCTGGTCTGGCAACGGGGTCTGTTGTGACACGGTAGTAGGGGCATCGCAGCCCCGGCATGGTGGATAGCTTCGGCCATTAGAAAACGAGCGTCCACAGGTGGTACAGGCATAGTACCGGTCCGTAGAAGACGCCTGGGAAGGCTTATCACCCTTGCGGTTACGCATATCAGCAATAGAGTCCTACAGCCCTATAGGGATAGAGTTATATGAGTGAGGAGCCACTAGCAGTATTATAAAATGACTGCTATGCACAGCCGGTATATACCGTAGCAAAATGGCATATACTGGCAAACAGCCGGCATATACCTGCAGGCAGAGCCAGTATATACCGCTAATAGCTGATATACACCGCTAGTGAGATAGCGATATACCGCTGAGCAGAGCGGTATATAGTGCTGCAGAAGTGCAGAGCCAAGGAGGCGATCTCACCCGTGACTGCTCCCCACATGGAAAATGGCGTCCAGCGTTCCTGGCAGCATGGAGGAGTGAGACGGCCCCCGGAGGCTGATTGGTCCCAGGGCTGGGACTAACGTGACGGCCAATCAGAAGGAGAGCCGCTGCGACTGAGGGAGCGGCCTCCAGAGCAGTGAGAGGGAGCGTAGCTAGAATGCAGGCCGACGCCGGGGGCTAAATTAATGAGGCTACCCGGGATCACCCGGCCTGCATCGCCCCACTGGTGCCTTTTCAGGCGGCGGTTTGGATGCAGGGGACAGATGACTCATTGTCTCCCTACCTGCTCCTGGCTCCGTCTGAAGACGCGTCGGTCCGGTGATGCGGGGATCTCGGGGACGCATCTTCGGCTCAAGGCTGAAGCAGCTCCTCGGCTCTGCTTAGCCCTCTGGAGCTACCTTGGTGTGAGGTGCTTCCAGGGAGCCTGGAGGGGTACGCAGACCCGACCACTTGGGCGCGAGGCAAGACTAACGGCTTGTGCACGCCAGGTTTCCTCTGCCCGTACGCGGGGGGAACGAGGGTGGCAAGGCACCCGGGTATTGCCCCATAATCAAAAATAGAATGAATAAGAAAAAACAAAATAAAAAATAAAACAAAATAAGCTGGCCTAAGGCACCTGGTAGAGCTCAGGCCAGACATGTCAGTCAGCCTCCCTGCTGACACTAGAAAAAAACTGAGCTAGTTTCCTGCCTAGCTAGGGTATAAGCTGTGGGGGGAAGAGCTAACACTTTTGCAAATCTAGTGTCACGCCTCCCTGGAAACACCATAATACCCACTGTCTGTGTCCCCCAATGAAAAAGGCGAGAAAGGAATTCAAAAGTTGAAAATTGCTACATTTTCAAAATTTTTGCCAAAATTAATTTTTTTTCATAAATAAACACAAAAATATTGTCCTAAATATGGTACTAACATGAAGTCCAATATGTGACGAACAAACAATCTCAGAATCACTGGGATCGGTTGAAGCATTCCAGAGCTATAACCTCATGAAGTGACACTAGTAAGAATTGCAAAATTTGGTCTGGTCATTAAGGTGAAAATTAGCTCCGTCACTAAGGGGTTAATAATGAATTAGGTATTCAAATAAAACACTTAAGGGGTACTTTGCACGCTGCGACATCGCTAGCCGATGCTAGCGATGCTGAGCGCGATAGTACCCGCCCCCGTCTCACATGCGATATCTTGTGATAGCTGCCGTAGCGAACATTATTGCTACGGCAGCTATACATGCACTTACCTGCCCTGCGACGTCGCTCTGGCCGGCGATCTGCCTCCTTCCTAAGGGGGCGGGTCGTGCGGCGTCACACGGCAGCCGTTCAATAGAAGCGGAGGGGCGGAGATGAGCTGGATGTAACATCCCGCCCACCTCCTTCCTTCCGCATTGGCGGTGGAGGCAGGGCAGGTGATGTTCCTCGCTCCTGCAGCTTCACACACAGCGATGTGTGCTGCCGCAGGAAAGAGGAACAACATCGTATCTCCTATTGGTGCGACCTTATGAAAATGACCGATGCTACACAGATCACCGATTTTCGACTTTTTTGCGATCGTTTATCAGTGCATCTAGGCTTTACACGTTGCGACGTCGTTACCGGCGCCGGATGTGCGTCACTTTCGATTTGACCACGACGATATCGCAGTAGCGATGTCGCAACAAAGTACCCCTTACAGTAGCTAAAAATCAAAGATTTTAATAGGTCGGCTCATATTGACCCGAAACAGTACAAGTGTATCATAAATGTGGACAGACCAGCAGGGTTAAAGTCACTTCAAATGTGATGTGCTCCCTAAAAAAAATTGGTTTGCAAATTTTGTTGGAAAAATGAGAAATTGCTGATAGACTTTAAACCCTTCTAACTTCCTAATTTTTTTTTGTTAAGTTTCACAAAAATTGTGCTCATGTAGACATGTGGGAAATGTTATTTATTAACCATTTTGTGTGATATAATTTTCTGGTTTTAGATTAAACATTGCAAAATTTCCATTTTTTTTCACAAATAAGTGCAAAAAATATCCTAAATTTACCACTAACATCAAGTACAATATGTCACAAAAGAAAAACTCAGAATCACAGGGATCCATTGAAGTGTTCCAGAGTTATAACCTCATTAAGTGACTGGTTGAAATTATTAAAAATGGCCTGATCATGAAGATTAAAACAGGCTAGGTTTAGAGGTTAAACTATATTAGTAGGCACTTGTGCAAAATCTTGTGCCAAATTACTGTATCAGCATTGTTAAACTAAAGAAAATGTTAAAAAACAAACTTACAAATGCCTCAATGCTTGTCATTGTGTTGCATCATCTCTGGACACATCTTCTCACTGTCTCCTGAAGTTGCTCCATTCCTTCCATTCTGACTTATACAGTATCTTCTCAAGATGCCCGATGCCAAGGACTTCTCACCTGGAAGATTTAGAACCAAGTCAATGCCTGTGAAACATTGTTAGTAGACTTCTCTTGCTTTTTCGTGCAATTGGTACAGCCATCATATTATTCACTGCTCCACCTAATATTGTCTATCCAAAAAACACTGACTGACCTATTAGATCCTCTAAAAACAAACTTTATTAAATATCATTAAAAATCCATCAATAGTCAAAACATCCAGATAAGACAGAAAGAAGGGAATTTTGTTACTTACCGTAAATTCCTTTTCTTCTAGCTCCTATTGGGAGACCCAGACGATTGGGGTGTATAGCACTGCCTCCGGAGGCCACACAAAGCAATTACACTAAAAAGTGTAAGGCCCCTCCCCTTCTGGCTATACACCCCCAGTGGGATCACTGGCTCACCAGTTTTAGTGCAAAAGCAAGAAGGAGGAAAGCCAATAACTGGTTTAAACAAATTCACTCCGAAGTAACGTCGGAGAACTGAAAACCATTCAACATGAACAACATGTGTACCCGAAAAACAACCAAAAATCCCGAAGGACAACAGGGCGGGTGCTGGGTCTCCCAATAGGAGCTAGAAGAAAAGGAATTTACGGTAAGTAACAAAATTCCCTTCTTCTTCGGCGCTCCATTGGGAGACCCAGACGATTGGGACGTCCAAAAGCTGTCCCTGGGTGGGTACAGAATACCTCATGTTAGAGCTGCGAAGACAGCCCTCCCCTACGGGGAGGCAACTGCCGCCTGCAGGACTCTTCTACCTAGGCTGGCGTCCGCCGAAGCATAGGTATGCACCTGATAATGTTTGGTGAAAGTGTGCAGACTCGACCAGGTAGCTGCCTGGCACACCTGTTGAGCCGTAGCCTGGTGTCGTAATGCCCAGGACGCACCCACGGCTCTGGTAGAATGGGCCTTCAGCCCTGATGGAAACGGAAGCCCAGCAGAACGGTAGGCTTCAAGAATTGGTTCTTTGATCCATCGAGCCAGGGTGGCCTTAGAAGCCTGCGACCCTTTGCGCTTACCAGCGACAAGGACAAAGAGTGCATCCGAACGGCGCAGGGGCGCCGTGCGGGAAATGTAGATTCTGAGTGCTCTCACCAGATCTAACAAATGTAAATCCTTCTCATACCGATGAACTGCATGAGGACAAAAAGAAGGCAAAGAGATATCCTGATTAAGATGAAAAGAGGATACCACCTTCGGAAGAAACTCCTGAATGGGTCGCAGCACTACCTTGTCCTGGTGGAAGACCAGGAAGGGAGCCTTGGATGACAGCGCTGCTAGCTCAGACACTCTCCGAAGAGATGTGATCGCTACCAGAAAAGCCACTTTCTGTGATAGTCTAGAAAGTGAAACCTCCCTCAGAGGCTCGAAGGGCGGCTTCTGGAGGGCAACTAGTACCCTGTTCAGATCCCATGGATCTAACGGCCGCTTGTACGGGGGTACGATATGACAAACCCCCTGCAGGAACGTGCGTACCTTAGAAAGTCGTGCTAGACGCTTCTGAAAAAAGACGGATAGCGCCGAGACTTGCCCTTTAAGGGAGCCGAGCGACAAACCTTTTTCTAACCCAGATTGCAGGAAAGAAAGAAATGTAGGCAATGCAAATGGCCAGGGAGACACTCCCTGAGCAGAGCACCAGGATAAGAAAATCCTCCACGTTCTGTGGTAGATCTTAGCGGACGTGGGCTTCCTAGCCTGTCTCATGGTGGCAACGACCCCTTGGGATAATCCGGAAGACGCTAGGATCCAGGACTCAATGGCCACACAGTCAGGTTCAGGGCCGCAGAATTCCGATGGAAAAACGGCCCTTGGGACAGCAAGTCTGGTCGGTCTGGTAGTGCCCACGGTTGGCCGACCGTGAGATGCCACAGATCCGGATACCACGCCCTCCTTGGCCAGTCTGGGGCGACGAGTATGACGCGGCTGCAGTCGGATCTGATCTTGCGTAGCACTCTGGGCAAGAGTGCCAGAGGTGGAAACACATAAGGGAGCCGGAACTGCGACCAATCTTGCACTAAGGCGTCTGCCGCCAGAGCTCTGTGATCGCGAGACCGTGCCATGGGACCTTGTTGTTGTGCCGGGACGCCATTAGGTCGACGTCCGGCCTTCCCCAGCGGCGACAGATTTCCTGAAACACGTCCGGGTGAAGGGACCATTCCCCTGCGTCCATGCCCTGGCGACTGAGGAAGTCTGCTTCCCAGTTTTCTACGCCGGGGATGTGAACTGCGGATATGGTGGAGGCCGTGGCTTCCACCCACATCAGAATCCGCCGGACTTCCTGGAAGGCTTGCCGACTGCGTGTCCCCCCTTGGTGGTTGATGTATGCCACCGCTGTGGAGTTGTCCGACTGAATTCGGATCTGCCTTCCTTCCAGCCACTGCTGGAAGGCTAGTAGGGCAAGATACACTGCTCTGATTTCCAGAACATTGATCTGAAGGGTGGACTCCTGCTGGGTCCACGTACCCTGAGCCCTGTGGTGGAGAAAAACTGCTCCCCACCCTGACAGACTCGCGTCTGTCGTGACCACCGCCCAGGACGGTGGTAGGAAGGATCTTCCCTGTGATAATGAGGTGGGAAGAAGCCACCACTGCAGAGAGTCCTTGGCCGTCTGGGAAAGGGAGACTTTCCTGTCCAGGGATGTTGACTTCCCGTCCCATTGGCGGAGAATGTCCCATTGAAGAGGGCGCAGATGAAACTGCGCAAACGGAACCGCCTCCATTGCCGCCACCATCTTCCCGAGGAAGTGCATGAGGCGTCTTAAGGAGTGCGACTGACTTTGAAGGAGAGCCTGCACCCCAGTCTGTAGTGACCGCTGCTTGTCCAGCGGAAGCTTCACTATCGCTGAGAGAGTATGAAACTCCATGCCAAGATACGTCAGTGATTGGGTCGGTAACAGAGTTGACTTTGAGAAGTTGATGATCCACCCGAACGTCTGGAGAGTCTCCAGTGCAACATCCAGGCTGAGTTGGCATGCCTCCTGAGAGGGTGCCTTGACAAGTAGATCGTCCAAGTAAGGGATCACAGAGTGTCCCTGAGAGTGCAAGACTGCTACCACTGCCGCCATGACCTTGGTGAACACCCGTGGGGCTGTCGCCAGACCAAATGGCAGAGCTACGAACTGAAGATGGTCGTCTCCTATCACGAAGCGTAGAAAGCGTTGGTGCTCTGTAGCAATCGGCACGTGGAGATAAGCATCTTTGATGTCTATTGATGCCAGGAAATCTCCTTGAGACATTGAGGCAATGACTGAGCGGAGGGATTCCATCCGGAACCGCCTGGCGTTCACATGCTTGTTGAGCAGTTTTAGGTCCAGAACAGGACGGAATGAGCCGTCCTTTTTTGGCACCACAAAGAGATTGGAGTAAAAACCTTGTCCTTGTTCCCGAAGAGGAACAGGGACCACCACTCCTTCTGCTCTTAGAGAATGCACCGCCTGCAGAAGGGCATCTGCTCGGTCGGGATGTGGGGAAGTTCTGAAGAACCGAGGCGGAGGCCGAGAACTGAACTCTATCCTGTACCCGTGAGACAAAATGTCTGTTACCCACCGGTCTTTGACCTGTGGCAGCCAAATGTCGCAAAAGCGGGAGAGCCTGCCACCGACCGAGGATGCGGAGGGAGGCGGCCGAAAGTCATGAGGCAGCCGCCTTGGAAGCGGTACCTCCGGTTGCTTTCTTGGGGCGTGAGTGAGTCCGCCAGGAATCAGAGCTCCTTTGCTCTTTCTGAGTCCCTTTGGACGAGGAAAATTGGGGCTTGCCCGAGCCTCGAAAGGACCGAAACTTTGACTGCCACTTCCTCTGTTGAGGTTTGTTTGATCTGGGCTGGGGTAAGGAAGAGTCCTTACCTTTGGACTGTTTAATGATTTCCGCCAATTGCTCACCAAACAGTCTGTCTCCAGATAATGGCAAGCTGGTTAAACATTTTTTAGAAGCAGAATCTGCTTTCCATTCTTTTAACCACAAGGCTCTGCGCAAAACTACAGAGTTGGCGGATGCCATTGAGGTACGGCTCGTAGAGTCTAGTACCGCATTGATAGCGTAGGTCGCAAACGCAGTCATTTGCGTAGTTAAGGACGCCACTTGCGGCACTGCTGGACTTAAGAAAGAGTCCACCTGTGCCAGACCAGCTGAAATAGCTTGGAGCGCCCACACGGCCGCGAATGCTGGAGCAAACGACGCGCCAATAGCTTCATAGACAGATTTCAACCAAAGGTCCATCTGTCTGTCATTGGCATCTTTAAGTGAAGCCCCATCCTCCACTGCAACTATGGATCTAGCTGCAAGCCTGGATATTGGAGGGTCCACTTTTGGACACTGGGTCCAGCACTTGACCACGTCAGGAGGAAAGGGATAACGTGTATCCTTCAGACGTTTGGAGAAACGCTTGTCCGGATAAGCATGGTGTTTCTGGATTGATTCTCTGAAGTCAGAGTGGTCCAGAAAAGTACTCAATTTACGCTTGGGATACAGAAAATGGAATTTCTCCTGCTGTGCAGCTGCCTCCTCTGCTGAAGGGGCTGGGGGAGAAATATCCAACAGCCTATTGATGGCCGCTATAAGGTCATTTACCATGGCGTCACCATCTGGCGTATCCAAATTGAGTGCGGTGTCAGGACCAGACTCCTGATCACCCACCTCTGTCTCATCATATAGAGACCCTTCTCGCTGAGACCCTGACCCGCGTGATGACGTGGAGGGTCTCTCCCAGCGAGTTCGCTTAGGCGGCCTGGGACTGTCATCAGAGTCAGAGCCCTCAGCCTGTGATGCCTGGGACCCCCTTGAAGTACGGATTAGTTCCAACTGAGGGGGACCGGGGAACATAGACACAGCAGTGTCCATGGTCTGAGCAACTGGCCTGGACTGCAAGGTCTCCAGGATTTTTGTCATAGTCACAGACATTTTGTCAGCAAAGACTGCAAATTCTGTCCCCGTCACCGGGGCAGGGTTCACAGGCGTCTCTGCCTGGGCTACCACCACCATAGACTCTGGCTGACGAAGTGCCACTGGGACTGAACATTGCACACAATGAGAGTCGTTGGAGCCTGCTGGTAGATTAGCCCCACATGCTGTACAAGCAGTGTATACAGCCCGTGCCTTGGCACCCTTGCGTTTTGTGGATGACATGTTGCTGTCTCCTCAGAGCAATATAGGGGTATACAGACAAGAAGCGACCGTACAGTGCAGTATATATATATATATCTGGTACAGGAAAAAGTACACCAATACAACACTGTGGCACTAGTGGGGCCAGCACTAATGTGCTGCTTACCGCCCGCTAAACGCGGGTGCGTGGTCGCCAGAAATCCCTAGTCTGGGTCTCCCAGAGCCTGTGTCCGTCCTCCAGCCAGACTGCATGCAGGAATGGCTGCCGGCGTCCTGTGGAGGGGGGGGCGGGCCCTGGGCGTGCTCAGACCAAAAGCGGGAAACCTGCGTCCCACTGTGCCTAGTGAGAGGGCTGGAGCATGTAAATAAGGCTCCAGCCCTCGGCGCTGACGATTGCACAGCGTCTGTCCCATTCCCTGAGTGACAGGGAGGGGGCGGGAACGAAGCGGAGCTAGGCCGCAAAAGCCGGGGACTAAATTTATAAGCGCCGCCGCCGTAAAAGCGCGGTCGGCGCTAAGTCCCCGGCGCACTACAAGTTTCAGCCGCGCCGCCGCTCCGAGAGTGGCCGGCGCGGTAGTTCCCAGCACATGAAATCACACAGCTAAGCTGCTGTGACTCAAACCCCAGCGTGCAGTGCTACTGTCCCCGGCGCACTAACACACCCAGCAAGTCTGGCGTGTGCGTGCTTGTCTGTACGGGAACACAGAGTACCTGAAAGTTCCAGGGCCTTGTCCCTGAACGGTACCCAGCTCGGTATCCAGCAGGTTCACTGGGTCTGTGGATGGAGCCCGGCCTCAGGGCTTGGGGGCCGGTAAGATCCCACTTCCTCAGAGCCCCTCAGGGGGATGGGGAAGGAAAACAGCATGTGGGCTCCAGCCTCTGTACCCGCAATGGGTACCTCAACCTTACAAACCACAAGTGGGGTAAGAAGGGAGCATGCTGGGGGCCCCATATGGGCCCTCTTTTCTTCCATCCGACATAGTCAGCAGCTACTGCTGACTAAACAGTGGAGCTATGCGTGGATGTCTGACCTCCTTCGCACAAAGCAGAAAACTGGTGAGCCAGTGATCCCACTGGGGGTGTATAGCCAGAAGGGGAGGGGCCTTACACTTTTTAGTGTAATTGCTTTGTGTGGCCTCCGGAGGCAGTGCTATACACCCCAATCGTCTGGGTCTCCCAATGGAGCGCCGAAGAAACAAAACAAAAACAGAGGGTGTTAGCTGCTGATTCTGAATAGACACCAGCGGGCTGAACCTGAGGACGTTCATAAAAATCTTAGCTGCCGTTGAGGGTCCACCAAATAAATTAGGGTAATAACCTCCACTGTAAGGCAGGGCACAGATGGGGAACATTTATTTTAGGTTCCATCTCCTGATGTTGAAAATCCCTTTGAGCCTGGGCTCTTCATTTTCCAATTTTCCACCTTTAGGCCCTGTGCGCACTGGAAAACGGAATTTTCTTAAAGAAGTGGTCCAGTTACCAAAACTGATTTTTTTTTTTCTGATAAATCTTGCTAATATGTGCCCCTCAACACATCTATTATTTTTTTTCAGCAAAGAAGGGAATTTTGTTACTTACCGTAAATTCCTTTTCTTCTAGCTCCTATTGGGAGACCCAGACGATTGGGTGTATAGCACTGCCCTCCGGAGGTCACACAAAGCAATTACACTAAAAAGTGTAAGGCCCCTCCCCTTCTGGCTATACACCCCCAGTGGGATCACTGGCTCACCAGTTTTAGTGCAAAAGCAAGAAGGAGGAAAGCCAATAACTGGTTTAAACAAATTCACTCCGAAGATACGTCGGAGAACTGAAAACCATTCAACATGAACAACATGTGTACCCGAAAAAACAACCAAAAATCCCGAAGGACAACAGGGCGGGTGCTGGGTCTCCCAATAGGAGCTAGAAGAAAAGGAATTTACGGTAAGTAACAAAATTCCCTTCTTCTTCGGCGCTCCATTGGGAGACCCAGACGATTGGGACGTCCAAAAGCTGTCCCTGGGTGGGTAAAGAAATACCTCATGTTAGAGCTGAAAAGACAGCCCTCCCCTACGGGGAGGCAACTGCCGCCTGCAGGACTCTTCTACCTAGGCTGGCGTCCGCCGAAGCATAGGTATGCACCTGATAATGTTTGGTGAAAGTGTGCAGACTCGACCAGGTGGCTGCCTGGCACACCTGTTGAGCCGTAGCCTGGTGTCGTAATGCCCAGGACGCACCCACGGCTCTGGTAGAATGGGCCTTCAGCCCTGATGGAACCGGAAGCCCAGCAGAACGGTAGGCTTCAAGAATTGGTTCTTTGATCCATCGAGCCAGGGTGGCTTTGGAAGCCTGCGACCCTTTGCGCTTACCAGCGACAAGGACAAAGAGTGCATCCGAGCGGCGCAGGGGCGCCGTGCGGGAAATGTAGATTCTGAGTGCTCTCACCAGATCCAACAAATGTAAATCCTTTTCATACCGATGAACTGCATGCGGATAAAAGGAAGGCAAGGAGATATCCTGATTAAGATGAAAAGAGGATACCACCTTAGGGAGAAACTCCTGAATGGGGCGCAGCACTACCTTGTCCTGGTGGAACACCAGGAAAGGAGCCTTGGATGACAGCGCTGCTAGTTCAGACACTCTCCGAAGAGACGTGACCGCTACCAGAAAGGCCACTTTCTGTGAGAGTCGAGAAAGTGACACATCCCTCAGAGGCTCGAAGGGCGGCTTCTGGAGAGCAACAAGGACCTTGTTTAGATCCCACGGATCTAACGGCCGCCTGTACGGAGGTACGATATGACAAACCCCCTGCAGGAACGTGCGCACCTGAGAAAGTCGTGCTAGACGCTTCTGAAAAAACACGGATAGTGCCGAGACTTGCCCTTTAAGGGAGCCGAGCAACAAGCCCTTTTCCAACCCAGATTGCAGGAAGGAAAGAAAGACAGGTAACGCGAATGGCCAGGGAGATACTCCTTGTGCAGAGCACCAGGATAAGAAAATCTTCCACGTTCTGTGGTAGATCTTAGCAGAAGTGGACTTCCTAGCCTGTCTCATGGTGGCCACGACCCCTTGGGATAATCCTGAAGACGCTAGGATCCAGGACTCAATGGCCACACAGTCAGGTTCAGGGCCGCAGAATTCCGATGGAAAAACGGCCCTTGGGACAGTAAGTCTGGACGGTCTGGTAGTGCCCACGGTTGGCCGACCGTGAGATGCCACAGATCCGGGTACCACGACCTCCTCGGCCAGTCTGGGGCGACGAGTATGACGCGGCCGCAATCGGATCTGATCTTGCGTAACACTCTGGGCAAGAGTGCCAGAGGTGGAAACACATAAGGGAGCCGGAACTGCGACCAATCTTGCACTAAGGCGTCTGCCGCCAGAGCTCTTTGATCGCGAGACCGCGCTATGAAGGTCGGGACCTTGTTGTTGTGCCGAGACGCCATTAGGTCGACGTCCGGCACCCCCCAGCGGCGGCAGATTTCCTGAAACACGTCCGAAAAATGCACCAAATAACACTGTGGCACTAGTGGGGCCAGCACTTATGTGCAGCTTACCGCCTGCATAAACGCGGGTGTGTGGTCGCCAGAGTCCCTTGTCTGAAGTCCCCCAGAGCCTGTGTCCGTTCTCCAGCCAGACTGCATGCAGGAATGGCTGCCGGCGTCCTGTGGAGATGGGCTGGCCCTGGGCGTGTTGAGACCAAGAGCGGGAAACTTGCGTCCCCACTGGGCCCAGTGAGAGAGCTGGAGCATGTAAATAAGGCTCCAGCCCTCGGCGCTGCCTATTGCACAGCGTCTCTCCCTTTCCCTGATTGACAGGGTGGGGGCGGGAACGAACCGTAACTAGGCCGCAAAAGCCGGGGACTAGATTTATGAGCGCTGCCGCCGTAAAAGCGCGGGCAGCGCGAGTCCCCGGCGCACTACAAGTCCCAGCGGCGCCGCCGCTCCCGGAGCGGCCGGCGCGGTAGTTCCCAAGACAAAAAATCACTCAGCTAAGCTGCAGTGACTCTAACCCGAGCGCGCAGCGCTAGTGCCCCCGGCGCACTATCACACCCAGCAAGCCTGGAGTGTGCGTGGCCTGTCTGTGCGGGGACACAGAGTACCTGAACGTTGCAGGGCCTTGTCCCTGACTGTACTCAGCTCCTCCAGCAGGGTCTCTGGGTCTGTGGATGGAGCTCGGCCTCAGGGTTCGGGGGCCGGTAAGATCCCACTTCCACAGAGCCCCTCAGGGGGATGGGGAAGGAAAGCAGCATGTGGGCTCCAGCCTCCGTACCCGCAATGGGTACCTCAACCTTACAAACCGCAAGTGGGGTGAGAAGGGAGCATGCTGGGGGCCCTATATGGGCTCTCTTTTCTTCCATCCGATAGAGTCAGCAGCTACTGCTGACTAAACAGTGGAGCTATGCGTGGATGTCTGACTTCCTTCGCACAAAGCAGAAAACTGGTGAGCCAGTGATCCCACTGGGGGTGTATAGCCAGAAGGGGAGGGGCCTTACACTTTTTAGTGTAATTGCTTTGTGTGACCTCCGGAGGGCAGTGCTATACACCCAATCGTCTGGGTCTCCCAATGGAGCGCCGAAGAAATTACCTTTTATTGTGCACCAGCAACACATGCTCATTGCTGGCTCCAGCTCTGATGGGGTTAATCTCTCCTCTGACTTCCTGTGTTCAGTTCCTACAAGTCCCAGAATTCTTTGTGGCTCTAGGGCGGTGTCTAGCTTATCTAACACACCCATTGTGTCTAATACACCCACTCTGCTCTCCAACCAAACCCTCCTCCCTGCCTCTTCCCAGAGGATGTGCACTGAGAGCAATCACACAGAGACAGCAGCAGCTCTACACAGCCAGGGGAAGAAAGTGTGTGTGCGCGTATATACAGTGTGTGCGCGTATATACAGTGTGTGTGTGTATATACAGTGTATGTGTATGTGTGCGCGTATATACAGTGTGTGCGCGTATATACAGTGTGTGCGCGTATATACAGTGTGTGTGTATATACAGTGTGTGAGTGTGTGTGTGTGTGTGTGTATGTCATACTCACCTGTCTGCAGGGTCCCGGTGCCATGCCTGCTTCCAGCCCCTGTCTCGGTAGCGCCGCTTCGGCTGTGTGCAGTCTCCCCGGGGCACGTACGAAGCTTGCAGGACCTGGCGGTGGATCACCTGATGCAGTCACCTGACGCATCAGCTGATCGATTCTCGCGGTGCCGGAGGCCGGCTATCAGCTGATCCTGCCGTCAGGGGACTTCATCAGCTGATTACCGGCAGCTCCTGCAGTGATGGGCCAGGATCAGACTCCGCTGCAGGAGCTGACGGTAATCAGCACATAAGTGAGTATTATTTTTTTTTTTTCTACCGATGCATCAGCTGATTGTATAATCGGCTTTTATACAATCAGCTGATGTGTGATGTGATTCAGGCACTTGATCCTGACACATCATCTGATCGCTTTGCCTTCCAGCAAACCGATCAGATGATATTGGATCCGGATTGGACGGCGCGGGACCCTAACCCAGGATTACTGCGGAGGGGGGTTTATTTCAATAAAGATGGAGTCACTAATTGTGTTGTGTTTTATTTCTAATAAAAATATTTTTCTGTGTGTTGTGTTTTTTTTTTATCATTACTAGAAATTCATGGTGGCCATGTCTAATATTGGCGTGACACCATGAATTTCGGGCTTAGGGCTAGCTGATAATATACAGCTAGCCCTAACTCCATTATTACCCAGCTAGCCACCCGGCATCAGGGCAGCTGGAAGTGTTGGATACAGCGCCAGAAGATGGCGCTTCTATGAAAGCGCCATTTTCTGGTGTGGCTGCGGACTGCAATTCGCAGTGGGGGTGCCCAGAAAGCTTGGGCACCCTTCACTGTGGATTCCAATCCCCAGCTGCCTAGTTGTACCCGGCTGGACACCAAAATTAGGCAAAGCTTACGTCATTTTTTTTTTTAAATTATTTCATGAAATTCATGAAATAATTAAAAAAAAAAGGGCTTCTCTATATTTTTGGTTCCCAGCCGGGTACAAATAGGCAGCTGGGGGTTGGGGGCAGCCCGTACCTGCCTGCTGTACCCGGCTAGCATACAAAAATATGGCGAAGCCCATGTCATTTTTTTTTTCTTTTTGGGTAAAAAACTGCATACAGTCCTGGATGGAGGATGCTGAGCCTTGTAGTTCTGCAGCTGCTGTCTGCTCTTCTGCATACACTAGTGAATGGAGGATGCTGAGCCTTGTAGTTCTGCAGCTGCTGTCTGCTCTCCTGCATACACTAGTGAATGGAGGATGCTGAGCCTTGTAGTTCTGCAGCTGCTGTCTGCTCTCCTGCATACACTAGTGAATGGAGGATGCTGAGCCTTGTAGTTCTGCAGCTGCTGTCTGCTCTCCTGCATACACTAGTGAATGGAGGATGCTGAGCCTTGTAGTTCTGCAGCTTCTGTCTGCTCTCCTGCATACACTAGTAAATGGAGGATGCTGAGCCTTGTAGTCCTGCAGCTGCTGTCTGCTCTCCTGCATACACTAGTGAATGGAGGATGCTGAGCCTTGTAGTTCTGCAGCTGCTGTCTGCTCTCCTGCATACACTAGTGAATGGAGGATGCTGAGCCTTGTAGTTCTGCAGCTGCTGTCTGCTCTCCTGCATACAATGAACATTTTGAATAAGGAAATGACATCAGACCTTTTTTTTTTTCATCAACAATCTTTAATGGCATTGTGCACTGATTAAAAACGCAGTGAGCAAAAACGCAGCAAAAAACGCACCAAATCACGGCAAAAACGTGACATGCAGCACCGCAGATGACAGAGCAGAGCAAGTTGGTGACATGCTCTGCTCTGACACATAGTGTGCTGCATATCACTGTATCCACTCTGGGACTTGTTGTGCAGGTGACCGGATGATACATGTCACTAACTTGCTCCACTGTGACTTCTTCTGCATTGTTCCAACTGTATACACTCTCACCTGCACAACAAGTCCCATAGTGGGACAGTTAGTGACATGTAGCATCCGGTCACCTGCACAACAAGTCCTATAGTGGAGACAGATAATGACATGCAGCACACTATGTGTCAGAGCAGAGCATGTCACTGTCTCCACTCCGCTGACCTCACAGCCCGTATACGCTGCGATGGATGCAGGGGGACACAGAACAAGTAATCGGCCGACACTGGAGTCATCTGATTACTTGGGATGAATGAGAAGTAAAATGCTCTGGTGCTCGATGGGCGAAGCCCATGCCGATTTTTTTTAAAAAAAATTCATTAAAAATAAAAAAACAAAAAAATCACATTGTTTGTGGGCTCCCGCTGCATTTTCTATTGCTAAGGGTAACCAAAGCAGCTACTGGCTGCTAGCCCCCGCTGCTTGGTGTTACTTTCACTGGCAATAGAAATGCAGGGAAGCATTTTTTTTTTTATAAAGGTTTTTCCCTGAAAACTTTTTAAAGAAAATAACGTGGGCTTCGCCATATTTTTGTATGCTAGCCAGGTACAGCAGGCAGCTACGGGCTGCCCCCAACCCCCAGCTGCCTAGTTGTACCCGGCTGGGAACCAAAAATATAGAGAAGCCCTTTTTTTCATGAATTTCATGAAATAATTAAAAAAAAAAAAATGATGTGGGCTTCGCCAAATTTTTGAGTCTAGCCAGGTACAACTAGGCATCTGGGGATTGGAATCCACAGTGCAGGGTGCCCAAACTTTCTGGGCCCCCCACTGCGAATTGCAGTCCACAGCTGCCCCAGAACATGGCGCTTTCATAGAAGCGCCATCTTCAGGCGCTGTATCCAACTCTTCCAGTGGCCCTGGTGGCAGGTGGCACGCTGGGTAATAAGGGGTTAATACCAGCTATGTTTTACCAGCTGGTATAAAGCCCGAGATTCTTAATGTCAGGCCAAGTTTAACCTGGCCATTAAGAATCTCCAACAAAGGGTTTAAAAAAAAAAAAAAAAAGACATCACAGAGAAAAATACTTTATTAGAAATAAATACACAGACACAGTAGGGACTCCATGTTTATTACTCCCTCTCACCCCTCCACGATGGAGAGATTTCTGTACTGACCATGCCAGGAGAGAGCGAGGAAAAAGAGCGAGCGGGGGGGAGAAGAGAGAGGGGGGGAGAAGAGAGAGAGGGGGGGAGAAGAGAGAGAGGGGGGGGGAGAAGAGAGGGAGGGGGGGGAGAAGAGAGAGAGGGGGGGGAGAAGAGAGAGAGGGGGGGGAGAAGAGAGAGAGGGGGGGGAGAAGAGAGAGGGGGGGAGAAGAGAGAGAGGGGGGAGAAGAGAGAGAGGGGGGGAGAAGAGAGAGGGGGGGGAGAAGAGAGAGGGGGATAGAAGAGGGGGGGGAGAAGAGAGAGGGGGGAAGAGAGAGGGGGGGAGAGAGAGGGGGGAGAAGAGAGAGAGGGGGGGAAGAGAGAGAGGGGGGGGGAAAGAGAGGGGGGGAGAAGAGAGAGGGGGGGAGAAGAGAGAGGGGGGGAGAAGAGAGAGGGGGGGGAGAGAGAGGGGGGAGGAGAGAGAGAGAGGGGGGCGAAAGAGATAGGGGGGAGAGAGAGGTGGGGAGAGAGAGGGGGGGGAGAGAGAGGGGGGGAAGAGAGAGAGGGGGGGAGAAGAGAGAGAGAGGGGAGAAGAGAGAGAGAGAGGGGGGGAGAAGAGAGAGAGAGAGGGGGGGAGAAGAGAGAGAGAGGGGGGAGAAGAGAGGGGGGGAGAAGAGAGAGAGGGGGGGGGAGAAGAGAGAGAGGGGGGGGAGAAGAGTGGGGGGGAGAGAAGAGAGTGGGGAAAGAAGAGGGGGGGGCAGAGGTGCTCTGTCACCAACTGTCTCCACTCTGTGACTTGTGGTGCAGGTGACAGAGTGCAGACAGTTGGTCCCATGCAGCAGGACAGATGGCAGAGCACAGCGGTGACATGCCTGTCAGTGTCTTGCTGCTGGGAGGAGCAGATGATCACACTGCCCGACACCGGCCGCTCTCCTGACATCGCAGCAGAGCGGGCGGGTGGACAGTGTGAGCACATACTTACATGCAGGGGGGGATTCAGCTGAAGAACCCCCCCTGTACTGCACACTGGCGCCCCGTGTCTCACCATCTGCAGGACGCTAGCCGGCTCCACAGTGACGTCCTCCGGATCCCCCCCTCGATGCTGAGCTGTGACGTGCGGTAGTCACCGCCCACAGCCCTGTCACTCAATCTGAGTGGCGCCGGCATCCTGTGACGTACCCGTCTTGTTTGAGAGCCCGGAAATGCCGGGACGTCAGAGGATGCTGGCGGCCACAGCTCCAGGGGGTCATGTGACAGGCACTGAGCGTGCAGCATAGCGCCACTCAGTGCCAGAACTGGAAACACAAGCCAATGGAGAAAATACCTAGAATTGTAAGTAGAACTTCGACAGAAAATAAAAAAAATGGGTGAACCACCCCTTTAAGAAAATTCTGCAGGGTCTCAAAGATTACCGCACCCGCGGTAAAAAAAACCGCGGCAAACCGCACCTGAAAACTGCATGCGGTTTGCTGCGGTTTTACCGTGGTATTGTTCACGGTATTGCCACGTTTTTTCCACGTGCAGGTTGGTACATCTGTTTTAATGCATTCAATGCAATAAACCACATTGAAGAAAAAAAAAAGAAGTTCCTTCTGAGATAGATAGTAGATAGATAGATAGATAGATAGATAGATAGATAGAGGGATAGATATAGATAGGATAGATAGATCACTGCATTTCTCCCGAGCGGTAATGTGTTCACATTACCGGCCGTGGGAAATTCCCTATAATTACCTCTCTGCAGTCTGTCTCGTTGCGAGGCTGCATTCAGCTGTGTGTCAGTCGCGGCAGGATGCAAGCATCGGAGGACGTGGATTACGCCGGAGCTGTGTGTTTCGGGGGGGTTAATAAAATGGTGGACCAGGGGCTTTTTGTGTTTTATTTAAAATAAAGGATTTTTCGGTGTGTCACTCACACACTTCGGTGTAACAGATTCACTTTACTTACGGGTTGATCATGTCAGCTGTCACATAGACGCTGCCATGATCAAGCCTGGACTTAAATGGCAGCGATCCGCTGTCATTTAACTCATTATTACCTGGATAGCCACCGCATCACGGCATCTGGAAGAGCCGGGGACACTCCGGGACTGCCGCATAATGGATGCGACAGTCCCGGGGCAGCTGCAGCTGATATTCTCGGCTGCGGGAGGTGGGCGGGGGGGGTATTAACCCTGCCCCTCCCCAGCCTGAGAATACCGGGCCGCTGCTGTGTGTTTAACTCGGCTGGAAGGTAAAAATACAGCGGAGCACATGTGTTTTTTTTTCTATATGTCCGTTTGATTTGCATGTGTATTCTATATGTCTGTGTCTGTGTGTGAGTGCGATCTGTGTGGTATTCTATGTCTGTGATCTCTGTGTGTTTATGCTCTGCTCCGCTTCCTCTTCCTGTCATAAAGACATCACTTCCCTGCAAACCGCAGGGCAGCGATGAACATTATGTCCCGAAAACGCGAAATACCGGAGGGAATAACGCAGGAAAACGCAATGAACCGCACAGAATTTGCTGCCTGCGTTATTCCCTGCGGGATTTCACAATTACATTGCAGTCAATGGAGTGAAATTCCGAAGCGACGTGCGGAAAAGAAGTGACATGCAACTGTTTTTGCTGCGGGAATCCCGCAGCAAAACAAGCAGCTGTCAAAATCCGCCTAGTGCGCACAGCATTTTTTTTTTCCCATAGGTTTTGCTGGTGAATCACTGCAGAGATGTTATGAACATAAGGCCTGTTTCACACGTCAGTGATTCTGGTACGTTTGTGCTTTTTTTTAAACGTATCAGAATCACTGACATACGCAGACCCATTATAATGAATGGGTCTGCTCAGACATCAGTGATTTTTCACTGCACGTGTCTCCGTGCGGCGTACCCGCGTGTCCGTGATTGCCGCACGGAGACATGTCCATTTTTTTCTGGCATCACTGATGTCCCACGGACCACGCAGTGGTGTGGTCCGTGAAACACGTGCCAGAAAAAAATGTGCTTTTAAAATAAAAGAAGGGAATTTTGTTACTTACCGTAAATTCCTTTTCTTCTAGCTCCTATTGGGAGACCCAGACGATTGGGTGTATAGTACTGCCTCCGGAGGCCACACAAAGCATTACACTAAAAAGTGTAAGGCCCCTCCCCTTCTGGCTATACACCCCCAGTGGGATCACTGGCTCACCAGTTTTAGTGCAAAAGCAAGAAGGAGGAAAGCCAATAACTGGTTTAAACAAATTCACTCCGAAGTAACATCGGAGAACTGAAAACCATTCAACATGAACAACATGTGTACCCGAAAAACAACCAAAAATCCCGAAGGACAACAGGGCGGGTGCTGGGTCTCCCAATAGGAGCTAGAAGAAAAGGAATTTACGGTAAGTAACAAAATTCCCTTCTTCTTCGGCGCTCCATTGGGAGACCCAGACGATTGGGACGTCCAAAAGCTGTCCCTGGGTGGGTAAAGAAATACCTCATGTTAGAGCTGCAAAGACAGCCCTCCCCTACGGGGAGGCAACTGCTGCCTGCAGGACTCTTCTACCTAGGCTGGCGTCCGCCGAAGCATAGGTATGCACCTGATAATGTTTGGTGAAAGTGTGCAGACTCGACCAGGTAGCTGCCTGGCACACCTGTTGAACCGTAGCCTGGTGTCGTAATGCCCAGGACGCACCCACGGCTCTGGTAGAATGGGCCTTCAGCCCTGATGGAACCGGAAGCCCCGCAGAACGGTAGGCTTCAAGAATTGGTTCCTTGATCCATCGAGCCAGGGTGGATTTTGCAGCCTGCGATCCCTTGCGCTGACCAGTGACAAGGACAAAGAGTGCATCCGAGCGGCGCAGGGGCGCCGTGCGGGAATGTAGATTCTGGGTGCTCTACACCAGATCCAACAATGCAAAGCCATTACATATCGATGAAATGGATAAAAGGAAGGTAAGGAGATATCCTGATTGTGATAAAAAGGGGATACCACCTTAGGGAGAAACTCTGGGATCGGACGCAGCACTACCTTATCTTGGTGAACACCAGGAAGGGAGCTTTGGATGACCGCGCTGCTAGTTCGGACACTCTCCGAAGAGACGTGACCGCTACCAGAAAGGCCACTTTCTGTGAAAGTCGAGAAAGTGAAAACATCCCTCAGAGGCTCGAAGGGCGGCTCCTGGAGAGCAATTAATACCCTGTGCAGATCCCATGGGTCTAACGGCCTCTTGTACGGAGGGACAATGTGATAACCCCCCTGCAGGAACGTGCGTACCTGAGGAAGTCGTACTAGGCGCTTCTGAAAGAATACCGACAGCGCTGCGACTTGTCCTTTAAGGGAGCCGAGCGACAAACCTTTTCCCAATCCAGATGCAGGAAGGGAGGAAAAAAGGAGACAATGCAAATGGCCAGGGAGACACTCCCGAAGCAGAGCACCAAGATAAGAATAACTTCCACGTCTTGTGGTAGATCTTGGCAGACGTCGGCTTCCTAGCCCGTCTCATGGTGGCAATGACGTCTTGAGATAATCCTGAAGACGCTAGGATCTCGGACTCGATGGCCATACAGTCAGGATCAGGGCCGTAGAATTCAGTGGAAAAAACGGCCCTTGGGACAGTAAGTCTGGCCGGTCTGAGAGTGCCCACGGTTGGCCGACCGTGAGATGCCACAGATCCGGGAACCACGACCTCCTCGGCCAGTCTGGGACGAAGAGGATGGCGCGGCGGCAAGCGGAGCTGAGCTTGCGTAGCACTCTGGGCAACAGTGCCAGAGGTGGAAACACATAGGGTAGCTGGAACTGCGACCAATCTGAACTAGGGCGCCTGCCGCCAGAGCTCTTTGCTCGTGAGACCGCGCCATGAAAATCGGGACCTTGTTGTTGTGCCGAGACGCCATTAGGTAGACGTCCGGCATCCCCCAGCTGCTACAGATTTCCTGACACCATTCTGGGTGCAGAGGCCATTCCCCTGCGTCCATGCCCAGGCGACTGAGGAAGTCTGCTTCCCAATTTTCTACGCCCGGGATGTGAACTGCGGATATGGTGGATGCTCTGTCCCCCACCCACGTCAGAATCCGCCGGATTGCCTGGTAGGCTTGGCGATGCGTGTTCCGCCTTGGTGGGCGATGTCTGCCACCGCTGTGGAATTGTCCGACTGAATTCGGATCCGTTTTCCTTCCAGCCACTGCTGGAAGGCTTGCAGGGCAAGATACACTGCCCAGATTTCCAGAACATTGATCTGAAGGATGGACTCCTCTGAAGAGAGTCCTTGACCGTCTGAGAAGGGAAACGTTCCTGTCTAGGGACGTCGACTCCCCAACCCATTGGCAAAGCATGTCCCATTGAAGTGGACGCAGATGAAACTGCGCGAAAGTGACTGCCTCTGCATGAGGCGTCTTAAGGGGTGTGACTGGCCTTGAAGGAGAGACTGCACCCCCGTCTGTAGTGAACGCTGCTTGTCCAGCGGAAGCTTCACTCTCGCTGAGGGAGTGTGAAACTCCATGCCCAGATATGTCAGCGATTGGGTCGGTGCCCGATGTAACCTTGAAAAGTTGATGATCCACCCGAAACTCTGGAGAGTCTCCAGCGCCCCGTTCAGGCTGTGTTGGCATGCCTCTTGAGAGGGTGCCTTGACAAGTGGATCGTCCCAGTAAGGATCACAGAGTGACCCTGAGAGTGCAGGACTGCTCCCACTGCTGCCCTGAACTTGGTGAAAACCCGTAGGGCTGTCGCCAGACCGAAGGGCAGGGCTACGCACTGAAGATGCTCGTCTTCAATAACGAAACGTAGCAAACGCTGGTGCTCTGGAGCAATCGGCACGTGGAGATAAGCATCCTGATATCTATTGATGCTAGGAAAACTCCTTGAGACATTGAGGCAATGACGGAGCGGAGGGTTACATCCGGAACCGCCTGGCCTTCACGTGCTTGGTGAGCAGTTTTAGGTCCAGAACGGAACGGAAAGAGCCACCCTTTTTTGGCACCCCAATCAGATTGGAGGAAAAAACCGTGTCTTGTTCCTGAAGAGGAACAGGGATTACCACTCCTTCTGCCTGCAGAAGAGCATCGGCTCGGTGGGGGGGGGAATGTCCTGTACACGTGAGACACAATGTCTCTCACCCACCGGTCTGTGACCTGCGGCAGCTAAATGTCGCCAAGCGGGAGAGTCTGCCACCAACCGCGGATGCGGAGAGAGAGAGCTGAAGTCATGAGGAGACCGCCTTGGTAGCGGTTCCTCCTGCAGCCTTCCTTGGGCGTGATTGAGCCCGGCCGGAATTTGAGCCCCTCTGAGCATTTTGAGCCCTTTTGGACGAGGACAATTGGGACCTGCCCGAGCCTGGGAAGGACCGAAACCTCGACTGTCCCCCCAGGACAGCATTACTAGGGTAAGCCATTGCGAGGTTAAGGACACCACCTGCGGCACAGATGTACATGTGGTCAAGACCAGCTGCGCAAGACCAGCTGAAAAAGCTTAGAGTGCCCATACGGCTGCGAATGCCGGAGCAACCGACACGCTGATAGCTTCACAGACAGAATTCAACCAGAGGTCCATCTGTCTGTCAATGGCATCTTTAAGTGACGTCCCATCTCCACTGCAACTATGGATCTAGCCGCAAGCCTGGAGATTGGGGGATCCACCTTTGGACCCTGGGTCCAGCGCTTTACCACGTCAGGGGGAAGGGATAACGTGTATCCTTAATACGTTTGGAGAAAACGCTTATCTGGTAAGCGTGGTGTTTCTGAACTGCTTCTCTGAAGTCAGCGTGGCCAGAAAAGTACTCAATATACGCATGAGATACTGAAAGAAGGGAATTTTGTTACTTACCGTAAATTCCTTTTCTTCTAGCTCTTATTGGGAGACCCAGACGATTGGGTGTATAGCACTGCCTCCGGAGGCCACACAAAGCAATTACACTAAAAAGTGTAAGGCCCCTCCCCTTCTGGCTATACACCCCCAGTGGGATCACTGGCTCACCAGTTTTAGTGCAAAAGCAAGAAGGAGGAAAGCCAATAACTGGTTTAAACAAATTCACTCCGAGTAACATCGGAGAACTGAAAACCGTTCAACATGAACAACATGTGTACCCGCAAACAAACCAAAAATCCCGAAGGACAACAGGGCGGGTGCTGGGTCTCCCAATAAGAGCTAGAAGAAAAGGAATTTACGGTAAGTAACAAAATTCCCTTCTTCTTCGGCGCTCTATTGGGAGACCCAGACGATTGGGACGTCCAAAAGCTGTCCCTGGGTGGGTAAAGAAATACCTCATGTTAGAGCTGCAAGACAGCCCTCCCCTACGGGGAGGCAACTGCCGCCTGCAGGACTCTTCTACCTAGGCTGGCGTCCGCCGAAGCATAGGTATGCACCTGATAATGTTTGGTGAAAGTGTGCAGACTCGACCAGGTAGCTGCCTGGCACACCTGTTGAGCCGTAGCCTGGTGTCGCAATGCCCAGGACGCACCCACGGCTCTGGTAGAATGGGCCTTTAGCCCTGATGGAACCTGAAGCCCCGCAGAACGGTAGGCTTCAAGAATTGGTTCTTTGATCCATCGAGCCAGGGTGGACTTAGAAGCCTGCGACCCCTTGCGCTTACCAGCGACAAGGACAAAGAGTGCATCCGAACGGCGCAGGGGCGCTGTGCGGGAAATGTAGATTCTGAGTGCTCTCACCAGATCTAACAAATGTAAATCCTTCTCATACCGATGAACTGCATGAGGACAAAACGAAGGCAAAAAGATATCCTGATTAAGATGAAAAGAGGATACCACCTTCGGGAGAAACTCCTGAATGGGGCGCAGCACTACCTTGTCCTGGTGGAAGACCAGGAAGGGAGCCTTGGAAGACAACGCTGCTAGCTCAGACACTCTCCGAAGAGACGTGACCCCTACCAGAAAAGCCACTTTCTGTGATAGTCTAGAAAGTGAAACCTCCTTCAGAGGCTCGAAGGGCGGCTTCTGGAGGGCAACTAGTACCCTGTTCAGATCCCATGGATCTAACGGCCGCTTGTACGGGGGAACTATATGGCAAACCCCCTGTAGGAACGTGCGCACCTTAGAAAGTCGTGCTAGATGCTTCTGAAAAAAGACGGATAGCGCCGAGACTTGCCCTTTAAGGGAGCCGAGCGACAAACCTTTTTCTAACCCAGATTGGAGGAAAGAAAGAAGGGTAGGTAATGCAAATGGCCAGGGAGACACTCTCTGAGCAGAGCACCAGGATAAGAATATCCTCCACGTTCTGTGGTAGATCTTAGCAGACGTGGGCTTCCTAGCCTGTCTCATGGTGGCAACGACCCCTTGGGATAAGCCTGAAGACGCTAGGATCCAGGACTCAATGGCCACGCAGTCAGGTTGAGGGCCGCAGAATTCCGATGGAAAAACGGCCCTTGGGACAGTAAGTCTGGTCGGTCTGGTAGTGCCCACGGTTGGCCGATCGTGAGATGCCACAGATCCGGATACCACGCCCTCCTCGGCCAGTCTGGAGCGACGAGTATGACGCGGCTGCAGTCGGATCTGATCTTGCGTAGCACTCTGGGCAAGAGTGCCAGAGGTGGAAACACATAAGGGAGCCGGAACTGCGACCAATCTTGCACTAGGGCGTCTGCTGCTAGAGCTCTTTGATCGCGAGACCGTGCCATGAATGTTGGGACCTTGTTGTTGTGCCGGGACGCCATTAGGTCGACGTCCGGCCTTCCCCATCGGCGACAGATTTCCTGAAACACGTCCGGGTGAAGGGACCATTCCCCTGCGTCCATGCCCTGGCGACTGAGGAAGTCTGCTTCCCAGTTTTCTACGCCGGGGATGTGAACTGCGGATATGGTGGAGGCCGTGGCTTCCACCCACATCATAATGCGCCGGACTTCCTGGAAGGCTTGCCGACTGCGAGTCCCTCCTTGGTGATTGATGTATGCCACCGCTGTGGAGTTGTCCGATTGAATTCGGATCTGCTTCCCTTCCAGCCACTGCTGGAAGGCTAGTAGGGCAAGAAACACTGCTCTGATTTCCAGAACATTGATCTGAAGGCTGGACTCCTGCTGAGTCCACGTACCCTGAGCCCTGTGGTGGAGAAACACTGCTCCCCACCCTGACAGACTCGCGTCTGTCGTGACCACCGCCCAGGACGGTGGTAGGAAGGATCTTCCCTGTGATAATGAGGTGGAAAGGAGCCACCACTGCAGAGAGTCCTTGGCCGTCTGGGAAAGGGAGACTTTCCTGTCCAGGGATGTCGACTTCCCGTCCCATTGGCGGAGAATGTCCCATTGAAGTGGACGCAGATGAAACTGCGCAAACGGAACCGCCTCTATTGCCGCCACCATCTTCCCGAGGAAGTGCATGAGGCGTCTTAAGGAGTGCGACTGACCTTGAGGGAGAGCCTGCACCCCTGTCTGTAGTGACCGCTGCTTGCTCAGCGGAAGCTTCACTATCGCTGAGAGAGTATGAAACTCCATGCCAAGATACGTTAGTGATTGGGTCGGTGACAGATTTGACTTTGGGAAGTTGATGATCCACCCGAACGCCTGGAGAGTCTCCAGTGCAAAATTCAGGCTGAGTTGGCATGCCTCCTGAGAGGGTGCCTTGACCAGTAGATCGTCCAAGTAAGGGATCACAGAGTGTCCGTGAGAGTGCAAGACTGCTACCACTGCTGCCATGATCTTGGTGAACACCCGGGGGGCTGTCGCCAGACCAAATGGCAGAGCCACGAACTGAAGATGTTCGTCTCCTATCACGAAGCGCAGAAAGCGTTGGTGCTCCGTAGCAATCGGCACGTGGAGATAAGCATCTTTGATGTCTATTGATGCTAGGAAATCTCCTTGGGACATTGAGGCAATGACTGAGCGGAGGGATTCCATCCGGAACCGCCTGGCGTTCACATGCTTGTTGAGCAGTTTTAGGTCCAGAACAGGACGGAAGGAGCCGTCCTTTTTTGGAACCACAAAGAGATTGGAGTAAAATCCTCGCCCCCGTTCCAGAGGGGGAACAGGGATCACGACTCCTTCTGCTCTTAGAGAGTCCACCGCCTGCAGCAGGGCATCTGCTCGGTTGGGGTGTGGGGAGGTTCTGAAGAACCGAAGTGGAGGCCGAGAACTGAACTCGATTCTGTACCCGCGAGACAAAATGTCTGTTACCCACCGGTCTTTGACCTGTGACAGCCAAATGTCGCAAAAGCGGGAGAGCCTGCCACCGACCGAGGATGCGGAGGGAGGAGGCCGAAAGTCATGAGGTAGCCGCCTTGGAAGCGGTTCCTCCATTTGCTTTCCTGGGGCGTGAGTGAGCCCGCCAGGAATCTGAGCTCCCTTGTCCTTTCTGAGTCCCTTTGGACGAGGAGAATTGGGGCTTGCCCGAGCCTCGAAAGGACCGAAACCTCGACTGCCACTTTTTCTGTTGAGGTTTACTTGCTCTGGGCTGTGGCAAGGAAGAGTCCTTACCCTTGGACTGTTTTATGATTTCAGCCAATGGCTCACCAAACAGTCTGTCTCTAGATAATGGCAAGCTGGTTAAGCATTTTTTGGAACCAGCATCTGCTTTCCAGTCCTTTAACCATAAGGCTCTGCGCAAAACCACAGAATTGGCGGCCGCCATAGAGGTACGGCTCGTAGATTCTAGGACAGCATTGATAGCATAGGTCGCAAACGCAGACATTTGCGAGGTTAGGGGACGCCACCTGTGGCACTGCTGGATGCATGATAGCATCCACCTGTGCTAAACCAGCTGAAATAGCTTGTAGTGCCCACACGGCCGCGAATGCTGGAGCAAACGACGCGCCGATAGCTTCATAGACAGATTTCAACCAAAGGTCCATCTGTCTGTCGTTGGCATCTTTAAGTGAAGCGCCATCCTCTACTGCGACTATGGATCTAGCCGCAAGCTTGGAAATTGGGGATCCACCTTTGGGCACTGGGTCCAGCGTTTGGCCACTTCAGCGGGAAAAGGATAACGGGTATCCTTAGAACGCTTAGAGAAACGCTTGTCTGGATGAGCGTCGTGCTTCTGGATTGATTCTCTGAAGTCAGAGTGGTCCAAAAAAGCACTTAATTTACGCTTGGGATACAGGAAATGGAACTTCTCCTGCTGTGCAGCTGCCTCCTCTGCAGAAGGGGCTGGGGGAGAAATATCCAACAGCCTATTAATCGCCGATATAAGGTAATTAACCATGGCGTCACCATCAGGGGCATCCAGATTGAGAGGGGCCTCAGGATTAGAATCCTGATCACCGTCCTCAGTCTCATCACAGAGAGATTCTTCTCGCTGAGACCCTGAGCAGTGTGATGACGTCGAGGGTCTTTCCCAGCGAGCTCGCTTAGGCTGCCTGGGACTGTCATCTGAGTCAGAGACTTCAGCTTGTGATGCTTGAGACCCCCTTGAAGTACGGATTAGTTCCAACTGAGGGGGACTAGAGAGCATAGCCACAGCAGTGTCCATGGTCTGAGGAACTGGCCTGGCCTGCAAGGTCTCCAGGATTTTTGTCATAGCCTCAGACATTTTATCAGCAAACACTGCAAAGTCTATCCCCGTCACCGGGGCAGGGTTCACAGGCGTCTCTGCCTGGGCTACCACCACAATAGGCTCTGGCTGACGAAGTGCCACTGGGACTGAACATTGCACACAATGTGAATCATTGGAGCCTGCCGGTAGATCAGCCCCACATGCAGTACAAACAGTGTACACAGCCCGTGCCTTGGCAGCCTTGCGTTTTGCGGATGACATGTTGCTGCCTCCTCAGAGCAGTACAGGGTGTCCAGCCAAGAAGCGACCTTACAGTGCAACTATATATATATATATGGTACCAAGAAAAAAGTACACTAATATATCACTGAGGCACTAGTGGGGCCAGCACTACTGTGCAGCTTACCGCCCGCTTAGGAGCGGTGTGTGGTCGCCAGAAATCCCTCTAGTCTGGGTCTCCCAGAGCCCGCTGCCTCTCCCCAGCCAGATCGCATGTGTAATGGCTGCCGGCGTCCTTGTGGAGAGGGGGGGCGGGCCCTGGGCGTACACCGACGAAGAGCGGGAAGTCTGTTTCCCCTTGTGCCTAGTGAGAGGGCTGGAGCATGTAAATAAGGCTCCAGCCCTCGGCGCTGCCATTGAGCAGCGTCTCTCCCCTACCCTGATTGACAGGGTGGGGGCGGGAACGAAGCGGCGCTAGGCCGCAGAAGCCGGGGGCTAAAGTTAAAAGCGCCGCCGCCGTAAAAGCGCGGTCGGCGCAAAGCCCCCGGCGCACCACAAGTCGCAGCTGCGCCGCCGCTCCAGGAGCGGTCGGCGCAGTAGTTCCCAACACACAACGTCACTCAGCAAAGCTGCAGTGACCTAACCCCCAGCGTACAGCGCCACTGTCCCCGGCGCACTACAACGCTCAGCAAGCCCTGAGAGTGTCCGTGCCTGCCGGGGACACAGAGTACCTGAAAGTTGCAGGGCCTTGTCCCTGAACGGCACTCCCGCTCCCAATCCAGCAGGTTCTATGGGTCTGTGGATGGAGCCCGGCCCCAGGGCTTGGGGGCCGGCAAGATCCCACTTCCACAGAGCCCTCCAGGGGATGTGGAAGGAAAACAGCATGTGGGCTCCAGCCTCTGTACCAGCAATAGGTACCTCAACCTTACAAGCACCAACCGCGGGTGAGAAGGGAGCATGCTGGGGGCCCTATATGGGCCCTCTTTTCTTCCATCCGATAGAGCCAGCAGCTACTGCTGACTACAAACAGTGGAGCTATGCGTGGATGTCTGACCTCCTTCGCACAAAGCCGAAAACTGGTGAGCCAGTGATCCCACTGGGGGTGTATAGCCAGAAGGGGAGGGGCCTTACACTTTTTAGTGTAATTGCTTTGTGTGGCCTCCGGAGGCAGTGCTATACACCCAATCGTCTGGGTCTCCCAATAGAGCGCCGAAGAAAAGGGTTTTTCCTGCTGTAAAGCTGACTCCTCCCCTGGGGGAGCTGAGGGAGCAATATCCAACATTCCATTGATGGACGCTATAAGATCATTCACTATGGCGTCACCATCCGGTGTATCCGGATTGAGAGCGGTGTCCGGACCAAAGCCCTGATCAGCTACGTCTGCCTCATCATACAGAGAGTCCTCCCGCTGGGACCTTGACCAGTGATGAAGCCGAGTGCCGCACCCAGCGAGCTAGCTTAGGCTGTCTGGGACTGCCGTCCGTGTCAGAGCCTTCACCCTGGAATGCCTGGGACCCCCCCCGGAGCACTGATTATGTTGCAAATGAGGGTGGCCAGGGAGCATTAATCAAGATTGCCCATGGCCTGTCTGGACTGCAAAGTATCTATCCCATGACAATCTATCAGCCGAAACTGCAACTCCGTCCCTGTCCCTGGACAGGGTTCACAGGTGGTTCCTTTGGCCACCTCTAGTAGAGACCCCGGCTGACCAAGTGCTACAGGGGTGCATTGCACACAATGGGGGTCAGTGGAACCTGCCGGTGGAACAGTATCACATGCAGGAAAAGCAGCATAGAAAGCCTGTGTTGCTTTTTTGCTGCTGTATTCTAGCCATCTATGCAATGTATAGCATACAAGCATAAACACTTCAGCACATGCAATACAAGCAGCATAGAAAGCCTGTGCCTTGGCACCCTTGCTTTTTTGCTGCTGTTGTCCAGCCATCTAGGAGAATATAGCCAAGAGTAGCGACCGTACAGTGCAATGTATAGCATACAAGCATAAGTACAAATGAACACTTCAGCACATGCAATACAAGCAGCCTATAAAGCCTGTGCCTTGGCGCCCATGCTTTTTTGCTGCTGTTGTCCAGCCCTCTAGGAGAATATAGCCAAGAGTAGCGACCGTACAGTGCAATGTATAGCATACAAGCATAAGTACAAATGAACACTTCAGCACATGCAATACAAGCAGCATAGAAAACCTGTGCCTTGGCACCCATGCTTTTCTGCTGCTGCTGTCCAGCCCTCTAGGAGAATATAGCCAAGAGTAGCGACCGTACAGTGCAATGTATAGCATACAAGCATAAGTACAAATGAACACTTCAGCGCATGCAATACAAGCAGCCTAGAAAAACTGTGCCTTAGCACCCTTGCTTTTTTGCTGCTGTTATCTCGCCATCTAGGAGGGCATATAGCCAAAGATAGCGACCGTACAGTGCAGTGTATAGCATACAAGCATAAAATACAAATGGACACTTCGGTATTTAGTGGGGTCAGCACTTCAGGTGCTGCTTACCGCCCGCCTATAACGCGGGTGTGTGGTCGCCAGAGCCCTGTGGTGGTTGCCCAGAGCATGTCTCCGTTCCCCAGCTCGGACTGCGTGCAGGAATGGCTGCCGGCGTCCTTCTCCAGCTCGTGTGACGAGGGGCGGGCCGTGGGCGTGCCCCAGACAAGAGCGGGAAACTGGCGTCCCACTGTGTCCAGTGAAGGGGGCTGGAGAATGCAAAGCAGACTCCAGCCCTCGGCGCTGACTGTCTGTACAGCGTCCCGCCTCACCCCTGACTGGCAGGGCTGGAGGCCGGGAACGAAACGAAAACTAGGCCGCAAAGCCGGGGACTCGAGTAATAAGCGCGGCCGTCCATGTGCACGGCCAGCGCGGAAGTCCCCGGCGCACCACAAGTCCCAGCCGCGCCACAATGTAAAAAACACCCAGCAGCGGCCGGCGCGGCAGTTCCCAATACATAAAGTCACTCAGCAAAGCTGTAGTGAATAATAGCACGAGCGCTCCGCGCTGTTGCCCCCGGCGCACTAACACTCCCAGCAATGCTGGTGTGTGTGTGCGCGCTTGCCCGGGGACACAGAGTACCTTAATGTAGCAGGGCCTGTCCCTGACGATACTCAGCTCCATATCCAGCAGGTTCTCTGGGTCTGTGGATGGAGCCCGGTCTCAGTGCCTGGAGACCTGTAAGATCCCACTTCGCCCAGAGCCCTGAGGGGGATGGGGAAGGAAAACAGCATGTGGGCTCCAGCCTCCGTACCCGCAATGGGTACCTCAACCTTAACAAACACCCAACAAAAGTGGGGTGAGAAGGGAGCATGCTGGGGGCCCTAGTATGGGCCCTCTTTTCTTCCATCCGACATAGTCAGCAGCTGCTGCTGACTAAACAGTGGAGCTATGCGTGGATGTCTGACCTCCTTCGCACAAAGCAGAAAACTGGTGAGCCAGTGATCCCACTGGGGGTGTATAGCCAGAAGGGGAGGGGCCTTACACTTTTTAGTGTAATGCTTTGTGTGGCCTCCGGAGGCAGTACTATACACCCAATCGTCTGGGTCTCCCAATGGAGCGCCGAAGAAATCATTTTTACTCACCCGGCGTCCAGCGATGTCCTCTGCAGCCTGTTCTCCCTGCTGCTTCTGAGCCGGCTGATTACTGTCGCGCATATTCATGCTGCACGACACAGCCGACCCGGAAGCAGCTGCTGCGGGGGTCAGCGCTGGCCGGATGCTGCACCGCGGGAGCGATCAGCACCATGGAGAGCGGGAGCGCGCACAGGTGAGTTAATCTCTAAGTGGAATCACGGGCCACGGAGAACGGAGCCCGGATTGCACTTAGACAACCCACGTGTGCCGTGATTCACGGCACACGGAGGGACATGTGCGTGTTTTACACGCCAGTGAAAAACGTCAGTGTTTTTCACGGACGTGTGAAACGGGCCTAACATGCAGTGAAACATGCAGCAAAACCGCAGGAAATTCGCGGCAAAAACCGGCAAGTGTACACAGGGCCTAAAGGTAACAGGTTGCTAATCATACACCCTTTCTTTGTTTTCTGTCTTGTCTGGATGTTTTGACTATTGACAGACTTTTAATGATATTTAATAAAGTTATTCTGATTTTAGAGGATCTAATAAATCAGTCACTTTTTCATACCTCTAAGACATTTATATTTTGGTTTGGTTCTCTATCCAAAAAACACCCAACTATTTTCCAGTTTCTCTTTCCAAAGCTCAACTGCCAGTACAATTTGGAATAATTCTACCAGAATAAATTTCTACTGTTGCCCCTTTTTCTCCAACTATCTCTCTTCAAAAAAAAAGTATCAAAACCCACTGAACGAGGCATCCATGGATAAATTAGTGCATTAATTTTACTCATACTGCAAAATTCTCTATTGAAAAATGTATAACCCTCATTTGTTCAAGTTTTCTTCACCCCTAACTCTGCTTAAAGGGAACCTGTCATCAGAAATTTTGCACTAAACCTAAAAGATTCCCCCTCTGCAGCTCCTGCGCTGCATTCTAGCAATGTTCCTGCTGTTCTTGTGCCCCCTTTCTGACCAAAATAAAGACTTTATAAAGTGGTACCTTTTTGTATTCAGATCTTGATAATGGTACACGGGGCGGGCTCTCTGGTGTCCGTTAGTCTGCCTCTTGTCCCTTTAGGCCGTCCCCCATCGCGCAATTTCAAAGAGGTGACGTGAGGTAAGCTGGCCAGCGCTTGCGCAGAACGGTGGAGGCGGCGGTGAAAGCGCGAGCACGAGATTATGGGCGGGTACTTGCTGATGAAAATCACAGCGCCGCCCATAATCTCGCACATGTGCCGTGCCACTCTCGCGGGACTGTGCAATGTGCACAGTGTGACTGCTCGTGACGTGTTGCGCATGCGCGAGATTATGGGCGGCGCTGTGATTTTCATCAGCAAGTACCCGCCCATAATCTCGTGCTCGCGCTTTCACCGCTGCCTCCACCGTTCTGCGCAAGCGCTGGCAAGCTTACCTCACGTCACCTCTTTGAAATTGCGCGATGGGGGACGGCCTAAAGCGACAGGAGGCAGACTAACGGACACCAGAGAGCCCGCCCCCGTGTACCATTATCAAGATCTGAATACAAAAAAGGTACCAATTTATAAAGTCTTTATTTTGGTCAGAAAGGGGGCACAATAATAACAGGAACATTGCTAGAATGCAGCGCAGGAGCTGCAGAGGGGGAATCTTTTAGGTTTAGTGCAAAATTTCTGATGACAGGTTCCCTTTAACTTCAGTTGCCTGAAGACCATCTTCATTGGACTCAACGTGCAAAGTTTAGGAAACATATCTTTGTACTGTGTTAACTAGTAGAGAGAAAAAATTGTTTAAAAGGTTGATACCTTTTAATGGCTAACTGAAAAGATGGTAATAACATCAAGCTTTTAAGACTACTCAGATCTCTGGAATTTGAAATTTCCTTTCAATACCAGCAATTTCATGTCCATGATGCTGTGCTCTGAGTTACAAAAATGTTTTGCCACAGGTAGATCCATCCTTTTTTCTTTAATTGTGTGGTGATGAGAATTCATCCTTGTTCTGAGCTGTTGTCTTGTCTCCCCTACATACAATGCCCCAGTTGGACATTTTTTATATATAATTAAGTACACCACATTGGTTGTGGTGCAGCTAAAGATACCTGGGATTTTGTAGTAGTAGAAACCTAACAAAAACTGCATATTTCTAATTGCCACCATTACAACCCTTCTTTAAAGGGGTTATCCGACATAAGAAAAATTTTTGAGCTTAAGCTAATCTGTGCTGTATTGTCATATAAAACACCCCTACATTGTTATTTTTTCTTTTCTAACTTTTGTTCCTCTTGAATTATCCCTTTATTCTCTGCAGCTTCTTGTTTACATTCAGCTCCAGCAAACTGACCACTTCCTGTGCCACACCTCCCAGCCAGAGCTGGCACCGCCCGGTCTCACTGTCCAGCCCCACCCCAGTGTCCAGCCTCGCCCCCTGCCCGCCCTCTGCACACATTCCATGTCAGTATTCTTGCCCAGCACGTGACCTGTTATCACTACAGCATTGCAAATAACAGCCCCACATTGGGGGCTCTGCACCCCCCACCACATCAGGCTCTGCACCGCATACACACATCGGGCTCTGCACCGCATACACACATCGGGCTCTGCACCGCATACACACATCGGGCTCTGCACCGCATACACACATCGGGCTCTGCACCGCATACACACATCGGGCTTTGCACCGTATACACACATCGGGCTCTGCACCGCACACACATCGGGCTCTGCACCGCATACAAACATCGGGCTCTGCACCGCATACACACATCGGGCTCTGCACCGCATACACACATCGGGCTCTGCACCGCATACACACATCGGGCTCTGCACCGCATACACACATCGGGCTCTGCACCGCATACACACATCGGGCTCTGCACAGCATACACACATCGGGCTCTGCACCGACCCCCACACCATAGGCAACACATGTAGGGAGTACATACTCACCCGTCCTCGGTCCCCGCCGCTCCTGCACGTTCGCGCGCTGTCTGTGCTCTGGACATATCAGCACAGTAGTGACGTCACCGTTGTGCTGAAGAGAGCACAGACAGCGGGACAGTGATGAGAAGCGCAACGCTCCTTCTCATCAGCGCTTTCAAATGTACCGGCAGCTGTGATCTGTGATGCCGGTATATTTGAATGTGTGATACTGAGCAGGGGGCCCGGTGCTGGCGCTGACACCACAGCAGCCGCCCCCAGGTCACGGACCCCACAGCAGTGCAGGGGGAGGTTGCGGGGAAGGGGTGCGGGGGAATGTGTGGGAGGGCGCAGGGAAGGGGGTTCGGGGCTCATCGCACTGTAGCCGCCCAGCAGGCCGGCAACATGCAGTGGCAGATTTGCATGTCAACATGGTCCTGCCCATGTTGACATGAAATGACCGGAAGCAGCAAAATCGCGGCAGGAGCGGTCACATGACCACTCTGAGCCGGGGGAGAGGGGCTGACAGCAGGGCAGGTAAGTGGTCTCTATCTACTTACCTGCCCCAATGTAGCCCAATAGGGTAATAATGAAAAAAACTCAAAATAAGCCGGATAACCCCTTTAAAGAAGCATCACTGTGGCTAGACTTGAATCAAGCCCACTTTTTTCCTTTCCATTTTAACGTATTTTTCGGACCATAAGACTCCCTTTTTTTCCCCCAAATGTTGGGGGAAAGTTGGGGGTGCGTCTTATGGTCTGACTATAGGGCTGAGGCCGGGAATGAGGGTGCTGCGGTGGAGCGGGTCATCGGGGGCACGAGCAGGCTGTAGCAGCCTGCTGTGACCACGTGGGACCGCTCATTACATATGCACGCCCATCCTCCTGCCCATCTCTCAGCGCAGAAGCCGGCGCTGACAGGTGGGCGGGAGGACGAGCGGGGACGCGCGCATAGTAAAGAGCTGGTCCGCATGATCACCCCTGGCAATTACAGCCTGGAGTGATCATGTGCAGCTGTATTCACTGCCCTCCGCGCGTCATCATCAGCGCGGGGAGCAGTGAATCAGTACACTCACCCGTCCCCGTGTGTGGAGCCGTCCCCCTACAGCACGCGATGTCTTCCTGTCTGTGCCGGTCAGCTGATCTGTGCTGATCAGCTGATCGGCACAGACAGGAAGACATCGCAATGCTGCAGGGAGACGGCTCCACACACACAGGTCAGCGGCGCAGAGAGGAAGATGATCGGTGCTGCAGGGAGTGAGGAAAAGGTGAGTATAAACGTTTGTTTTTTTTTCTCTGTGCTATAGGATACAGGCCATATACCAGGATGGTATATGAGCACGATGGGGGCATATAGCAGGATGGGAGTATATGAGCAGGATGGATGGGGGGTATATGAACAGGATGAGGGTAAATGAACAGGATGGGGGTAAATGAACAGGATGGGAGTATATGAGCAGGATGGATGGGGGGTATATCAATAGGATGGGGGTATATGAACAGGATGGGAGTATATGAGCAGGATGGGAGTATATGAGCAGGATAGTAGATGAGCAGGACGCTGGTATATGAGCAGGATAGGGGTATATGAGCAGGATGGGGGTATATGAGCAGGATGGGGGTTTATAGCAGGATCATATACAAGGCAGGAGGATCATTACCAGGATGGGGTACCTTAGTAGAGAATTTGGAGACATTACCCCCATAACAGTGTCAGCAGTAGATCCTCGCCCCATAACAGTGTGTCATGACCACATTTTTTTGCTTAAAGTTTTATTTTCCTATTTTCCTCCTCTAAAACCAGGGTGCGTCTTATAGTCCGGTGCGTCTTATAGTCCGAAAAATACGGTACTTGAATCAATAATTTTTCCTCCAAAATTATTGGCAACCCCAAGTTTCATAGTTTGATAATCTCATTTGCTGACTTTAAATCTGGGGGGACAATGAACAGACATACACATCTTAAAACCCTGATCGCCAGAACTTTTCCTAATAACTCACTATTCTGAGCTTTCCCCACTGTAGAAAACCCCCTTTCTTTCCTTTTTCCCCTCCATAGCTTTGAGACACTCAAGAGTATTAACCCTTTCACGACCGGCCGATTTTTCGCTTTCCGTTTTTTTTTTCGCCATTCTTTTTCTGAGAGACGTAACTTTTTTATTTTTCAGTCAATATGGTCATGTGAGGGCTCATTTTTTGCGGAACGAGCTGTACTTTTAAATGAAACCATCAGTTTTACCATATTGTGTACTAGAAAATGGCAAAAAAATTCCAAATGCTGAAAAATTGCAAAAAAAGTGCGATAGCACTATGGTTTTTGAGATATTTTATTCACTGTGTTCACTATATGGTAAAACTGATGTGTGGGTGTGATGCCTCAGGTCAGTGCGAGTTCGTAGACACCAAACATGTATAGGTTTACTTTTATATAAGGGGTTAAAAAAAAATCGGAAGTTTGTCCGAAAAAAGTGGCGCACGTTTTACGCCATATTCCGTGACCCGTAGCGTTCTCATTTTTCGGGATCTTAGGCTCAATGACGGCTTATTTTTTGCGTCTCGAGCTGACGTTTTTAACGGTACCATTTTTGCGCAGATGCTACGTTTTGATCGCCTCTTATTGCATTTTGCGCAAAAGTTGTGGCGACAAAAAAACGTCGTTTTGGCGTTTGGAATTTTTTTGCCGCTACGCCGTTTACTGATCAGATTAATTGATTTTATATTTTGATAGATCGGGCGTTTCTGAACGCGGCGATACCAAATGTGTGTATATTTTTTATTTTTTTAACCCTTTAATTTTCAATGGGGCGAATGGGGGGTGATTTGAACTTTTAGGTTTTTTTGTTTTTTTTTAATTTTTTAAAACTTATTTTTTTACTTTTTTTTTTATTTTACTAGTCCCCCTAGGGGGCTATTGCGATCAGCATTCCGATCGCTCTGCAGTATCTGCTGATCACAGCTGGAAGGCTGTAAACAGCAGATACGCTGCCTTTCTCTTTTGCTGTGCCCCGGGCACAGCGAAAGTGAAACCAATTCATGTGTAGTACAGGAGTCATCACATGACCCTGTACTACCATGACAACTATCGGGAGTCACGTGATCGCGTCACGTGACTTCCGGTTTCGGCGGTAAGTAAAACTTTACCGCGATTGCGCTTATAATGGCGCTGTCATGTATTGACAGCGCCATTATAAGGGGTTAATCGGCACGAGCAGATAACGATTCTGCTCGTGCCTAGCAGGCACACATCTCAGCTGTGAAAATCAGCTGAGATGTGTGCCGATCGCGGCATGCTGCCGCCGGAGGACCGCGGGCAGTAAGATTATGTCATTTAGGACGTAATTTTACGGCCCGCGGTCGTTAAGGGGTTAACAGGTTAAACATATTTCCTTTCTTACTGCATCCCTCTTCATCTGATCATACATCCCAGTCTAAAGAACCACAATAAGACTTACTCAGCTGCTGCAATACTTCTTGGATTGTTTTCTCTGATGTGGACTTATGTCACTGCTTACGGTGTCTTCAACCACCTCCTGCTGCTCAGTGCTAACATCTTGTTGCACTATTGTCGTTTTGATCCCTGCAACAAGAGGCACTGTGCGAGTATGGGTTCACATGTATTATGGTGACAACATTTTGGATAAACCACAACTAAACTGAGAAGGCAGTAAATTTGTGTCAGCTACATAAACAAACAGTCCCAATCCTTCATACCAGGGTGGCTAATGACATGCCCCTTTTGGTATCCTCTAGAAACTCCTGTTGCTATGCACCAGCCTACTTAACTAGTGGCCAAAGCTGGAGTCTCGTAACTGAAAGAATCTTATTTTGCAAAATTTTTGGGGTGCCAATCTATCCACAAATGTATTTGTGTACTAAAAAGGTTTCCCATTAGTGTGCCACTGGAGCACAACATTTCCCGTTGGCCTTTTTGCAAACCACCACACTTGTGCTTGTCAGTGGGATGCATTCATTGGCCTTTTTGTATACACTGGGAAGTATTATTGCTGCTTTACAACCATGTGGTGCATTCTTAGGCCTTTTTAGCATGCAAACAGCAAATACTCAGGAAAAAGTCCAACCACTGGTATGAAATCAAAAGCCATTGGCGTGGCCCCGAAAGCATGCCTCTTTCCGTTGGCATTCCGCCTGTTTGCCTCTCTTGGGCCGACCACCAGGGTCCACCCTCAGGCCTTTCATGGGCCGACAACCGAGCTGCACACTTGGGCCTACAATAAGGCTTCACACCCTTGGGTCTCTCCTGGGCCTACCACAAGGCTGCACCCTTGGGCCAACCACCGATTCCCGTTGGCGTGACCCCGAAGCACGACTCTTCCCGTTGGCGTGCCCCCGAAGCACGCCTCTTCCCGTAGGCGTGCCCCCCGAAGCACGCCTCTTCCCGTAGGCGTGCCAGCGAAGCACGCCTCATTCCGTTGGCGTGCCCCCGAAACACGCCTCTTCCCGTTGGCGTGCCCCCGAAGCACGCCTCTTCCCGTTGGCGTGCCCCCGAAGCAAGCCTCTTCCCGTTGGCGTGCCCCCGAAGCAAGCCTCTTCCCATTGGCGTGCCCCCGAAGCACGACTCTTCCCGTTGGCGTGCCCCCGAAGCACGCCTTTTCCCGTTGCCTTGCCCCCGAAGCACGCCTCTTCCCGTTGGCGCGCCCCCGAAGCACGACTCTTCCCGTTGGCGTGCCCCCGAAGCACGCCTCTTCCCGTAGGCGTGCCCCCGAAGCACGCCTCTTCCCGTAGGCGTGCCAGCGAAGCACGCCTCATTCCGTTGGCGTGCCCCCGAAACACGCCTCTTCCCGTTGGCGTGCCCCCGAAGCACGCCTCTTCCCGTTGGCGTGCCCCCGAAGCAAGCCTCTTCCCGTTGGCGTGCCCCCGAAGCAAGCCTCCTCCCGTTGGCGTACCCCCGAAGCACGACTCTTCCCGTTCGCATGCCCCCGAAGCACGCCTCTTCCCGTCGGCGTGCCCCCGAAACACGCCTCTTCCCGTCGGCGTGCCCCCGAAACACGCCTCTTCCCGTCGGCGTATCCCCGAAACACGCCACTTCCCGTTGGCGAGCCCCCGAAACACGCCAATTCCCGTTGGCGTGCCCCCGAAACACGCCTCTTCCCGTCGGCGTGGCCCCGAAACACGCCTCTTCCCGTCGCTATGCCCCCGAAACACGCCTCTTCCCGTCGGCGTGTCCCCGAAACACGCCACTTCCCGTTGGCGTGCCCCCGAAACACGCCACTTCCCGTTGGCGTGCCCCCGAAACACGCCAATTCCCGTTGGCGTGCCCCCGAAACACGCCTCTTCCCGTTGGCGTGCCCCCGAAACACGCCTCTTCCCGTTGGCGTGCCCCCTAAACACGCCTCTTCCCGTTGGCGTGTCCCCTAAACACGCCTCTTCCCGTTGGTGTGCCCCCGAAACACGCCTCTTCCCATTGGCGTGCCCCCGAAACACGCCTCTTTCCGTTGGCGTACCCCAAAACACGCCTCTTTCCATTGGCGTGCCCCCAAAACACGCCTCTATCCGTTGGCGTGCCCACAAAACACGCCTCTTCCCGTTGGCTTGCAGCCTGTTTGACTCTCTTGGGCCAACCACCGGCCTACCTCTTCTAGACTCTCGTGGGCCAACCACCAGGCTGCACCCACGGGCCTCTCTTGGGCCAACCACCGGGCTGCACCTTCGGGCCTCTCTTAGGCCAACCACCGTGCTGCACCCCCGGGCCTCTCTTGCCCCAACCACCGGGCCTCAATTGGGCCAACCACCGGGCTGCACCCTCGGGCCTCAATTGGGCCAACCACCGGGCTGCACTCTCGGGCCTCTCTTGGGCCAACCACCGGGCTGCACCCTCGGGCCTCTCTTGGGCCAACCACCAGGCTGCACCCTCGGGCCTCTCTTGGGCCAACGACCGGGCTGCACCCTCGGACCTCTCTTGGGCCAACCACCGGGCTGCACCCTCGGACCTCTTTTGGGCCAACCACCGGGCTGCACCTTTGGGCCTCTCTTGGGCCAACAAACGGGCTGCACCCTCGGGCCTCTCTTGGGCCAACCACCGGGCTGCACCCTCGGGCCTTTCTTGGGCCAACCACCGGGCTGAACCCTCGGGCCTCTCGTCGGCCAACCACCGGGCCGCACCCTCGGGCCTTTCTTGGGCCAACCACCGGGCCGCACCCTCGGGCCTCTCTTGGGCCAACCACCGGGCTGCACCCTCGGGCCTCTCTTGGGCCAACCACCGGCCTGCACCCTCGGGCCTCTCTTGGGCCAACCACCTTCCTGCACCCTCGGGCCAACCACCGGGCTGCACCCTCGGGCCTTTCTTGGGCCAAACACAGGGCTGCACCCTCGGGCCTCTAGTGGGTCAACCACCGGGCTGCACCCTTGGGCCTTTCTTGGGCCGACCACCGGGCTGCACACTCGGGCCAACCACCGGGCTGCACCCTCGGGCCTTTCTTGGGCCAACCACCGGGCTGCTCCCCTGGGCCTCTCTTGCGCCAACCACCGGGCTGCACCGTCGGGCCTTTCTTGGGCCAACCACCGGGCAGCACCCTCGGGCCTCTCTTGGGCCAACCACCGGGCTGCACCCTCGGGCCTTTCTTGGGCCAACCACCGGGCTGCATCCACGGGCCTTTCTTGGGCCAACCACCGGGCTGCACCCTCGGGCCTTTCTTGGGCCAACCACCGGGCTGCACCATCGGGCCTTTCTTGGGCCAACCACCGGGCTGCACCCTCGGGCCTCTCTTGGGCCAACCACCGGGCTGCACCCTCGGGCCTCTCTTGCACCAAACACCGGGCTGCACCCTCGGGCCTCTCTTGCGCCAACTACAAGGCTGCACCCTCGGGCCTCTCTTGGGCCAACCACCGGGCTTCACCCTCGGGCCTCTCTTGGGCCAACCACCGGGCTGCACCCTCGGGCCTCTCTTGGGCCAACCATCGGGCTATACCCTAGGGGCTCTCTTGCACCAACCACCGGGCTGCACCCTCGGGCCTCTCTTGGGCCAACCACCGGGCTGCACCCTCGGGCCTCTCTTGCACCAACCACCGGGCTGCACCCTCGGGCCGCTCTTGCGCCAACCACCGGGCTGCACCCTCGGGCCGCTCTTGCGCCAACCACCGGGCTGCACCCTCGGGCCTCTCTTGGGCCAACCACCGGGCTGCACCCTCAGGCCTCTCTTGGGCCAACCACCGGGCTGCACCCTCGGGCCTCTCGTGGGCCGACCACCGGGCTGCACCCTTGGGTCTCTCGTGGGCCGACCACCGGGCTGCACCCTCGGGCCTCTCATGGGCCGACCACCGGGCTGCACCCTCGGGCCTCTCGTGGGCCAACCAACAGGCTGCACCCTTGGGCCTCTCGTGGGCCAACCACCGGGCCGTACCCTTGGGCCTTTCTTGGGCCAACCACCAGGCTTGCACCCTCGGGCCTTTCTTGGGCCAACCACCGGGCTGCACCGTCGGGCCTCTCTTGCGCCAACCACTGGGCTGCACCCTCGGGCCTCTCTTGGGCCAACCACCTTCCTGCACCCTCGGGCCAACCACCAGGCTGCACCCTCGGGCCTTTCTTGGGCCAAACACAGGGCTGCACCCTCGGGCCTCTAGTGGGTCAACCACCGGGCTGTACCCTTGGGCCTTTCTTGGGCCAACCACCGGGCTGCACCCTCTGGCCTCTTGTGGGCCAACCGGGCTGCACCCTTGGGCCTTTCTTGGGCCGACCACCGGGCTGCACACTCGGGCCAACCACCGGGCTGCACCCTCGGGCCTTTCTTGGGCCAACCACGGGGCTGCACCCCTGGGCCTCTCTTGCGCCAACCACCGGGCTGCACCCTCGGGCCTTTCTTGGGCCAACCACCGGGCAGCACCCTCGGGCCTCTCTTGGGCCAACCACCGGGCTGCACCCTCGGGCCTTTCTTGGGCCAACCACCGGGCTGCACCCTCGGGCCTTTCTTGGGCCAACCACCGGGCTGCACCCTCGGGCCTTTCTTGGGCCAACCACCGGGCTGCACCATCGGGCCTTTCTTGGGCCAACCACCGGGCTGCACCCTCGGGCCTCTCTTGGGCCAACCACCGGGCTGCACCCTCGGGCCTCTCTTGCACCAAACACCGGGCTGCACCCTCGGGCCTCTCTTGCGCCAACTACAAGGCTGCACCCTCGGGCCTCTCTTGGGCCAACCACCGGGCTGCACCCTCGGGCCTCTCTTGGGCCAACCACCGGGCTGCACCCTCGGGCCTCTCTTGGGCCAACCATCGGGCTATACCCTAGGGGCTCTCTTGCGCCAACCACCGGGCTGCACCCTCGGGCCTCTCTTGGGCCAACCACCGGGCTGCACCCTCGGGCCTCTCTTGCACCAACCACCGGGCTGCACCCTCGGGCCGCTCTTGCGCCAACCACCGGGCTGCACCCTCGGGCCTCTCTTGGGCCAACCACCGGGCTGCACCCTCGGGCCTCTCTTGGGCCAACCACCGGGCTGCACCCTCGGGCCTCTCGTGGGCCGACCACCGGGCTGCACCCTTGGGTCTCTCGTGGGCCGACCACCGGGCTGCACCCTCGGGCCTCTCATGGGCCGACCACCGGGCTGCACCCTCGGGCCTCTCGTGGGCCAACCAACAAGCTGCACCCTTGGGCCTCTCGTGGGCCAACCACCGGGCCGTACCCTTGGGCCTTTCTTGGGCCAACCACCGGGCTTGCACCCTCGGGCCTTTCTTGGGCCAACCACCGGGCTGCACCCTCGGGCCTCTCTTGCGCCAACCACTGGGCTGCACCCTCGGGCCTCTCTTGCGCCAACTACAAGGCTGCACCCTCGGGCCTCTCTTGGGCCAACGACCGGGCTGCACCCTCGGGCCTCTCTTGGGCCAACCACCGGGCTGCACCCTCGGGCCTCTCCTGGGCCAACCACCGGGCTATACCCTAGGGGCTCTCTTGTGCCAACCACCGGGCTGCACCCTCGGGCCTCTCTTGGGCCAACCACCGGGCTGCACCCTCGGGCCTCTCTTGGGCCAACCACCGGGGTGCACCCTCGGGCCTCTCTTGGGCCAACCACCGGGCTGCACCCTCGGGCCTCTCTTGGGCCAACCACCGGGCTGCACCCTCGGGCCAACCACCGGGCTGCACCCTCGGGCCTCTCTTGGGCCAACCACCGGGCTGCACCCTCGGGCCTCTCTTGGGCCAACCACCGGGCTGCACCCTCGGGCCTCTCTTGGGCCAACCACCGGGCCGCACCCTCGAGCCTTTTGTGGGCCAACCACTGGGCTGCACCCTCGGGCCTCTCGTGGGCCAACCACCGGGCTGCACCCTTGGGCCTTTCTTGGGCCAACCACCGGGCCGCACCCTCGGGCCTTTCGTGGGCCAACCACCAGGCTGCACCCTCGGGCCTCTCGTGGGCCAACCACCGGGCTGCACCCTTGGGCCTTTCTTGGGCCAACCACCGGGCTGCACCATCGGGCCAACCACCGGGCTGCACACTTGGGCCTTTCTTGGGCCAATCCACCGGGCTGCACCCTCGGGCCTCTTGTGGGCCAACCACCGGGCTTGCACCTCGGGCCTCTATTGGGCCAACCACCGGGCTGCACCCTCGGGCCTCTCGTGGGCCAACTGGGCTGCACCCTTGGGCCTTTCTTGGGCCGACCACCGGGCTGCACCCTCGGGCCAACCACCGGGCTGCACCCTCGGGCCTTTTTTGGGCCAACCACCGGGCTGCACCCTCGGGCCTCTCATGGGCCAACCACCGGGCTGCACCCTTGGGGCTTTCTTGGGCCAACCACCGGGCTTGCACCCACGGGCCTCTCGTGGGCCAACCACCGGGCTACACACTCGGGCCTCTCGTGGGCCAACCACCGGGCTGCACCCTCGGGCCTCTCTTGGGCCAACCACCGGGCTGCACCCTTGGGCCTCTCGTGGGCCGACCACCGGGCTGCACCCTCGGGCCTCTCGTGGGCCGACCACCGGGCTGCACCCTCGGGCCTCTCGTGGGCCAACCAACAGGCTGCACCCTCGGCCCAACCGGGCTGCACCCTTGGGCCTTTCTTGGGCCGACCCCCGAGCTGCACCCTCGGGACAACCACCGGGCTTGCACCCTCGGGCCTTTCTTGGGCCAACCACCGGGCTGCATCCACGGGCCTTTCTTGGGCCAACCACCGGGCTGCACCCTCGGGCCTTTCTTGGGCCAACCACCCGGCTGCACCATCGGGCCTTTCTTGGGCCAACCACCGGGCTGCACCCTCGGGCCTCTCTTGGGCCAACCACCGGGCTGCACCCTCGGGCCTCTCTTGCACCAAACACCGGGCTGCACCCTCGGGCCTCTCTTGCGCCAACTACAAGGCTGCACCCTCGGGCCTCTCTTGGGCCAACCACCGGGCTGCACCCTCGGGCCTTTCTTGGGCCAACCACCGGGCTGCACCCTCGGGCCTCTCTTGGGCCAACCATCGGGCTATACCCTAGGGGCTCTCTTGCGCCAACCACCGGGCTGCACCCTCGGGCCTCTCTTGGGCCAACCACCGGGCTGCACCCTCGGGCCTCTCTTGCACCAACCACCGGGCTGCACCCTCGGGCCGCTCTTGCGCCAACCACCGGGCTGCACCCTCGGGCCGCTCTTGCGCCAACCACCGGGCTGCACCCTCGGGCCTCTCTTGGGCCAACCACCGGGCTGCACCCTCAGGCCTCTCTTGGGCCAACCACCGGGCTGCACCCTCGGGCCTCTCGTGGGCCGACCACCGGGCTGCACCCTTGGGTCTCTCGTGGGCCGACCACCGGGCTGCACCCTCGGGCCTCTCATGGGCCGACCACCGGGCTGCACCCTCGGGCCTCTCGTGGGCCAACCAACAGGCTGCACCCTTGGGCCTCTCGTGGGCCAACCACCGGGCCGTACCCTTGGGCCTTTCTTGGGCCAACCACCAGGCTTGCACCCTCGGGCCTTTCTTGGGCCAACCACCGGGCTGCACCGTCGGGCCTCTCTTGCGCCAACCACTGGGCTGCACCCTCGGGCCTCTCTTGGGCCAACCACCTTCCTGCACCCTCGGGCCAACCACCAGGCTGCACCCTCGGGCCTTTCTTGGGCCAAACACAGGGCTGCACCCTCGGGCCTCTAGTGGGTCAACCACCGGGCTGTACCCTTGGGCCTTTCTTGGGCCAACCACCGGGCTGCACCCTCTGGCCTCTTGTGGGCCAACCGGGCTGCACCCTTGGGCCTTTCTTGGGCCGACCACCGGGCTGCACACTCGGGCCAACCACCGGGCTGCACCCTCGGGCCTTTCTTGGGCCAACCACGGGGCTGCACCCCTGGGCCTCTCTTGCGCCAACCACCGGGCTGCACCCTCGGGCCTTTCTTGGGCCAACCACCGGGCAGCACCCTCGGGCCTCTCTTGGGCCAACCACCGGGCTGCACCCTCGGGCCTTTCTTGGGCCAACCACCGGGCTGCACCCTCGGGCCTTTCTTGGGCCAACCACCGGGCTGCACCCTCGGGCCTTTCTTGGGCCAACCACCGGGCTGCACCATCGGACCTTTCTTGGGCCAACCACCGGGCTGCACCCTCGGGCCTCTCTTGGGCCAACCACCGGGCTGCACCCTCGGGCCTCTCTTGCACCAAACACCGGGCTGCACCCTCGGGCCTCTCTTGCGCCAACTACAAGGCTGCACCCTCGGGCCTCTCTTGGGCCAACCACCGGGCTGCACCCTCGGGCCTCTCTTGGGCCAACCACCGGGCTGCACCCTCGGGCCTCTCTTGGGCCAACCATCGGGCTATACCCTAGGGGCTCTCTTGCGCCAACCACCGGGCTGCACCCTCGGGCCTCTCTTGGGCCAACCACCGGGCTGCACCCTCGGGCCTCTCTTGCACCAACCACCGGGCTGCACCCTCGGGCCGCTCTTGCGCCAACCACCGGGCTGCACCCTCGGGCCGCTCTTGCGCCAACCACCGGGCTGCACCCTCGGGCCTCTCTTGGGCCAACCACCGGGCTGCACCCTCAGGCCTCTCTTGGGCCGACCACCGGGCTGCACCCTCGGGCCTCTCATGGGCCGACCACCGGGCTGCACCCTCGGGCCTCTCGTGGGCCAACCAACAGGCTGCACCCTTGGGCCTCTCGTGGGCCAACCACCGGGCCGTACCCTTGGGCCTTTCTTGGGCCAACCACCAGGCTTGCACCCTCGGGCCTTTCTTGGGCCAACCACCGGGCTGCACCGTCGGGCCTCTCTTGCGCCAACCACTGGGCTGCACCCTCGGGCCTCTCTTGGGCCAACCACCTTCCTGCACCCTCGGGCCAACCACCAGGCTGCACCCTCGGGCCTTTCTTGGGCCAAACACAGGGCTGCACCCTCGGGCCTCTAGTGGGTCAACCACCGGGCTGTACCCTTGGGCCTTTCTTGGGCCAACCACCGGGCTGCACCCTCTGGCCTCTTGTGGGCCAACCGGGCTGCACCCTTGGGCCTTTCTTGGGCCGACCACCGGGCTGCACACTCGGGCCAACCACCGGGCTGCACCCTCGGGCCTTTCTTGGGCCAACCACGGGGCTGCACCCCTGGGCCTCTCTTGCGCCAACCACCGGGCTGCACCCTCGGGCCTTTCTTGGGCCAACCACCGGGCAGCACCCTCGGGCCTCTCTTGGGCCAACCACCGGGCTGCACCCTCGGGCCTTTCTTGGGCCAACCACCGGGCTGCACCCTCGGGCCTTTCTTGGGCCAACCACCGGGCTGCACCCTCGGGCCTTTCTTGGGCCAACCACCGGACTGCACCATCGGGCCTTTCTTGGGCCAACCACCGGGCTGCACCCTCGGGCCTCTCTTGGGCCAACCACCGGGCTGCACCCTCGGGCCTCTCTTGCACCAAACACCGGGCTGCACCCTCGGGCCTCTCTTGCGCCAACTACAAGGCTGCACCCTCGGGCCTCTCTTGGGCCAACCACCGGGCTGCACCCTCGGGCCTCTCTTGGGCCAACCACCGGGCTGCACCCTCGGGCCTCTCTTGGGCCAACCATCGGGCTATACCCTAGGGGCTCTCTTGCGCCAACCACCGGGCTGCACCTCGGGCCTCTCTTGGGCCAACCACCGGGCTGCACCCTCGGGCCTCTCTTGCACCAACCACCGGGCTGCACCCTCGGGCCGCTCTTGCGCCAACCACCGGGCTGCACCCTCGGGCCTCTCTTGGGCCAACCACCGGGCTGCACCCTCGGGCCTCTCTTGGGCCAACCACCGGGCTGCACCCTCGGGCCTCTCGTGGGCCGACCACCGGGCTGCACCCTTGGGTCTCTCGTGGGCCGACCACCGGGCTGCACCCTCGGGCCTCTCATGGGCCGACCACCGGGCTGCACCCTCGGGCCTCTCGTGGGCCAACCAACAAGCTGCACCCTTGGGCCTCTCGTGGGCCAACCACCGGGCCGTACCCTTGGGCCTTTCTTGGGCCAACCACCGGGCTTGCACCCTCGGGCCTTTCTTGGGCCAACCACCGGGCTGCACCCTCGGGCCTCTCTTGCGCCAACCACTGGGCTGCACCCTCGGGCCTCTCTTGCGCCAACTACAAGGCTGCACCCTCGGGCCTCTCTTGGGCCAACGACCGGGCTGCACCCTCGGGCCTCTCTTGGGCCAACCACCGGGCTGCACCCTCGGGCCTCTCCTGGGCCAACCACCGGGCTATACCCTAGGGGCTCTCTTGTGCCAACCACCGGGCTGCACCCTCGGGCCTCTCTTGGGCCAACCACCGGGCTGCACCCTCGGGCCTCTCTTGGGCCAACCACCGGGGTGCACCCTCGGGCCTCTCTTGGGCCAACCACCGGGCTGCACCCTCGGGCCTCTCTTGGGCCAACCACCGGGCTGCACCCTCGGGCCAACCACCGGGCTGCACCCTCGGGCCTCTCTTGGGCCAACCACCGGGCTGCACCCTCGGGCCTCTCTTGGGCCAACCACCGGGCTGCACCCTCGGGCCTCTCTTGGGCCAACCACCGGGCCGCACCCTCGAGCCTTTTGTGGGCCAACCACTGGGCTGCACCCTCGGGCCTCTCGTGGGCCAACCACCGGGCTGCACCCTTGGGCCTTTCTTGGGCCAACCACCGGGCCGCACCCTCGGGCCTTTCGTGGGCCAACCACCGGGCTGCACCCTCGGGCCTCTCGTTGGCCAACCACCGGGCTGCACCCTCAGGCCTTTCTTGGGCAGACCACCAGGCTGCACCCTCGGGCCTCTCGTGGGCCAACCACCGGGCTGCACCCTTGGGCCTTTCTTGGGCCAACCACCGGGCTGCACCATCGGGCCAACCACCGGGCTGCACACTTGGGCCTTTCTTGGGCCAATCCACCGGGCTGCACCCTCGGGCCTCTTGTGGGCCAACCACCGGGCTTGCACCTCGGGCCTCTATTGGGCCAACCACCGGGCTGCACCCTCGGGCCTCTCGTGGGCCAACCGGGCTGCACCCTTGGGCCTTTCTTGGGCCGACCACCGGGCTGCACCCTCGGGCCAACCACCGGGCTGCACCCTCGGGCCTTTTTTGGGCCAACCACCGGGCTGCACCCTCGGGCCTCTCATGGGCCAACCACCGGGCTGCACCCTTGGGGCTTTCTTGGGCCAACCACCGGGCTTGCACCCACGGGCCTCTCGTGGGCCAACCACCGGGCTACACCCTCGGGCCTCTCGTGGGCCAACCACCGGGCTGCACCCTCGGGCCTCTCTTGGGCCAACCACCGGGCTGCACCCTTGGGCCTCTCGTGGGCCGACCACCGGGCTGCACCCTCGGGCCTCTCGTGGGCCGACCACCGGGCTGCACCCTCGGGCCTCTCGTGGGCCAACCAACAGGCTGCACCCTCGGCCCAACCGGGCTGCACCCTTGGGCCTTTCTTGGGCCGACCCCCGAGCTGCACCCTCGGGACAACCACCGGGCTTGCACCCTCGGGCCTTTCTTGGGCCAACCACCGGGCTGCATCCACGGGCCTTTCTTGGGCCAACCACCGGGCTGCACCCTCGGGCCTTTCTTGGGCCAACCACCCGGCTGCACCATCGGGCCTTTCTTGGGCCAACCACCGAGGCTGCACCCTCGGGCCTCTCTTGGGCCAACCACCGGGCTGCACCCTCGGGCCTCTCTTGCACCAAACACCGGGCTGCACCCTCGGGCCTCTCTTGCGCCAACTACAAGGCTGCACCCTCGGGCCTCTCTTGGGCCAACCACCGGGCTGCACCCTCGGGCCTCTCTTGGGCCAACCACCGGGCTGCACCCTCGGGCCTCTCTTGGGCCAACCATCGGGCTATACCCTAGGGGCTCTCTTGCGCCAACCACCGGGCTGCACCCTCGGGCCTCTCTTGGGCCAACCACCGGGCTGCACCCTCGGGCCTCTCTTGCACCAACCACCGGGCTGCACCCTCGGGCCGCTCTTGCGCCAACCACCGGGCTGCACCCTCGGGCCGCTCTTGCGCCAACCACCGGGCTGCACCCTCGGGCCTCTCTTGGGCCAACCACCGGGCTGCACCCTCAGGCCTCTCTTGGGCCAACCACCGGGCTGCACCCTCGGGCCTCTCGTGGGCCGACCACCGGGCTGCACCCTTGGGTCTCTCGTGGGCCGACCACCGGGCTGCACCCTCGGGCCTCTCATGGGCCGACCACCGGGCTGCACCCTCGGGCCTCTCGTGGGCCAACCAACAGGCTGCACCCTTGGGCCTCTCGTGGGCCAACCACCAGGCTTGCACCCTCGGGCCTTTCTTGGGCCAACCACCGGGCTGCACCGTCGGGCCTCTCTTGCGCCAACCACTGGGCTGCACCCTCGGGCCTCTCTTGGGCCAACCACCTTCCTGCACCCTCGGGCCAACCACCAGGCTGCACCCTCGGGCCTTTCTTGGGCCAAACACAGGGCTGCACCCTCGGGCCTCTAGTGGGTCAACCACCGGGCTGTACCCTTGGGCCTTTCTTGGGCCAACCACCGGGCTGCACCCTCTGGCCTCTTGTGGGCCAACCGGGCTGCACCCTTGGGCCTTTCTTGGGCCGACCACCGGGCTGCACACTCGGGCCAACCACCGGGCTGCACCCTCGGGCCTTTCTTGGGCCAACCACGGGGCTGCACCCCTGGGCCTCTCTTGCGCCAACCACCGGGCTGCACCCTCGGGCCTTTCTTGGGCCAACCACCGGGCAGCACCCTCGGGCCTCTCTTGGGCCAACCACCGGGCTGCACCCTCGGGCCTTTCTTGGGCCAACCACCGGGCTGCACCCTCGGGCCTTTCTTGGGCCAACCACCGGGCTGCACCCTCGGGCCTTTCTTGGGCCAACCACCGGGCTGCACCATCGGACCTTTCTTGGGCCAACCACCGGGCTGCACCCTCGGGCCTCTCTTGGGCCAACCACCGGGCTGCACCCTCGGGCCTCTCTTGCACCAAACACCGGGCTGCACCCTCGGGCCTCTCTTGCGCCAACTACAAGGCTGCACCCTCGGGCCTCTCTTGGGCCAACCACCGGGCTGCACCCTCGGGCCTCTCTTGGGCCAACCACCGGGCTGCACCCTCGGGCCTCTCTTGGGCCAACCATCGGGCTATACCCTAGGGGCTCTCTTGCGCCAACCACCGGGCTGCACCCTGGGCCTCTCTTGGGCCAACCACCGGGCTGCACCCTCGGGCCTCTCTTGCACCAACCACCGGGCTGCACCCTCGGGCCGCTCTTGCGCCAACCACCGGGCTGCACCCTCGGGCCTCTCTTGGGCCAACCACCGGGCTGCACCCTCGGGCCTCTCTTGGGCCAACCACCGGGCTGCACCCTCGGGCCTCTCGTGGGCCGACCACCGGGCTGCACCCTTGGGTCTCTCGTGGGCCGACCACCGGGCTGCACCCTCGGGCCTCTCATGGGCCGACCACCGGGCTGCACCCTCGGGCCTCTCGTGGGCCAACCAACAGGCTGCACCCTTGGGCCTCTCGTGGGCCAACCACCGGGCCGTACCCTTGGGCCTTTCTTGGGCCAACCACCGGGCTTGCACCCTCGGGCCTTTCTTGGGCCAACCACGGGGCTGCACCCTCGGGCCTCTCTTGCGCCAACCACTGGGCTGCACCCTCGGGCCTCTCTTGCGCCAACTACAAGGCTGCACCCTCGGGCCTCTCTTGGGCCAACGACCGGGCTGCACCCTCGGGCCTCTCTTGGGCCAACCACCGGGCTGCACCCTCGGGCCTCTCCTGGGCCAACCACCGGGCTATACCCTAGGGGCTCTCTTGTGCCAACCACCGGGCTGCACCCTCGGGCCTCTCTTGGGCCAACCACCGGGCTGCACCCCTCGGGCCTCTCTTGGGCCAACCACCGGGGTGCACCCTCGGGCCTCTCTTGGGCCAACCACCGGGGTGCACCCTCGGGCCTCTCTTGGGCCAACCACCGGGCTGCACCCTCGGGCCTCTCTTGGGCCAACCACCGGGCTGCACCCTCGGGCCAACCACCGGGCTGCACCCTCGGGCCTCTCTTGGGCCAACCACCAAGCTGCACCCTCGGGCCTCTCTTGGGCCAACCACCGGGCTGCACCGTCGGGCCTCTCTTGGGCCAACCATCGGGCCGCACCCTCGAGCCTTTTGTGGGCCAACCACTGGGCTGCACCCTCGGGCCTCTCGTGGGCCAACCACCGGGCTGCACCCTTGGGCCTTTCTTGGGCCAACCACCGGGCCGCACCCTCGGGCCTTTCGTGGGCCAACCACCGGGCTGCACCCTCGGGCCTCTCGTGGGCCAACCACCGGGCTGCACCCTCAGGCCTTTCTTGGGCAGACCACCAGGCTGCACCCTCGGGCCTCTCGTGGGCCAACCACCGGGCTGCACCCTTGGGCCTTTCTTGGGCCAACCACCGGGCTGCACCATCGGGCCAACCACCGGGCTGCACACTTGGGCCTTTCTTGGGCCAATCCACCGGGCTGCACCCTCGGGCCTCCTGTGGGCCAACCACCGGGCTTGCACCTCGGGCCTCTATTGGGCCAACCACCGGGCTGCACCCTCGGGCCTCTCGTGGGCCAACCGGGCTGCACCCTTGGGCCTTTCTTGGGCCGACCACCGGGCTGTACCCTCGGGCCAACCACCGGGCTGCACCCTCGGGCCTTTTTTGGGCCAACCACCGGGCTGCACCCTCGGGCCTCTCATGGGCCAACCACCGGGCTGCACCCTTGGGGCTTTCTTGGGCCAACCACCGGGCTTGCACCCACGGGCCTCTCGTGGGCCAACCACCGGGCTACACCCTCGGGCCTCTCGTGGGCCAACCACCGGGCTGCACCCTCGGGCCTCTCTTGGGCCAACCACCGGGCTGCACCCTCGGGCCTCTCTTGGGCCAACCACCATGCTGCACCCTCGGGCCTCTCTTGCGCCAACCACCGGGCTGCACCCTCGGGCCTCTCTTGGGCCAACCACCGGGCTGCACCCTCGGGCCTCTCTTGGGCCAACCACCGGGCTGCACCCTCGGGCCTCTCGTGGGCCGACCACCGGGCTGCACCCTTGGGCCTCTCGTGGGCCGACCACCGGGCTGCACCCTCGGGCCTCTCGTGGGCCGACCACCGGGCTGCACCCTCGGGCCTCTCGTGGGCCAACCAACAGGCTGCACCCTCGGGCCAACCGGGCTGCACCCTTGGGCCTTTCTTGGGCCGACCCCCGAGCTGCACCCTCGGGACAACCACCGGGCTTGCACCCTCGGGCCTTTCTTGGGCCAACCACCGGGCTGCACCCTCGGGCCTTTCTTGCACCAACCACCGGGCTGCACCCTCGGGCCTCTCTTGCGCCAACTACAAGGCTGCACCCTCGGGCCTCTCTTGGGCCAAGCACCGGGCTGCACCCTCGGGCCTTTCTTGGGCCAACCACCGGGCTGCACCCTCGGGCCTTTCTTGCACCAACCACCGGGCTGCACCCTCGGGCCTCTCTTGCGTCAACTACAAGGCTGCACCCTCGGGCCTCTCTTGGGCCAAGCACCGGGCTGCACCCTCGGGCCTCTCTTGGGCCAACCACCGGGCCGCACCCTCGAGCCTTTTGTGGGCCAACCACTGGGCTGCACCCTCGGGCCTCTCGTGGGCCAACCACCGGGCTGCACCCTTGGGCCTTTCTTGGGCCAACCACCGGGCCGCACCCTCGGGCCTTTCGTGGGCCAACCACCGGGCTGCACCCTCGGGCCTCTCGTGGGCCAACCACCTGGCTGCACCCTCAGGCCTTTCTTGGGCAGACCACCAGGCTGCACCCTCGGGCCTCTCGTGGGCCAACCACCGGGCTGCACCCTTGGGCCTTTCTTGGGCCAACCACCGGGCTGCACCATCGGGCCAACCACCGGGCTGCACACTTGGGCCTTTCTTGGGCCAATCCACCGGGCTGCACCCTCGGGCCTCCTGTGGGCCAACCACCGGGCTTGCACCTCGGGCCTCTATTGGGCCAACCACCGGGCTGCACCCTCGGGCCTCTCGTGGGCCAACCGGGCTGCACCCTTGGGCCTTTCTTGGGCCGACCACCGGGCTGCACCCTCGGGCCAACCACCGGGCTGCACCCTCGGGCCTTTTTTGGGCCAACCACCGGGCTGCACCCTCGGGCCTCTCATGGGCCAACCACCGGGCTGCACCCTTGGGGCTTTCTTGGGCCAACCACCGGGCTTGCACCCACGGGCCTCTCGTGGGCCAACCACCGGGCTACACCCTCGGGCCTCTCGTGGGCCAACCACCGGGCTGCACCCTCGGGCCTCTCTTGGGCCAACCACCGGGCTGCACCCTCGGGCCTCTCTTGGGCCAACCACCATGCTGCACCCTCGGGCCTCTCTTGCGCCAACCACCGGGCTGCACCCTCGGGCCTCTCTTGGGCCAACCACCGGGCTGCACCCTCGGGCCTCTCTTGGGCCAACCACCGGGCTGCACCCTCGGGCCTCTCGTGGGCCGACCACCGGGCTGCACCCTTGGGCCTCTCGTGGGCCGACCACCGGGCTGCACCCTCGGGCCTCTCGTGGGCCGACCACCGGGCTGCACCCTCGGGCCTCTCGTGGGCCAACCAACAGGCTGCACCCTCGGGCCAACCGGGCTGCACCCTTGGGCCTTTCTTGGGCCGACCCCCGAGCTGCACCCTCGGGACAACCACCGGGCTTGCACCCTCGGGCCTTTCTTGGGCCAACCACCGGGCTGCACCCTCGGGCCTTTCTTGCACCAACCACCGGGCTGCACCCTCGGGCCTCTCTTGCGCCAACTACAAGGCTGCACCCTCGGGCCTCTCTTGGGCCAAGCACCGGGCTGCACCCTCGGGCCTCTCTTGGGCCAACCACCGGGCTGCACCCTCGGGCCTCTCTTGGGCCAACCACCGGGCTATACCCTAGGGGCTCTCTTGCGCCAACCACCGGGCTGCACCCTCGGGCCTCTCTTGGGCCAACCACCGGGCTGCACCCTCGGGCCTCTCTTGCGCCAACCACCGGGCTGCACCCTCGGGCCACTCTTGCGCCAACCACCGGGCTGCACCCTCGGGCCTCTCTTGGGCCAACCACCGAGCTGCACCCTCGGGCCTCTCGTGGGCCGACCACCGGGCTGCACCCTCGGGCCTCTCGTGGGCCGACCACCGGGCTGCACCCTCGGGCCTCTCGTGGGCCGACCACCGGGCTGCACCCTCGGGCCTCTCGTGGGCCGACCACCGGGCTGCACCCTCGGGCCTCTCGTGGGCCGACCACCGGGCTGCACCCTCGGGTCTCTCGTGGGCCAACCACCGGGCTGCACCCTCGGGCCTCTCGTGGGCCGACCACCAGGCTGCACCCTCGGGCCTCTCGTGGGCCAACCAACAGGCTGCACCCTCGGGCCTCTCGTGGGCCAACCACCGGGCTGCACCCTCGGACCTCTCTTGGGCCAACCACCGGGCTGCACCCTCGGGCCTCTCTTGGGCCAACCACCGGGCTGCACCCTCGGGCCTCTCTTGGGTCAACCACCGGGCTGCACCCTCGGGCCTCTCTTGGGCCAACCACCGGGCCTTTCATGGGCCAACCACTGGGCTGCACCCTCGGGCCTCTCGTGGGCCAACCAACGGGCTGCACCCTTGGGCCTTTCTTGGGCCAACCACCGGGCTGCACCCTCGGGCCTTTCGTGGGCCAACCACCGGGCTGCACCCTCGGGCTTCTAGTGGGCCAACCACCGGGCTGCACCCTTGGGCCTTTCGTGGGCCAACCACCGGGCTGCACCATCGGGCCAACCACCGGGCTGCATCCTTGGGCCTTTCTTGGGCCAACCACCGGGCTGCACCCTCGGGCCTCTTGTGGGCCAACCACCGGGCTGCACCTCGGGCCTCTATTGGGCCAACCACCGGGCTGCACCCTCGGGCCTCTCGTGGGCCAACCGGGCTGCACCCTTGGGCCTTTCTTGGGCCGACCACTGGGCTGCACCCTCGGGCCAACCGCCGAGCTGCACCCTCGGGCCTTTCTTGGGCCAACCACCGGGCTGCACCCTTGGGCCTTTCTTGGGCCAACCACCGGGCTGCACCCACGGGCCTCTCGTGGGCCAACCACCGGGCTACACCCTGGGCCTCTCGTGGGCCGACCACCGGGCTGCACCCTCGGGCCTCTCTTGGGCCAACCACCGGGCTGCACCCTCGGGCCTCTCTTGGGCCAACCACCGGGCTGCACCCTCGGGCCTCTCGTGGGCCAACCACCGGGCTGCACCCTCGGGCCTCTCGTGGGCCAACCACCGGGCTGCACCCTCGGGCCTCTCGTGGGCCAACCACCGGGCTGAACCCTCGGGCCTCTCGTGGGCCAACCACCGGGCTGCACCCTCGGGCCTCTTGTGGGCCAACCACCGGGCTGTACCCTCGTGCCTTTCTTAGGCCAACCACCGGGCTGCACCCTCAGGCCTCTCTTGGGCCAACCACCGGGCTGCACCCTCGTGCCTTTCTTGGGCCGACCACCGGGCTGCACCCTCGTGCCTTTCTTGGGCCGACCACCGGGCTGCACCCTCGGGCCTCTCTTGGGCCAACGACCGGGCTGCACCTTCAGGCCTCTCTTGGGCCAACCACCAGGCTGCACCCTCGGGCCTCTCTTGGGCCAACCTCTGGGCTGCACCCTCGGGCCTCTCTTGCGCCAACCACCGGGCTCCACCCTCGGGCCTCTCTTGGGCCAACCACCAGGCCGCACCCTCGGGCCTCTTGTGGGCCAACCACCGGGCCGCACCCTCGGGCCTCTCGTGGGCCAACCACCGGGCAGGACCCTCAGGCCTCTCGTGGTCCAACCACCGGGCTGCACCCTCGGGCCTCTCATGGGCCAACCACCGGGCTGCACCCTCGGGCCAACCACCGGGCTGCACCCTTGGGCCTCTCGTGGGCCAACCACCGGGCTGCACCCTCGGGCATCTCGTGGGCCAACCACCGGGCTGCACCCTTGGGCCTCTCGTGGGCCAACCACCGGGCTGCACCCTTGGGCCTCTCGTGGGCCAACCACCGGGCTGCACCCTCGGGCCTCTCGTGGGCCAACCACCGGGCTGCACCCTCGGCCCTCTCGTGGGCCAACCACCGGGCTGCACCCTCGGCCCTCTCATGGGCTAACCACTGGGCTGAACCCTCGGGCTTCTCGTGGGCCAACCACTGAGCTGCACCCTCGAGCCTCTCGTGGGCCAACCACAGGGCTGCACCCTCGGGCCTTTCGTGGGTCAACCACCGGGCTGCACCCTCGGGCCTCTTTTGGGCAAATCACCGTGCTGCACTCTCGGGCCTCTCTTGGGCCAATCACCGGGCTGCACTCTCCGGCCACTCTTGGGCCAATCACCGGGCTGCACCCTCGGGCCTCTTTTGGGCAAATCACCGTGCTGCACTCTCGGGCCTCTCTTGGGCCAATCACCGGGCTGCACTGTCCGGCCACTCTTGGGCCAACCACCGGGCTGCACCCTTGGGCCTCTCTTGGACCGACCACCGGGCTGCACCCTGAGGCCTCTCTTGGGCCAACCACCGGGCTGCACCCTCAGGCCTCTCTTGGGCCGACCTCCGGGCTGCACCCTCAGGCCTCTCTTGGGCCGACCACCGGTCTGCACCCTTGGGCCTCTCTTGGCCCAACCACCGGGCTTGCACCCTCGGGCCTCTCTTGGATCGACCACCGGGCTGCACCCTCAGACCTCTCTTGGGCCGACCACCGGGCTGCACCCTCGGGCCTCTCTTGGGCCAATCACCGGGCTGCGCTCTCGGGTTTCTTTTGGGCAAATCGTGCTGCACTCTCGGGCCTCTCTTGGGCCAATCACCGGGCTGCACTCTCAGGCTAATCACTGGGCTGCACCCTCGAGCCTCTCTTGGGCCAACCACCGGGCTGCACCCTCGGGCCTCTTGGGCCAACAAACACTTCCCGTTGGCGTGCCCCCGAAACACGCCTCTTCCCGTAGGCGTGCCTCCGAAACACGCCTCTTCCCGTAGGCGTGCCCCCGAAACACGCCTCATCCCGTAGGCGTGCCCCCGAAACACGCCTCATCCCGTAGGCGTGCCCCCGAAACACGCCTCTTCCCGTGGGCGTGCCCCCGAAACACGCCTCTTCCCGTAGGCGTGCCCCTGAAACATGCCTCTTCCCGTAGGCGTGCCCCCGAAACACGCCTCTTCCCGTAGGCGTGCCCCCGAAACACGCCTCTTCCCGTAGGCGTGCCCCCGAAACACGCCTCTTCCCGTAGGCGTGCCCCCGAAACACGCCTCTTCCCGTAGGCGTGCCCCCGAAACATGCCTCTTCCCGTAGGCGTGCCCCCGAAACATGCCTTTTCCCATTAGCTTGCCGCCTGTTTGACTCTCTTAGGCCAACAACCGGGCTGCCCCCTCAGGCCTCTCTTGGGCCGACCACCGGGCTGCACCCTCGGGCCTCTCTTGGGCCAATCACCGGGTGCAACCTCGGGCCTCTCTTGGGCCAATCACCGGGCTGCACTCTCGGGCCTCTCTTGGGCCAATCACCGGGCTGCACTCTCGGGCCTCTCTTGGGCCAATCACCGGGTGCAACCTCGGGCCTCTCTTGGGCCAATCCCTGGGCTGCACTCTCGGGCCTCTTTTGGCAAATCACCGTGCTGCACTCTCGGGCCTCTCTTGGGCCAATCACCGGGCTGCACTCTCGGGCCACTCTTGGGCCAATCACTGGGCTGCCTGCCCTGGCCTCTTGGGCCAACAAACGCTTCCCGTTGGCGTGCCCCCGAAACACGCCTCTTCCCGTTGACGTGCTTCCGAAACACGCCTCTTCCCGTAGGCGTGCCCCCGAAACACGCCTCTTCCCGTAGGCGTGCCCCCGAAACACGCCTCTTCCCATAGGCGTGCCCCCGAAACACGCCTCTATCCGTAGGCGTGCCCCCGAAACACGCCTCTTCCCGTAGGCGTGCCCCCGAAACATGCCTTTCCCGTTGGCGTGCATCCGAAACACGCCTCTTCCCGTTGGCTTGCCGCCTGTTTGACTCTCTTGGGCCAACCACCGGGCTGTACCCTCGGACCGACAACCGGGCTGCACCCTTGGGCCTCTCTTGGACCGACAACCGGGCTTGCACCCTCGGGCCTCTCTTGGGCCGACCACCGGGCTGCACCCTCAGGCCTCTCTTGGGCCGACCACCGGGCTGCACCCTCAGGCCTCTCTTGGGCCGACCACCGGGTGCACCCTCGGGCCTCTTTTGGGCCAATCACCGGGCTGCACTCTCGGGCCTCTTGGCAAATCACCGTGCTGCACTCTCGGGCCTCTCTTGGGCCAATCACCGGGCTGCACTCTCGGGCCACTCTTGGGCCAATCACTGGGCTGCCTGCCCTGGCCTCTTGGGCCAACAAACGCTTCCCCGTTGGCGTGCCCCCGAAACACGCCTCTTCCCGGTGGCGTGCCCCCGAAACACGCCTCTTCCCGGTGGCGTGCCCCCGAAACACGCCTCTTCTCGTAGGCGTGCCCCCGAAACACGCCTCTTCCCGTAGGCGTGCCCCCGAAACACGCCTCTTCCCGTAGGCGTGCCCCCGAAACACGCCTCTTCCCGTAGGCGTGCCCCCGAAACACGCCTCTTCCCGTAGGCGTGCCCCCGAAACACGCCTCTTCCCGTAGGCGTGCCCCCGAAACACGCCTCTTCCCGTAGGCCTGCCCCCGAAACACGCCTCTTCCCGTTGGCGTGCCCCCGAAACACGCCTCTTCCCGTTGGCGTGCCCCCGAAACACGCCTCTTCCCGTAGGCGTGCCCCCGAAACACGCCTTTTCCCGTTGACGTGCCCCCGAAACACGCCTCTTTCCGTTGGCTTGCCGCCTGTTTAACTCTCTTGGGCCAACCACCGGGCTGCACCCTTGGGCCTCTCTTGGACCGACCACCGGGCTGCACCCTCAGGCCTCTCTTGGGCCGACCTCCGGGCTGCACCCTCAGGCCTCTCTTGGGCTGACCACCGGGTGCACCCTCGGGCCTCTCTTGGGCCAATCACCGGGCTGCACTCTCGGGCCTCTTGGCAAATCACCGTGCTGCACTCTCGGGCCTCTCTTGGGCCAATCACCGGGCTGCACTCTCGGGCCACTCTTGGGCCAATCACTGGGCTGCCTGCCCTGGCCTCTTGGGCCAACAAACGCTTCCCCGTTGGCGTGCCCCCGAAACACGCCTCTTCCCGGTGGCGTGCTTCCGAAACACGCCTCTTCCCGGTGGCGTGCCCCCGAAACACGCCTCTTCCCGGTGGCGTGCCCTCGAAACACGCCTCTCCTCGTAGGCGTGCCCCCGAAACACGCCTCTTCCCGTAGGCGTGCCCCCGAAACACGCCTCTTCCCGTAGGCGTGCCCCCGAAACATGCCTCTTCCCGTAGGCGTGCTCCCGAAACACGCCTCTTCCCGTAGGCGTGCCCCCGAAACACGCCTCTTCCCGTAGGCGTGCCCCCGAAACACACCTCTTCCCGTTGGCGTGCCCCCGAAACACGCCTCTTCCCGTAGGCGTGCCCCCGAAACACGCCTTTTCCCTTTGGCGTGCCCCCGAAACACGCCTCTTTCCGTTGGCTTGCCGCCTGTTTAACTCTCTTGGGCCAACCACCGGGCTGCACCCTTGGGCCTCTCTTGGACCGACCACCGGGCTGCACCCTCAGGCCTCTCTTGGGCCAACCACCGGGCTGCACCCTCAGGCCTCTCTTGGGCCGACCTCCGGGCTGCACCCTCAGGCCTCTCTTGGGCCGACCACCGGTCTGCACCCTTGGGCCTCTCTTGGCCCAACCACCGGGCTGCACCCTCGGGCCTCTCTTGGACCGAGCACCGGGCTGCACCCTCAGGCCTCTCTTGAGCCGACCACCAGGCTGCACCCTCGGGCCTCTCTTGGGCCAATCACCAGGCTGCACCCTCGGGCCTCTCTTGGCAAATCACCGTGCTGCACTCTCGGGCCTCTCTTGGGCCAATCACCGGGCTGCACTCTCGGGCCACTCTTGGGCCAATCACTGGGCTGCCTGCCCTGGCCTCTTGGGCCAACAAACGCTTCCCGTTGGCGTGCCCCCGAAACACGCCTCTTCCCGTTGACGTGCTTCCGAAACACGCCTCTTCCCGATGGCGTGCCCCCGAAACACGCCTCTTCCCATAGGCGTGCCCCCGAAACACGCCTCTTCCCGTAGGCGTGCCCCCGAAACACGCCTCTTCCCGGTGGCGTGCCCTCAAAACACGCCTCTTCCCGTAGGCGTGCCCCCGAAACACGCCTCTTCCCGTAGGCGTGCCCCCGAAACACGCCTCTTCCCGTAGGCGTGCCCCCGAAACACGCCTCTTCCCGTAGGCGTGCCCCCGAAACACGCCTCTTCCCGTAGGCGTGCCCCCGAAACACGCCTCTTCCTGTAGGCGTGCCCCCGAAACACGCCTCTTCCCGTAGGCGTGCCCCCGAAACACGCCTTTCCCGTTGGCGTGCCTCCGAAACACGCCTCTTCCCGTTGGCTTGCCGCCTGTTTGACTCTCTTGGGCCAACCACCGGGCTGTACCCTCGGACCGACAACCGGGCTGCACCCTTGGGCCTCTCTTGGACCGACAACCGGGCTTGCACCCTCGGGCCTCTCTTGGGCCGACCACCGGGCTGCACCCTCAGGCCTCTCTTGGGCCGACCACCGGGCTGCACCCTCAGGCCTCTCTTGGGCCGACCACCGGGTGCACCCTCGGGCCTCTCTTGGGCCAATCACCGGGCTGCACTCTCGGGCCTCTTGGCAAATCACCGTGCTGCACTCTCGGGCCTCTCTTGGGCCAATCACCGGGCTGCACTCTCGGGCCAATCACTGGGCTGCCTGCCCTGGCCTCTTGGGCCAACAAACGCTTCCCCGTTGGCGTGCCCCCGAAACATGCCTCTTCCCGGTGGCGTGCTTCCGAAACACGCCTCTTCCCGGTGGCGTGCCCCCGAAACACGCCTCTTCCCGGTGGCGTGCCCCCGAAACACGCCTCTTCTCGTAGGCGTGCCCCCGAAACACGCCTCTTCCCGTAGGCGTGCCCCCGAAACACGCCTCTTCCCGTAGGCGTGCCCCCGAAACATGCCTCTTCCCGTAGGCGTGCCCCCGAAACACGCCTCTTCCCGTAGGCGTGCCCCCGAAACACTCCTCTTCCCGTAGGCGTGCCCCCGAAACACGCCTCTTCCCGTTGGCGTGCCCCCGAAACACGCCTCTTCCCGTAGGCGTGCCCCCGAAACACGCCTTTTCCCGTTGGCGTGCCCCCGAAACACGCCTCTTTCTGTTGGCTTGCCGCCTGTTTAACTCTCTTGGGCCAACCACCGGGCTGCACCCTTGGGCCTCTCTTGGACCGACCACCGGGCTGCACCCTCAGGCCTCTCTTGGGCCAACCACCGGGCTGCACCCTCAGGCCTCTCTTGGGCCGACCTCCGGGCTGCACCCTCAGGCCTCTCTTGGGCCGACCACCGGTCTGCACCCTTGGGCCTCTCTTGGCCCAACCACCGGGCTGCACCCTCGGGCCTCTCTTGGACCGAGCACCGGGCTGCACCCTCGGGCCTCTTTTGGGCAAATCATCGTGCTGCACTCTCGGGCCTCTCTTGGGCCAATCACCGGGCTGCACTCTCGGGCCACTCTTGGGCCAATCACTGGGCTGCCTGCCCTGGCCTCTTGGGCCAACAAACGCTTCCCGTTGGCGTGCCCCCGAAACACGCCTCTTCCCGTTGACGTGCTTCCGAAACACGCCTCTTCCCGGTGGCGTGCCCCCGAAACACGCCTCTTTCCGTAGGCGTGCCCCCGAAACACGCCTCTTCCCGTAGGCGTGCCCCCGAAACACGCCTCTTCCCGTAGGCGTGCCCCCGAAACACGCCTCTTCCCGTAGGCGTGCCCCCGAAACACGCCTCTTCCCGTAGGCGTGCCCCCGAAACACGCCTCTTCCCGTAGGCATGCCCCCGAAACACGCCTCTTCCCGTAGGCGTGCCCCCGAAACACGCCTCTTCCCGTTGGCTTGCCGCCTGTTTGACTCTCTTGGGCCAACCACCGGGCTGTACCCTCGGACCGACAACCGGGCTGCACCCTTGGGCCTCTCTTGGACCGACAACCGGGCTTGCACCCTCGGGCCTCTCTTGGGCCGACCACCGGGCTGCACCCTCAGGCCTCTCTTGGGCCGACCACCGGGTGCACCCTCGGGCCTCTCTTGGGCCAATCACCGGGCTGCACTCTCGGGCCTCTTGGCAAATCACCGTGCTGCACTCTCGGGCCTCTCTTGGGCCAATCACCGGGCTGCACTCTCGGGCCACTCTTGGGCCAATCACTGGGCTGCCTGCCCTGGCCTCTTGGGCCAACAAACGCTTCCCCGTTGGCGTGCCCCCGAAACACGCCTCTTCCCGGTGGCGTGCTTCCGAAACACGCCTCTTCCCGGTGGCGTGCCCCCGAAACACGCCTCTTCCCGGTGGCGTGCCCCCGAAACACGCCTCTTCTCGTAGGCGTGCCCCCGAAACACGCCTCTTCCCGTAGGCGTGCCCCCGAAACACGCCTCTTCCCGTAGGCGTGCCCCCGAAACACGCCTCTTCCCGTAGGCCTGCCCCCGAAACACGCCTCTTCCCGTAGGCCTGCCCCCGAAACACGCCTCTTCCCGTTGGCGTGCCCCCGAAACACGCCTCTTCCCGTAGGCGTGCCCCCGAAACACGCCTTTTCCCGTTGGCGTGCCCCCGAAACACGCCTCTTTCCGTTGGCTTGCCGCCTGTTTAACTCTCTTGGGCCAACCACCGGGCTGCACCCTTGGGCCTCTCTTGGACCGACCACCGGGCTGCACCCTCAGGCCTCTCTTGGGCCGACCTCCGGGCTGCACCCTCAGGCCTCTCTTGGGCTGACCACCGGGTGCACCCTCGGGCCTCTCTTGGGCCAATCACCGGGCTGCACTCTCGGGCCTCTTGGCAAATCACCGTGCTGCACTCTCGGGCCTCTCTTGGGCCAATCACCGGGCTGCACTCTCGGGCCACTCTTGGGCCAATCACTGGGCTGCCTGCCCTGGCCTCTTGGGCCAACAAACGCTTCCCCGTTGGCGTGCCCCCGAAACACGCCTCTTCCCGGTGGCGTGCTTCCGAAACACGCCTCTTCCCGGTGGCGTGCCCCCGAAACACGCCTCTTCCCGGTGGCGTGCCCCCGAAACACGCCTCTTCTCGTAGGCGTGCCCCCGAAACACGCCTCTTCCCGTAGGCGTGCCCCCGAAACACGCCTCTTCCCGTAGGCGTGCCCCCGAAACACGCCTCTTCCCGTAGGCGTGCCCCCAAAACACGCCTCTTCCCGTAGGCGTGCCCCCGAAACACGCCTCTTCCCGTAGGCGTGCCCCCGAAACACGCCTCTTCCCGTAGGCGTGCCCCCGAAACACGCCTCTTCCCGTAGGCGTGCCCCCGAAACACGCCTCTTCCGGTAGGCGTGCCCCCGAAACACGCCTCTTCCCGTAGGCGTGCCCCCGAAACACGCCTCTTCCCGTAGGCGTGCCCCCGAAACACGCCTTTCCCGTTGGCGTGCCTCCGAAACACGCCTCTTCCCGTTGGCTTGCCGCCTGTTTGACTCTCTTGGGCCAACCACCGGGCTGTACCCTCGGACCGACAACCGGGCTGCACCCTTGGGCCTCTCTTGGACCGACAACCGGGCTTGCACCCTCGGGCCTCTCTTGGGCCGACCACCGGGCTGCACCCTCAGGCCTCTCTTGGGCCGACCACCGGGCTGCACCCTCAGGCCTCTCTTGGGCCGACCACCGGGTGCACCCTCGGGCCTCTCTTGGGCCAATCACCGGGCTGCACTCTCGGGCCTCTTGGCAAATCACCGTGCTGCACTCTCGGGCCCCTCTTGGGCCAATCACCGGGCTGCACTCTCGGGCCACTCTTGGGCCAATCACTGGGCTGCCTGCCCTGGCCTCTTGGGCCAACAAACGCTTCCCCGTTGGCGTGCCCCCGAAACACGCCTCTTCCCGGTGGCGTGCTTCCGAAACACGCCTCTTCCCGGTGGCGTGCCCCCGAAACACGCCTCTTCCCGGTGGCGTGCCCCCGAAACACGCCTCTTCTCGTAGGCGTGCCCCCGAAACACGCCTCTTCCCGTAGGCGTGCCCCCGAAACACGCCTCTTCCCGTAGGCGTGCCCCCGAAACATGCCTCTTCCCGTAGGCGTGCCCCCGAAACACGCCTCTTCCCGTAGGCGTGCCCCCGAAACACGCCTCTTCCCGTAGGCGTGCCCCCGAAACACGCCTCTTCCCGTTGGCGTGCCCCCGAAACACGCCTCTTCCCGTAGGCGTGCCCCCGAAACACGCCTTTTCCCGTTGGCGTGCCCCCGAAACACACCTCTTTCCGTTGGCTTGCCGCCTGTTTAACTCTCTTGGGCCAACCACCGGGCTGCACCCTTGGGCCTCTCTTGGACCGACCACCGGGCTGCACCCTCAGGCCTCTCTTGGGCCAACCACCGGGCTGCACCCTCAGGCCTCTCTTGGGCCAACCTCCGGGCTGCACCCTCAGGCCTCTCTTGGGCCGACCACCGGTCTGCACCCTTGGGCCTCTCTTGGCCCAACCACCGGGCTGCACCCTCGGGCCTCTCTGGGACCGAGCACCGGGCTGCACCCTCAGGCCTCTCTTGAGCCGACCACCAGGCTGCACCCTCGGGCCTCTCTTGGGCCAATCACCAGGCTGCACCCTCGGGCCTCTTTTGGGCAAATCATCGTGCTGCACTCTCGGGCCTCTCTTGGCAAATCACCGTGCTGCACTCTCGGGCCTCTCTTGGGCCAATCACCGGGCTGCACTCTCGGGCCACTCTTGGGCCAATCACTGGGCTGCCTGCCCTGGCCTCTTGGGCCAACAAACGCTTCCCGTTGGCGTGCCCCCGAAACACGCCTCTTCCCGTTGACGTGCTTCCGAAACACGCCTCTTCCCGGTGGCGTGCCCCCGAAACACGCCTCTTCCCGGTGGCGTGCCCCCGAAACACGCCTCTTCCCGTAGGCGTGCCCCGAAACACGCCTCTTCCCGTAGGCGTGCCCCCGAAACACGCCTCTTCCCGTAGGCGTGCCCCCGAAACACGCCTCTTCCCGTAGGCGTGCCCCCGAAACACGCCTCTTCCCGTAGGCGTGCCCCCGAAACACGCCTCTTCCCGTAGGCGTGCCCCCGAAACACGCCTCTTCCCGTAGGCGTGCCCCCGAAACACGCCTCTTCCCGTAGGCGTGCCCCCGAAACACGCCTCTTCCCGTAGGCATGCCCCCGAAACACGCCTCTTCCCGTAGGCGTGCCCCCGAAACACGCCTCTTCCCGTAGTCGTGCCCCCGAAACACGCCTCTTCCCGTAGGCGTGCCCCCGAAACACGCCTCTTCCCGTAGGCGTGCCCCCGAAACACGCCTCTTCCCGTAGGCGTGCCCCCGAAACACGCCTCTTCCCGTTGGCGTGCCCCCGAAACACGCCTCTTCCCGTAGGCGTGCCCCCGAAACACGCCTTTTCCCGTTGGCGTGCCCCCGAAACACGCCTCTTTCCGTTGGCTTGCCGCCTGTTTAACTCTCTTGGGCCAACCACCGGGCTGCACCCTTGGGCCTCTCTTGGACCGACCACCGGGCTGCACCCTCAGGCCTCTCTTGGGCCGACCTCCGGGCTGCACCCTCAGGCCTCTCTTGGGCTGACCACCGGGTGCACCCTCGGGCCTCTCTTGGGCCAATCACCGGGCTGCACTCTCGGGCCTCTTGGCAAATCACCGTGCTGCACTCTCGGGCCTCTCTTGGGCCAATCACCGGGCTGCATTCTCGGGCCACTCTTGGGCCAATCACTGGGCTGCCTGCCCTGGCCTCTTGGGCCAACAAACGCTTCCCCGTTGGCGTGCCCCCGAAACACGCCTCTTCCCGGTGGCGTGCTTCCGAAACACGCCTCTTCCCGGTGGCGTGCCCCCGAAACACGCCTCTTCCCGGTGGCGTGCCCCCGAAACACGCCTCTTCCCGGTGGCGTGCCCCCGAAACACGCCTCTTCCCGTAGGCGTGCCCCCGAAACACGCCTCTTCCCGTAGGCGTGCCCCCGAAACATGCCTCTTCCCGTAGGCGTGCCCCCGAAACACGCCTCTTCCCGTAGGCGTGCCCCCGAAACACGCCTCTTCCCGTTGGCGTGCCCCCGAAACACGCCTCTTCCCGTAGGCGTGCCCCCGAAACACGCCTTTTCCCGTTGGCTTGCCGCCTGTTTAACTCTCTTGGGCCAACCACCGGGCTGCACCCTTGGGCCTCTCTTGGACCGACCACCGGGCTGCACCCTTGGGCCTCTCTTGGACCGACCACCGGGCTGCACCCTCAGGCCTCTCTTGGGCCGACCTCCGGGCTGCACCCTCAGGCCTCTCTTGGGCCGACCACCGGTCTGCACCCTTGGGCCTCTCTTGGCCCAACCACCGGGCTGCACCCTCGGGCCTCTCTTGGACCGAGCACCGGGCTGCACCCTCAGGCCTCTCTTGAGCCGACCACCAGGCTGCACCCTCGGGCCTCTCTTGGGCCAATCACCAGGCTGCACCCTCGGGCCTCTTTTGGGCAAATCATCGTGCTGCACTCTCGGGCCTCTCTTGGGCCAATCACCGGGCTGCACTCTCGGCCTAATCACTGGGCTGCACCCTCGAGCCTCTCTTGGGCCAACCACCGGGCTGCAGCCTTGGGCCTCTTGGGCCAACAAACGCTTCCCGTAGGCGTGCCCCCGAAACACGCTACTTCCCGTTGGCGTGCCCCCGAAACACGCCTCTTCCCGTTGGCGTGCCCCCGAAACACGCCTCTTCCCGTTGGCGTGCCCCCGAAACACGCCTTTTCCCGTTGGCGTGCCCCCGAAACACGCCTCTTCCCATAGGCGTGCCCCCGAAACACGCCTCTTCCCATAGGCGTGCCCCCGAAACACGCCTCTTCCCGTAGGCGTGCCCCCGAAACACGCCTCTTCCCGTAGGCGTGCCCCCGAAACACGCCTCATCCCGTAGGCGTGCCCCCGAAACACGCCTCTTCCCGTAGGCGTGCCCCCGAAACACGCCTCTTCCCGTAGGCGTGGTGGCGTGCCCCCAAAACACGCCTCTTCCCGTAGGCGTGCCCCCGAAACACGCCTCTTCCCGTAGGCGTGCCCCCGAAACACGCCTCTTCCCGTAGGCGTGCCCCCGAAACACGCCTCTTCCCGTTCGCGTGTCCACGAAACACGCCTCTTCCCGTGTGTATATATATACAGAATACTACAAGTACTGATAATTACACCCAGTATACAGCACAGGGGAAGGGGTAATGCACAGTGTATATACAAATTAGAAACTGAGAATTACACACAGTATACAGGATATAAGTGTGACTGTGCAGTGTATGCATACAAAATACGAATACTGAGATGTACACCCGGTACACAGGACTGGGGAAGAGGTACTGTGCAGAGTAATATATATTTATATATATATATACATATATACACACACACAAATATATACATACGCATACATACATACATACACAGAATGATACAGATAATGAAAATTAAACCCAGTATACAGGACAAGGAAAGGGGTATTGTACACTGGAAATATACAAAATAATACAAGTACTGAGAAGCACACCCAGTGTACAGGAACAGGGTTTTGTACAGTGTGTATATATACAGCATATAGATATTTACAGGAACTAAACCTCCTAGCATGTCCATGTTATAGAATTACAGGAGAGAACTACACTCCCAGCATGTCCATGTTATATAATTACAGGAGAGAACTACACCTCCCAGCATGTCCATGTTATATTACTACAGGAGAGAACTACACCTCCCAGCATGTCCATGTTATATTACTACAGGAGAGAACTACACTTCCCAGCATGTCCATGTTATATAATTACAGGAGAGAACTATACCTCCCAGCATGTCCATGTTATATAACTACAGGAGAGAACTACACTTCCCAGCATGTTTATGTTATATAACTACAGGAGAGAACTAAACCACCCAGCATGTCCATATTATATAATTACAGGAGAGAACTACACCTCCCAGCATGTTTATGTTATATAATTACAGGAGAGAACTACACCTCCCAGCATGTCCATATTATAGAATTACAGGAGAGAACTACACCTCCCAGCATGTCCATGTTATATTACTACAGGAGAGAACTACACCTCCCAGCATGTCCATAATATGGAATTACAGGAGAGAACTACACCTCCCAGAATGTCCCTGTTATAGAATTACAGGAGGGAATTACAACTCCCAGCATGTCCATGTGATATTACTACAGAAGGGAACTACACCTCCCAGCATGTACATGTTATATTACTACAGGAGAGAACTACACCTCCCAGCATGTCCATGTTATAGAATTACAGGAGAGAACTACACCTCCCAGCATGTCCATGTTATAGAATTATAGGAGAGAACTACACATCCCAGCATGTCCATGTTATAGAATTACAGGAGAGAACTACACCTCCCAGCATGTCCATGTTATATTACTACAGGAGAGAACTACATCTCCCAGAATGTCCATGTTGTATTACTACAGGAGGGAACTACACCTCCCAGCATGACCATGTTATATAATTACAGGAGAGAACTACACCTCCCAGCATCTCCATGTTATATTACTACAGGAGAGAATTATGCCTCCCAGCATATCTATGTTATATAATTACAGGAGGGAACTACACCTCCCAGCATGTCCATGTTATATTACTACAGGAGGGAACTGCACCTCCCAACATGTCTATGTTATAGAATTACAGGAGGGAACTACACCTCCCAGCATGTCCATGTTATATTACCACACGAGAGAACTACACCTCCCAGCATGTCCATGTTATAGAATTACAGGGGAGAACTACACCTCCCAGCAAGTCTATGTTATCGAATTAAAGGGGAGAACTACACCTTCCAGCATGTCCATGTTATAGAATTACAGGGGAGAACTACAACTCCCAGCATGTCCATGTTATAGAATTATAGAAGGGAACTACATCGCCCAGCATCTCAATGTTACATAACAGAAGGGAACTACACCTCCCAGCATGTCCATGTTATATTACTACTGGAGAGAACTACACCTCCCAGCATGTCCATGTTATAGAATTATAGGAGGGAACTACACCTCCCAGCATGTCAATGTTATATAATTACAGGAGAGAACTACACCTCCCAGTATGTCCTTGTTTTATAATTACAGGAGGGAAATACACCTCAAAGCATGTCCATGTTATAGAATTACAGGAGGGAACTACACCTCCCAGCATGTCTATGTTATATAATTACAGGATAGAACTACACCTCCCAGCATGTCCATGTTATAAAATTACAGGAAAGAACTACAGCTCCCATCATGTCCATGTCATATTACTACAGGAGAGAACTAAACCTCCCAGCATGTCCATATTATAGAATAACAGGAGAGAACTACACCTCACCTCCCAGCATCTCCCTGTTATAGAATTACAGGAGGAAATTACAACTCCCAGCATGTCCATGTGATATTGCTACAGAAGGGAACTACACCTCTCAGCATGTCCATGTTATATTACTACAGGAGGGAACTACACCTCCCAGCATGTCCATGTTATATAATTACAGGAGAGAACTATACCTCCCAGCATGTCCATGTTATATTACTACAGGAGAGAACTAGACTTCCCAGCATGTCCATGTTATATAATTACAGGAGAGAACTACATCTCCCAGCATGTCCATGTTATAGGATTACAGGAAAGAACTACACCACCCAGCATGTCCATGTTATATAATTACAAAAGGGAACTACACCTCCCAGCATGTCCATCTTATAGAATTACAGGAGAGAACTACACCACCCAGCATGTCCATGTTATATAATTACAGGATAGAACTACACCTCCCAGAATGTCCATGTCATATTACTACAGGAGAGAACTACAAGTCCCAGCATGTCCATTTTATAGAATAACAGGAGAGAACTACACCTCCCAGCATGTCCCTGTTATAGAATTACAGGAGGGAATTACAACTCCCAGCATGTCCATGTGATATTGCTACAGAAGGGAACTACACCTCTCAGCATGTCCATGTTATATTACTACAGGAGAGAACTACACCTCCCAGCATGTCCATGTTATAGAATTACAGGAGAGATCTACACCTCACAGCATGTCCATGTTATATTACTACAGGAGAGAACTACACCTCCCAGAATGTCCATGTTATATTACTACAGGAGGGAACTACACTTCCCAGCATGTCCATATTATAGAATTACAGGAGAGAACTACACCTCCCAGCATGTCCATGTTATATTACTACAGGAGAGAACTACACCTCCCAGCATGTCCATGTTATATAATTACAGGAGAGAACTACGCCTCCCAGCATGTCCATGTTATAGGATTACAGGAGGGAACTACACCTCCCAGCATGTCCATCTTATAGAATTACAGGAGAGAACTACACCTCCCAGCATCTCCATGTTATAGAATTACAGGAGGGAACTACAGCTCCCAGCATCTCCATGTTATAGAATTACAGGAGGGAACTACACCTCCCAGCATGTCCATGTTATATTACTACAGGAGAGACCTACACTTCCCAGCATGTCCATGTTATAGAATTACAGGGGAGAACTACACCTCCCAGCATGTCCATGTTATATAATTACAGGAGAGAACTATTCCTCCCAGCATGTCCATGTTATATAATTACAGGAGGGAACTACACCTCCCAGCATGTCCATCTTATAGAATTAAGAGAGAACTACACCACCCAGCATGTCCATGTTATATAATTACAGGAGGGAACTATACCTCCCAGCATCTCCATGTTATAGAATTACAGGAGGGAACTACACCTCCCAGCATGTCCACGTTATACCACTACAGGAGGGAACTACACCTCCCAGCATGTCTGTTATAGAATTACAGGAGGGAACTAACCTCCCAGCATGTCCATGTTATATTACCACAGGAGAGAACTACAGCTCCCAGCATGTCCATGTTATATTACCACAGGAGAGAACTACAGCTCCCAGCATGTCCATGTTATAGAATTACAGGGGAGAACTACACGTCCCAGCATCTCCATGTTATATTATTACAGGAGGGAACTACACCGCCCAGCATGTCCATGTTATATAACTACAGGAGGGAACTACACCTCCCAGCATGTCCACATTATACCACTACAGGAGGGAACTACACCTCCCAGCATGTCCATGTTATATTACCACAGGAGAGAACTACATCTCCAAGCATGTCCATGTTATAGAATTATAGGGGAGAACTACACCTCCCAGCATGCCCATTTTATATAATTACAGGAGGGAACTCTCCTCCCAGCATGTCCATATTATATAATTACAGGAGGGAACTAAACCTCCCAGCATGTCCATGTTATATAATTACAGGAGGGAACTACACCTCCCAGCATGTCTATGTTATATTACTACAGGAGGGAACTCTCCTCCCAGCATGTCCATGTTATATAATTACAGGAGGGAACTACACCTCCCAGCATGTCCATGTTATAGAATTACAGGGGAGAACTACACCTCCCAGCATGTCCATGTTATAATACTACAGGAGAGAACTACACCTCCCAGCATGTCCATGTTATAGAATTACAGGAGGGAACTACACCTCCCACTATGTCCATGTTATGGAATTACCAGTCAGCCTGCTGCTATGACTAAGGTCACTCCAGGGGCCTCCCCGCCAGCTGTCAAAGTCGGGAAAAAGTGATCGTGAAATTGTATCCTTTTACTTACTATGTGTTTTTTGGTTCACTTTGGGAACGGACAATCACACACAAACACACATCAAACTGCACAAAACAATGTTACCACCTTCTATTATAGTCACAACAGCTTACAAGAGACCATATAGTGTAAACACACACACACAGCACACAGGGGAGACACCACATAGTGATCACAGCTCAAGAAACAACACCAGATACCAATATACAGCACAAAACAAGGAAGACAGTGTACAGGGGTGAAAGAGGTCAAATGACGAAACACAAAAATACACAAATGTATAGGGATGACATACAACAGATATATTGGAAGGCGCAAACAGTGTGACACATGTCCACTGCTCCTCTCAGCACCACTAAGCACAGACAGATGTTTATTTCACCGCACTCCAGATGCGATAGCATCGGGCCTATTTCTAGTATACAAAGTAGGGAAACTGAGAATTACATCCAGTATAGAGGACAGGGTAAGGGATACTGTGCAGTGTATATATACAGAGGAAAACGCATACTGAGAATTACCCCCAGCATACAGGACAGGAGAAGTAGTACTGAGCAGTGTATACATACAGAATAATACAGATACTGAGAATCACACACAAGAAAAAAAAAAAATCAGTTTTCATCTCACCGCTCAGTGTGAATTCCAAGAAAGTCCAGACGGTGCAAGGAGGGCTGAATGACAGTGATCCAGGGGGGTCCACAGCATGTGACGGACAATTCCAGCAGCACGTCCTAATGAATAGAAAAAAAAAGTTAGTTTTCAAATCTTTAAAACATGGATTCAAGTAAAAATGAGTGGAAGGGGCCAGTCCTTCCTCCCCTTGGAGATCCGCATAGACGCTTCCAACTCTGGGCTCTTAAGCCAGCTTTACACCTTACAATTAGGTGTGCGATCTCGTATGCGATGTGACACGCCCAGGTCGCATATGCGATTGAATGAGATTGCACGTAGGTCGTTCATTTGCTGTCACACGTGCGTTAGTAGTCTATGTTAAATTGATCAATTTTGTGTGCGATCCTTTAGATCATGTGTTCTGTGACGTATGCATTGGGCACCTTTTTTTTTTTTTTATTTATTGACTTGCCAAGCGTGTGTAATGTGTAGGGAATGGGATGCGTTTTTACTATGTCATCTGCCATTCAGCTCTGCTACATGGCCGCTGACAGCAGACATAGAGAGCCATGTAGCAGAGCTGAATGGCAGATGACAGCAGACACAGACAGAGCCGCACTGTCATAATGAACTCGGGTGAACTTCACCCGACTTCATTGTCATGCTGCGGCTCTGTCTGTGCCGCGTCCTGATTAGCGGTCACCTGTGAAGGGCTCATCGGTGACCGCTAATCTCCTAAGTGACTGAAGTTAGCAGCCCTCTCTCATACTCACCGATCCCCGGCGCTGCACGGCGTTCACACTGCTTTCCCCGCCCACCGGCGCCTATGATTGGTTACAGTGAGACACGCCCCCACTCTGAGTGACAGGTGTCACACTGCACCCAATCACAGCAGCCGGTGGGCGTGTCTATACTGTGCAGTGAAATAAATAATTAAATAATTAAAAAAACCGGCGTGCGGTCCCCCCCAATTTTAAAACCAGCCAGATAAAGCCATACGGCTGAAGGCTGCTTTCTCAGGATGGGGAGCTCCACGTTATGGGGAGCCCCCCAGCCTAACAATATCAGTCAGCAGCCGCCCAGAATTGCCGCATACATTAGATGCGGCAGTTCTGGGACTGTACCTGGCTCTTCCCGATTTGCCCTGGTGCATTGGCAAATCGGGGTAATAAGGAGTTATTGGCAGCCCATAGCTGCCAATAAGTCCTAGATTAATCATGTCAGGCGTCTATGAGACACCCTCCATGATTAATCTGTAAATTACAGTAAATAAACACACACACCCGAAAAAATCCTTTATTAGAAATAAAAAACACAAACATATACCCTGGTTCACCACTTTAATCAGCCCCAAAAAGCCCTCCATGTCCGGCGTCATCCAGGATGGTCCAGCGTCGCATCCAGCGCTGCTGCATGGAGGTGACCGGAGCTGCAGAATACACCGCCGCTCCGGTCACCTCCACACAGCTAATGAAGACAGCCGCGCGATCAGCTGAGCTGTCACTGAGGTTACCCGCTGTCACTGGATCCAGCGGTGGATGCAGCGGTGGCCGCGGGCAACCTCAGTGACAGCTCAGCTGATCGCGCTACTCACCGCTGCTCCTCTCACCTCCACGCAGCAACTGAGGTGAGTAGCGCGATCAGCTGAGCTGTCACTGAGGTTACCCGCGGCCACCGCTGCATCCACCGCTGGATCCAGTGACAGCGGGTAACCTCAGTGACAGCTCAGCTGATCGCGCGGCTCTTCATTTGCTGTGTGGAGGTGACCGGAGCGGCTGTGTCTGCTGCAGCTCCGGTCACCTCCATGCAGCAGCGCTGGATGTGACGCTGGACTATCCTGGAGTACGCCGGACATGGAGGGCTTTTTGGGGCTGATTAAAGTGGTTAACCAGGGTATATGTTTGTGTAGGATTTTTTCGGGTGTGTGTGTTTATTTACTGTAATTTACAGATTAATCATGGAAGGTGTCTCATAGACGCCTGACATGATTAACCCCTTCACCCCCGGCCACTAAAACACCCTAATGACCGGGCCATTTTTTGCAATTCTGACCAGTGTCACTTTGACAGGTTATAACTCTGGAACGCTTCAACGGATCCTGGCGATTCTGAGATTGTTTTTTCGTGACATATTGTACTTCATGTCAGTGGTAAATTTAGGCCGATACTTTTTGCGTTTATTTGTGAAAATTTAGTAAAATGTGCGAAAATTTGGAAAATTTCGCAATTTTCAAACTTTGAAAATTTATGCCCATAAATCTGAGAAATATGTCACACAAAATAGTTACTAAATAACATTTCCCACTTGTCTACTTTACATCAGCGCAATTTTCGAAAGAATTTTTTTTTTTCGTTAGGAAGTTAGAAGGGGTCAAAGTTCATCAGCAATTTCTAATTTTTCCAACAAAATTTACAAAATATTTTTTAAGGGACCACATCACATTTGAAGTGACTTTGAGAGGGCTAGGTGACAGAAAATACCCAAAAGTGACCCCATTCTAAAAACTGCACCCCTCACACTGCTCAAAACCACATCCAAGAAGTTTATTAACCCTTTAGGTGCGTCACAGGAACCAAAGCAATGTGGAAGGAAAAAATGAAAATTTTACTTTTTAACACAAAAATGTTACTTTAGCCATAAAATTTTCATTTTTACAAGGGAGAAAAGAGAAAGTGCACCCTACAATTTATTGTGCATTTTCTCCTGAGTACGCTGATACCCCATATGGGGTAAAAATCAATTGTTTGGGTGCACGGCAGAGGTCGAAAGGCAAGGAGCGCCATTTGAATTTTTGAACACAAAATTAGCTGCACTAATTAGCGGACGCCATGTCGGGTTTGAAGACCCCCTGAGGTGCCTAAACAATGGAGCTCCCCCACAAGTGACCCCATTTTGGAAACTAGAGCCCTCAAATATTTTTTCTAGATGTTTGATGAGGACTTTGAACACCTGGGGGCTTCACAGAAGTTTATAACGTTGAGCCGTGAAAAGAAAGAAGGGAATTTTGTTTACTTACCGTAAATTCCTTTTCTTCTAGCTCTAATTGGGAGACCCAGACAATTGGGTGTATAGCTACTGCCTCCGGAGGCCACACAAAGTATTACACTTAAAAGTGTAAGGCCCCTCCCCTACTGCCTATACACCCCCCGTGGGATCACGGGCTCCTCAGTTTTAGTGCAAAAGCAAGAAGGAGGAAAGCCAATAAACTGGTTTAAACAAATTCAATCCGAAGGAATATCGGAGAACTGAAACCATTCAACATGAACAACATGTTATACAAAAAAACAGGGGCGGGTGCTGGGTCTCCCAATTAGAGCTAGAAGAAAAGGAATTTACGGTAAGTAAACAAAATTCCCTTCTTCTTTGTCGCTCTATTGGGAGACCCAGACAATTGGGATGTGCGCCTGGCACACTTGCTGAGCCGTAGCCTGGTGCCGTAATGCCCAGGACGCACCCACGGCTCTGATAGAATGGGCCTTCAGCCCTGAGGGAACCGGAAGCCCCGCAGAACGGTAGGCTTCAAGAATTGGTTCCTTGATCCACCGAGCCAGGGTGGATTTGGAAGCTTGCGATCCCTTACGCTGGCCAGCGACAAGGACAAAGAGTGCATCCGAACGGCGCAGAGGAGCCGTGCGGGAAATGCAGATTCTGAGTGCTCTCACCAGATCCAACAAATGCAAATCCTTTTCACATTGATGAACTGGACGAGGACACAAAGAAGGTAAGGAGATATCCTGATTGAGATGAAAGGGGGATACCACCTTAGGAAGAAACTCCGGAATCGGGCGCAGAACCACCTTGTCCTGGTGAAACACCAGGAAGGGGGATTTGCATGACAGTGCTGCTAACTCGGACACTCTCCGGAGAGATGTGACCGCTACTAGAAAGGCCACTTTCTGTGAAAGACGAGAAAGGGAAACCTCCCTCAAAAGCTCGAAAGGCGGCTTCTGGAGAGCAATTAGAACCCTGTTCAGATCCCGAGGCTCTAACGGCCGCTTGTAAGGAGGGACGATATGACAAACCCCTTGCAGGAACGTGCGTACCTGAGGGAGTCGTGCTAGGCGCTTCTGAAAAAATACAGATAGCGCAGAGACTTGTCCCTTAAGGGAGCCGAGCGAGAGACCTTTTTCCAACCCGGATTGCAGGAAGGAAAGAAAAGTAGGCAAAGCAAATGGCCAGGGAGAAACTCCCTGAGCAGAGCACCAAGCTAAGAATATCTTCCACGTTCTGTGGTAGATCTTAGCAGAGGTTAGTTTCCTAGCCTGTCTCATGGTGGCAATGACCTCTTGAGATAATCCTGTAGACGCTAGGATCCAGGACTCAATGGCCACACAGTCAGGCTCAGGGCCGCAGAATTCTGATGGAAAAACGGCCCTTCAGACAGCAAGTCTGGTCGGTCTGGCATTGCCCACGGTCGTCCTACCGTGAGATGCCACAGATCCGGGTACCACGACCTCCTTGGCCAGTCTGGGGCGACGAGGATGGCGCGGCGGCAGTCGGACCTGATCTTGCGTAGCACTCTGGGCAACAGCGCCAGAGGTGGGAACACATAAGGCAGCCGGAACTGCGACCAATCTTGGACTAAGGCGTCCGCCGCTAGAGCTCTGAGATCGTGAGACCGTGCCATGAAGGCCGGGACCTTGTTGTTGTGCCGGGACGCCATTAGGTCGACGTCCGGCCTCCCCCAGCGGCGACGGATCTCCTGAAACACGTCCGGGTGAAGAGACCATTCCCCTGCGTCCATACCCTGGCGACTGAGGAAGTCTGCTTCCCAGTTTTCTACGCCCGGGATGTGAACTGCGGATATGGTGGATGCTGTGTCTTCCACCCACGTCAGAATTCGCCGGACTTCCTGGAAGGCTTGCCGACTGCGTGTCCCTCCTTGGTGGTTGATGTATGCTACCGCTGTGGAGTTGTCCGACTGAATTCGGATCTGCTTGCCTTCTAGCCACTGCTGGAAGGCTCGTAGGGCAAGATACACTGCTCTGATTTCCAGAACATTGATCTGAAGGGTGGACTCTTGCTGAGTCCACGTACCTTGAGCCCGGTGGTGGAGAAAAACTGCTCCCCACCCTGATAGACTCGCGTCCGTTGTGACCACCGCCCAGGATGGGGGTAGGAAGGATTTTCCTATGGACAGTGAGGAAGGAAGAAGCCACCACTGAAGAGAGTCCTTGGCTGCCTGAGAAAGGGAGACGTTCCTGTCTAGGGACGTCGACTTCCCGTCCCATTGGCGGAGAATGTCCCATTGTAGTGGACGCAGACGAAACTGCGCAAAAGGGACTGCCTCCATTGCTGCTACCATCTTCCCTAAGAAGTGCATGAGGCGTCTCAAGGGGTGCGACTGTCCCTGAAGGAGAGATTGCACCCCTGTCTGTAGTGAACGCTGTTTGTCCAGCGGAAGCATCACTATCGCTGATAGAGTATGAAACTCCATGCCAAGGTATGTTATCGATTGGGTTGGAGTCAGATTTGACTTTGAAAAGTTGATGATCCACCCGAAACTCTGGAGAGTCTCCAGCGCAACGTTCAGACTGTGTTGGCATGCCTCTTGAGAGGGTGCCTTGACAAGTAGATCGTCCAAGTAAGGGATCACAGAGTGACCCTGAGAGTGCAGGACTGCTACTACTGCTGCCATGACCTTGGTGAAGACCCTTGGGGCTGTCGCCAGACCGAAAGGCAGGGCTACGAACTGAAGGTGCTCGTCTCCTATAACGAAGCGTAGAAAACGCTGGTGCTCTGGAGCAATCGGCACGTGGAGATAAGCATCCTTGATGTCTATTGATGCTAGGAAATCTCCTTGAGACATTGAGGCGATAACGGAGCGGAGAGATTCCATCCGGAACCTCCTGGTTTTTACGTGTTTGTTGAGCAGCTTTAGATCCAGGACGGGACGGAACGACCCGTCTTTCTTTGGCACCACAAACAAATTGGAGTAAAAACCGTGGCCTTGTTCCTGAAGAGGAACGGAAGTCACCACTCCTTCCGCCTTTAGAGCGGACACCGCTTGCAGCAGAGCATCGGCTCGGTCGGGCGGTGGAGAAGTTCTGAAGAAACGAGTCGGAGGACGAGAGCTGAACTCTATCCTGTACCCGTGAGACAGAATGTCTCTCACCCAACGGTCTTTGACCTGTGACAGCCAAATGTCGCCAAAGCGGGAGAGCCTGCCACCGACCGAGGATGCGGAGAGAGGAGACTGAAAGTCATGAGGAAGCCGTCTTGGTAACGGTTCTTCCGGCTGGCTTTTTTGGGCGTGATTGAGTCCGCCAAGAATCTGAGCTCCTCTGATCCTTTTGAGTCCTTTTGGACGAGTAGAATTGGGACCTGCCTGAGCCTCGAAAGGACCGAAAACCAGACTGTCCCCTCCTCTGTTGGGGTTTGTTTTGTCTGGGTTGCGGTAAGGATGAATCCTTACCCTTGGAGTGTTTAATGATTTCATCCAAACGCTCACCAAACAATCGGTCACGAGAAAAAGGCAAACTGGTTAAGCACTTCTTGGAAGAAGAATCTGCCTTCCATTCTCTCAACCACAGGGCTCTGCGTAAAACCACGGAGTTGGCTGACGCCACCGCCGTACGGCTCGTAGAGTCTAGGACAGCATTAATCGCGTAAGACGCGAATGCAGACATTTGAGAGGTCAATGGTGCCACCTGCGGAGCAGATGTACGTGTGACCGTGTCGACCTGTGTAAGGCCAGCTGCAATAGCTTGGAGTGCCCATACGTCTGCGAATGCTGGCGCCAACGACGCTCCAATAGCTTCATAGATGGATTTTAACCAGAGCTCCATCTGTCTGTCAGTGGCATCTTTAAGTGCCGCCCCATCTTCCACTGCAGCTAGAGATCTGGCTGCAAGCCTGGAGATTGGAGGGTCCACCTTGGGACACTGTGTCCAGCCCTTGACCACGTCAGGAGGAAAAGGATAGCGCGTATCTTTAAGCCGTTTGGAGAAACGCTTATCTGGATAAGCGTGGTGTTTCTGGATTGCGTCTCTAAAGTCAGAGTGGTCCAGAAAAGTGCTTAATTTACGCTTGGGATACCTGAAATGGAATTTCTCCTGCTGTGAAGCTGCCTCCTCCGCAGGAGGAGCTGGTGGAGAAATATCTAACATCTTATTGATGGACGCTATAAGATCATTCACTATGGCGTCACCGTCCGGGGTACCTAGATTGCGAGCGGCCCCAGTATCAGAATCCTGATCAGTTACATCCGCCTCATCACACAGAGAGTCGTCCCGCTGGGACCCTGACCAGTGTGATGAAGTTGAGGGTCGCTCATAGCGAGGCCGCTTAGGTTGTCTGGGACTGTCGTCCGAGTCAGAGCCGTCACCCTGGGGTGCATGTGACACCCCCGGAGCTAGGAAGTGTTCCAGCTGAGGGGGACCATGGGGCAATGAATCAACAGTGCCCATGGTCTGAGTTACTGGTTTAGACTGCAATGTTTCAAGAATTTTAGACATAGTCATAGACAATCTGTCAGCAAAAGCTGCAAACTCCGTCCCTGTCACCTGGACAGCATTCACAGGTGGTTCTCCCTGGGTCACCTCTAGCAGAGGCCCCGGCTGAGCAATTGCCACAGGGGCCGAGCACTGCACACAATGGGGGTCAGTGGAACCTGCCGGTAGAGCAGCCCCACATGCGGTACAGGCAGCATATAAAGTCCGTGCCTTGGCACTTTTGCCTTTTTGCGGACGACATGCTGTTGTCTCCTTGAGAAATCTAAGGAGGGTATATATCAGAAATCACCAGCGACCGTACAGTGTAAAGTATTGCCAGCACAAAATACAAAGTACACTATGGCACAAGTGGGGGAGAGCCCTTGAGGGCTGCTTACCGCCCGCTGAAAAGCGGGTGTGAGGTCGTAGAATCCCTTGTCTGGGTCTCCCAGCCTCCCCTCTGCAGCTCAGCGTGCAGGCAGGAATGGCTGCCGGCGTCCTGTGAAGAGGGGCGGACCGTGGGCGTGCCACAAACAAAAGTGCGGGAAACTGCGTCCCACTGTGCCTAGTGTAAGGGCTGGAGTATGTAAAACAGACTCCAGCTCTTAGCGCTGCTGGTCTGTACAGCGTCCCGCCCTCCTCCTGACTGGCAGGTCTGGGGGCGGGAACGATACGAACTAGGCCGCAAAAGCCGGGGACTGTAGTAATCTAGCGCGGCCGTCATATATGCACGGCCAGCGCGGAAGTCCCCGGCGCACCACAAATCCCAGCCGCGACGCAGTAAACACTGACCCCCGCGGCCGGATCGGCCGATCGTACTAAGTCTCCTCACTCAGCAGAGCTGTAGTGAGTAACGGCACAAGCGCAGCAGCGCTGTTTACCCCGGCGCACTAACACACCCAGGAATGCTGCAGTGTGCGTGCGGTAAGCACGGGGACACGGAGTACCTTAATGAAGCAGGGTCCTGTCCCTGAGGAAACTCCGCTCCGTATCCAGCAGGTCCTCCAGGGGCTGTGGATGGAGCACGGTCTCAGTGCCCGGAGACCGGTAAAGTCCCACTTCACCCAGAGCCCTAATGGGGATGGGGAAGGAATCAGCATGTGGGCTCCAGCCTCCGTACCCGCAATGGGTACCTCAACCTTAACAAACACCGCCGACCGCAAGTGGGGTGAGAAGGGAGCATGCTGGGGGCCCCCATATGGGCCCTCTTTTCTTCCATCCGACATAGTCAGCAGCTGCTGCTGACTAAACAGTGGAGCTATGCGTGGATGTCTGGCCTCCTTCGCACAAAGCATAAAACTGAGGAGCCCGTGATCCCACGGGGGGTGTATAGGCAGTAGGGGAGGGGCCTTACACTTTTAAGTGTAATACTTTGTGTGGCCTCCGGAGGCAGTAGCTATACACCCAATTGTCTGGGTCTCCCAATAGAGCGACAAAGAAAAACATTTTTTTTACCACAAAACTGTTGCTTCAACTAGGTAGCTTTTTTTTTCACAAGGGTATTGGGAAAAAATGCAACATAAAATGTATTGTCCATTTTCTCCTGAGTACGCAGATACCTCATATGTGGTGGAAATCAAATGTTTGGACACACGGCAGTGCTCGGAAGGCAAGGAGCGCCATTTGAATTTTTGAACGCAAAATTAGCTGCACTAATTAGCGGTTGCCATGTCGGGTTTGAAGACCCCCTGAGGTGCCTAAACAATGGAGCTCCCCCACAAGTGACCCCATTTTGGAAACTAGAGCCCTCAAATATTTTTTCTAGATGTTTGATGAGCACTTTGAACACCTGGGGGCTTCACAGAAGTTTATAACGTTGAGCCGTGAAAAGAAAAAAAATATTTTTTACCACAAAACGGTTGCTTCAACTAGGTAGCTTTTTTTTTCACAAGGGTATCTGGAAAAAATGCAACATAAAATGTATTGTCCATTTTCTCCTGAGTACGCAGATACCTCATATGTGGTGGAAATCAAATGTTTGGACACACGGCAGTGCTCGGAAGGCAAGGAGCGCCATTTGAATGCAAAATTGGCTGCACTCATTAGCGGACGCCATGTCAGGTTTGAAGACCCCCTGAGGTGCCTAAACAATGGAGCTCCCCCACAAGTGACCCCATTTTGGAAACTAGAGCCCTCAAATATTTTTTCTAGATGTTTGATGAGCACTTTGAACACCTGGGGGCTTCACAGAAGTTTATAACGTTGAGCCGTGAAAAGAAAAAAAATATTTTTTACCACAAAACGGTTGCTTCAACTAGGTAGCTTTTTTTTTCACAAGGGTATCGGGAAAAAATGCAACATAAAATGTATTGTCCATTTTCTCCTGAGTACGCAGATACCTCACATGTGGTGGAAAGTAATTGTTGGGCGCATGGCGGGGCTCAGAAGAGAAGGGCACCATTTGACAGCAAAATTGATTGGAATCATTAGCGGACGCCATGTCACGTTTTTAGACACCCCCCCCCATGGTGCCTAAACAGTGGAGCTCCCCCACAAATTACCCCATTTTGGAACTAGACCCCTCAAGGAATTTATCTAGATGTTTAGTGAGCCCCTTGTACCCCCAGGGGCTCCACTGAAAGTTGATAACGTTGAACCGTGAAAATTATTTATTTTTTTTAAAAAAATTTTTAAAATTTTTGCAGCAACAAGGTAGCTTTTTTTTTTTTCTTTTTACAACGGTATCAGGAAAAAATGCACCATAAAACGTATTGTGCAATTTTTCCCGAGTACGCAGATACCTCACATGTGGTGGAAATCAATTGTTTGGGCGCATGGCGGGGCTCAGAAGACAAGGAACGCCATTTGACTTCTCAAACGCACAGACGCAGTGCACTGATCGGCCGCTGCAGGAGACACGGTCGGATGAGATACAAAAAGCGCTGGGGATACGGAAAAAAAAAAAAAGTCACGCCAAAAATTGAGCAGGGATGTTGATCCGCGCTCAGCGGGACGCACGGACAGATGCAATACTATTTTTTCCGTATCCCCGACGCTTTTTGTATTGCATCAGTCCGTGCGTCCTGCCGAGCGCTGATCAGGGATGCACATAACGGATCAGCGTCCCTGCTCAATTTTTGGCGTGACTTTTTTTTCCGTATCCCCGATGCTTTTTGTCACGCCAAAAATTGAGCAGGGATGCCGATCCGTTATGTGCATCCCTGATCAGCGCTCGGCGGGACGCACGGACTGATGCGTTACAAAAAGCGTCGGGAATACGGGAAAAAAAGTCCCGCCGAAAACTGACCACGGATGCAGATACGTTATCTGCATCCGTGATCAGCGCTCGGCGGGACGCACGGACGCATGAGGTGTAAAAATAGAAAGGGGATAGAGGAAAAAAAAGAAAAAAAAAAAGTTATACTCACAGTACCCAGAGGTTTAGCAGGAGGAACAGAAGGCAAGGAACAGCTTTACAGCAGCAACCAGCAGGCAGGAAGTTGGACAGCTCAGCAGAAGACCCAGGAAGAAGGACCCAGCGATGGAGGCAGATGTGATCGGCCGGTGAAGACAGGTAAGGCTAAGTTCACACATCCTGTGTTTTGCATCAGTCACAATCCGTCGCCTTGGGGAATTACGGTACCCTGCAAAATATTTTGCAGGAATCCTGTATTTCCCCATAGACTTCAATTAGCGACGGATTGCGACTGATGACCCTGCGTTGCATCCGCTGCGTCGCGGTCCGTCGTTTTTGACTGACCGCCGAGCGGGGAGCAACGCAGAATGTAACGTTTTTCGGGCCGTCAAAATTAACGCGCCGCGCAGGAATCCGTCGCCATCCGTCAAGCTTGTAATGCATGTCTATGGTGCTGGATTCCGTCGTAATCCGTCTTACAACGGAATCCAGCGCAGGATTCCGTCATGCTCTACTGAGCATCCCAGCATGCTTGGCACGCCCACTGGGCTGTCCCAAACACAGACGGATCATGACTGATCCGTCAAAAAACGGACGCACAGCGGATGTAACGGACGCAACTGATCCGTTTTTTCACAGGATTCCTGTGAAAGGAATCCTGTGAAAAACACATCAGTTGCATCAGTTGACATCTTGAAAATGACTGATCCGTTGCTGACGGACCTGACGGATTGAAAACACAGGATGTGTGAACTTAGCCTAAGAGGACGTCGGGGGGACAGCAGAGGGGGACGGGGACAGCAGAGGGGGACGGGGACAGCAGAGGGGGAAGGGGAGAGCAGAGGGGGAGATACCGGAGGAGCTGCAGAATAGAGATCACGGGGGAGGCCGGCAGATTGGGATGTCGGGGGGCAGACTGGGATGTCTGGGGGCAGACCGGGATGTCTGGGGGCAGATCGGGATGTCTGGGGGCAGATCGGGATGTCTGGGGGGCAGATCGGGATGTCGGGGGGCAGATCGGGATGTCGGGGGGCAGATCGGGATGTCGGGGGGCAGATCGGGATGTCGGGGGGCAGATCGGGATGTCGGGGGGCAGATCGGGATGTCGGGGGGCAGATCGGGATGTCGTGGGGGGCAGATCGGGATGTCGGAGGGCAGATCGGGATGTGGGGGGGCAGATCGGGATGGCGGGGGGGCAGATCGAGATGGCGGGGGGGGCAGATCGGGATGGCGGGGGGGGCAGATCGGGATGGCGGGGGGCAGATCGCAGGGGGCACGGGCAGGGGCCATTACGGGAGCGCGCAGGAGCAAATCACAAGAGCGCGCAGGGGCTGCAAGAGAGCAGGGGAGGAGGGATACCGGAGGAGCTGCAGAATAGAGATGGCGGGGGGCAGATCGGGATGTCGGGGGGGCAGATCGGGATGTCGGGGGGGCAGATCGGGATGTCGGGGGGGGGGGGAAGATCGCAGGGGGCACGAGCAGGGGCCATTACGGAAGCGCGCAGGGGCTGCAAGGTGAGCACAATACTCACCGCTCCTGCTCCTGCGACGTGACGTGACAGCAGCGGCAGCAGCAGCGGTGGCGTGGTACCACTAGTACCAGCCAGTGCTGCACGCTGCAGACATGTTGGGGGAGGGTCCCCAGACCAGCACAGGCCTGGGGAGGGCGGCCACCGGCAGATCAGACCGCCCCACTGCACACTGATTGGAGCGATTGCGTGTCATAGCACGATCGCTCCAATCAGTGCTGCAGGGGGGGCCACGGTGTCTGCTTGCTTCCAGCCAATGATCGGAGCTGCTGCAGCCCCGGTCCTAGCTGGATTTTACAAGATCACACTATTTTTGGCATTTTTTTTTGCCGAAAACAGCGTGATCAATGTGATTGGCGGTTCCGATTTGACCTGGGGTCAAGCAAAGGTCCCCTGCTGTAAGAAACAGCAGGGGACATCATTTGAAAGCCGTTGCTATGGCCACGGCAATCAAATGAAGTTTAGGCCGTAAAATTACGTCCCTGGTCGTTAAGTCACGTTAAAATAGGACGTAATTTTACGGCCCGCGGTCGTGAAGGGGTTAATCTAGGACTTATTGGCAGCTATGGGCTGCCATTAACTCCTTATTACTCCGATTTGCCAACGCACCAGGGCAAATCTGGAAGAGCCGGGTACAGTTCCAGAACTGTCGCATCTAATGTATGCGGCAATTCTGGCCGGCTGTTGGCTGATATTGTTAGGCTGGGGGGCTCCCCATAACGTGGAGCTCCCCATCCTGAGAATACCAGCCTTCAGCCGTATGGCTTTATCTGGCTGGTTTTAAAATTGGGGGGGACCGCACGCCGGTTTTTTTAATTATTTAATTATTTATTTCACTGCACAGTATAGACACGCCCACCGGCTGCTGTGATTGGGTGCAGTGTGACACCTGTCACTCAGCGTGGGGGCGTGTCTCACTGTAACCAATCATAGGCGCCGGTGGGCGGGGAAAGCAGGGAATACGAGATTGTTTAATGTTCAAAACAGTAAAAGCCGCCGGAGCAGTGTGAATGCCGTGCAGCGCCGGGGATCGGTGAGTATATGAGAGAGGGGGATAGACTGACATGGACAGAGAGAGAGGGACAGAGATAGTGACCGACTGACAGAGATTAGTGAATGACAGACATTGTGAGGCGCTTCAGAACGCAGCTTTTCAGCTGCGCTCTGAAGCAGACCTTTTTTAAGCTGCAGTGCAGAGCGCACACCTGCGCACATAGCATCAGACATCAAAATCGTATGAGGGATGTCACACGTTTCAATTGACTAGGTTCATACAACAAAACGTCCAATGTATGAGGAATAAACGACGTGTATGCGATCACCGTATTTTCGTTCAATCTTGATTGCATGTAGGTGTCACACGCAAATACGTCACGAACGATGCCGGATGTGCGTCACTTACAACTTGACCCCGACGACGGATTGAAAGATTTATTGAAGCGTGTAAAGCAGGCATTACTCATCGCATACCTTCACATGCTGAGAAATACACCGAGTATACAGGACAGAAGTAGTATACATAAGACATACAGCTTCACAATATACTCTATGCTACAATTATAAAAAAAACAGCTCCACACAATATATAGTGTTACACAATATATAGTGTGTTAAGAAATCTAGAGTGGAGCTGTGTGTGTACTACTTAGTGTAGAGATGCGCCAGTGTATATAGTGTGGATTCCACCCTATATGTATATATGGTACATCTTACAGGAGACACCCCAGCTGCTGAATATATACCCCTTTGCGACTGCTGTATATACATTACATAGGAAACAGACTGCGAAATATACACATTATATAGGTGATACCGCGGCTGATGTATATACATTACTTAGGAGACAGACTGTTTATGTGTATATATATATATATATATACACATATATATGTATATATATATATTTAGTTCTTGTAAACTACCTAAAGTGCTAAACTTCTTGAATGTGCATTAGAGCAGTTTGGGGGTGCCGTTTTTAGAATCAGAATTGAAAAAATGGCCAAGTAATAAAGGTGAAAACAGGCCGGGTGGTAAAGGACCAGTGGCATCAAACAGCAAAGTGGCCTGCCAGCCCTATAAGACTCTGGCAGGCGTAGAGCCCTGTAAACTGACACAGGCCACCACGACGTGCATAGGGCTCGACGCCACAATCTCAAAGGGCCGATTACCGGACAATGGGGCAACACTGCCGTGGAGGCCCACTTTGCATATGTACACCGTGGCCCACTATGCCAGATTATCAGTCCGGGTCTGCTTCACACCCAATTTCCTTTGACTATGTGATTTACCATGTAGATGCACAGCATGTCAAACTCATTGTGATTTGTCATTCTGACATGTTAGGAAAGTCAGACCAGAGCCTCCATCAGGGCATTACAACCATGACTGGTACCAAGCCCGGTGAAGACGGGGGGCCCGGCCGAGCCTGGGGTAATTACCGTACTTAGCTTTATGAAGCCTCGGCTCCCCTCTAACGGACCCCAGTTACAGCCACAGCAGGGGGGGTGGTAGTGTCGCTTCAGTCACTGCACACATGGCTAAATTGCATGCAAAGGCCTTCGAAGGCCCTGTGCGCACTAGAACATGGAATTTTCTTAAGAAAATTCTGGACTCCCTGAAAGATTACCACACCTGCAGTAAAATAACCGCAGCAAACGGCTCCCGAAATCCGCCTGCGGTTTTACCACGGTTTGCCGCGGTATGTCCCTGCGTTAATTTGACAGCACAGGGACATGCTCACCTGTCCCCGCTCTTGCTATCCGTGTTGCTGAAGTCTCCTACAATGCGGTGTCCCGTGCGGCTGTCTCCGGCGCTCTGCTACTTATGGGTTAGCTGTGCATAACTGCAGATGCATGAGCCGGCCTGGAAGCAGGAGACCAGCGTTCGGAGGCAGCCTCACTGGAGAAGGTGAGTATAAGATCAGCGGTGACTTCAGTTAGCTGATGTACAGTGACAGATGGAGTCCTCCACCTGTCATCAGAAAGCACGAGTGAAGTCCCCGCTGATCCCAGGCGACTCACTTCACCTGCGGCCTGATCCTCACAGTGAGCAGTCATAGTCTATCATAAAAACAGAGGGAAAGAACGGGTTTCATGCCGCGCTAAAAACCACAAGATGGTAAGTTGAAAAATTGATATTCTTTTATTGAGCAATTCCAACGCGTTTCAGAGGCATGTACACCTCCTTCAGGGTAAAAAAAGAAATCAACATGAATTAAGATGATTATGATACCACATCCTCAACGGGGCCGCTGCTGAACCACCCAGGCACTCACTAACATCTGCAAAGGGGTTGTGACTGGCACGACCTGATCAGGTGAGTGTATTACCCTCCTTGTCTTTCTCACCCTTAAATCGAATAAGACCCTATTGCGCCTTTCTTTCCCTATCTACAGCTTCCTCCAGTCATAGTCTATGGCGCTCGCTATGAGTGTCAGGTGTAGCAGAGCTAGAAGCGTCATGGGACCTCATGTGGATTACGTCGGACTTGGAGGGCTGGTATTGGTGGGGTTAATAAAGTGGTGAAAGAGGGGGCTTTGTCTTTTCAAATAAAGGATTTTTGGAGTGTTTGTGTTTATTTACTTTCACTTACAGTTTAGTGATGGGGGGTGTCTCAGACGCCTGCCATCACTGAGCTAGGACTTATGCCGGCGTCACACGGTACAATATATCGGGCGATATGTCGTCGTGGTCACGTCGTTAGTGAGGCACATCCGGCATCGTTTGACATATCGTACCGTGTGACACCTCCGAACGACTGAACGAGCAAAAATTCTCACCTTATCGTTGCTCGTCGTTCATTTTCAAAATGTCGGTCCTCCTTCTGTGCTCCGGTTGTTCATCGTTCCCGTGGCAGCACACATTGCTCCATGTGACACCTCGGGAACGACGAACACAGCTTACCTGCGTCCCGCCGGCAATGCGGAAGGAAGGAGGTGGGCGGGATGTGACGGGCCGCTCATCTCCGGCCCTCTGCTTCTATTGGCCGGCCGCTGTGGGACGTCGCTGTGACGCCAAACATCCCTCCCCCTTCAGGAAGAGGATGTTCGCCACCCACGGTAAGGTCGTTTGGGAGGTAGGTACATGTGACAGGGGGTTAACGATTTTGTGCACCACGGGCAACGAATTGCCTGTGACGCACAAACGACGAGGGCAGGTACGATCGCTCGATATATCGTACCGTGTAACGCCGGCCGGTCACGCCCACCACCTCCGCTCCAGCCTAACTCCGGCCGGACACGCCCACCACCTCCGCTCCAGCCTAACTCCGGCCGGTCACGCCCACCACCTCCGCTCCAGCCTAACTCCGGCCGGTCACGCCCACCACTTCCGCTCCAGCCTAACTCCGGCCGGTCACGCCCACCACCTCCGCTCCAGCCTAACTCCGGCCGGTCACGCCCACCACCTCCGCTCCATCCTAACTCCGGCCGGTCACACCCACCACCTCCGCTCCAGCCTAACTCCGGCCGGTCACGCCCACCACCTCCGCTCCAGCCTACTAACTCCCCTCCAGCCTACTAACTCCCCTCCAGCCTACTAACTCCCCTCCAGCCTACTAACTCCCCTCCAGCCTACTAACTCCCCTCCAGCCCACTAACTCCCCTCCAGCCCACTAACTCCCCTCCAGCCCACTAACTCCCCTCCAGCCCACTAACTCCACTCCAGCCCACTAACTCCACTCCAGCCCACTAACTCCACTCCAGCCCACTAACTCCACTCCAGCCCACTAACTCCACTCCAGCCCACTAACTCCACTCCAGCCCACTAACTCCACTCCAGCCCACTAACTCCACTCCAGCCCACTAACTCCACTCCAGCCCACTAACTCCACTCCAGCCCACTAACTCCACTCCAGCCCACTAACTCCACTCCAGCCCACTAACTCCACTCCAGCTCACTAACTCCACTCCAGCTCACTAACTCCACTCCAGCTCACTAACTCCACTCCAGCTCACTAACTCCACTCCAGCTCACTAACTCCACTCCAGCTCACTAACTCCACTCCAGCTAACTCCGGCTTGTCATGCCCACTCACTTCCGGTTCAGCTACTAACTCCGGCCGGTCAAGCCCACTCACTTCCAGTCCCTGATACTCCCAAGCCTGACGTATTTTTTACCCAATATATGCCTTACTTTTGTTTGTGCCATGTCAAATATACTTCTTATACATGATATGTACAAAAGCATTACAAATATCATATACTGCAGGTGACTCTGCTCCGTTCATTGCCTAAGGGACTTCTGGAAATTACTATTAAATAACTCAGCTATCTCCACCCGTGCCATAGACGATTAATGGAGCAGGGGTGTGCATGCTCAGCCTTCATTGCATTATCTGGGTTTTCCTAAGCCTTGTTCTCCAACCTTTGGATCTTCAGATATTAATAAGCGGTTTCCTATTTTGTTGCTAGGGAATAACTATAACTTCCTACCTTGGGAATCCACTTGAAAGGGGTTTTCTAATTTCAAAGCACCCCCACTTCACCAGATACAGAAGGTTTTACAACAATTTGCTTTTTACCAACCCTCCCCTGGTGCAGCGCTGAGTCTCTGCCGCTGCTATTGTCTGCAGCGCTAATAATTTGACAGTGCTTTAAGAAATTAGTGGGAAAAGAAGCTGAGCTCAATCACTGGCTGTTGACATGACGTCGACGCTGCAGACAGTAACAGCAGAGACAGTGCTGGACCCAGGGAGAGTGAGTACAGCTCAGTCTATTGTTTTAGAACAAACTGCACCTACAGACATGGGATTTGAAACCTTCAAGGGTGCTTTACATGCAACAATATCGCGAACGATATGTCGTCGGGGTCACGGAATTCGTGACGCACATCCGGCGTCGTTAGCGACGTCGTTGCGTGTGACACCTATGAGCGAGTGTTAACGATCAAAAAAGAACATTGTGTACTCACCGTAAAATGTCTTTCTTGGAGCCTTTCATTGGGGGACAGACAGTGGGTTATATGTTGTCTCCAGGGGAGGCTTGACACTAGGTTTAAAAAAGAGTTAGCTCCTCCTCCCACAGCATATAACCCCAGCTAGGCGGGAACTAGCTCAATTTGGTGTAAAAGCAGTAGGAAAAGGACAACCAAAACCACAAGGGCGGGAGCTGTGTCCCCCAATGAAAGGCTCCAAGAAAGACATTTTACGGTGAGTACACAAAAATGTCCTTTCCTTTCTCGCCTTTTCATTGGGGGACACAGACAGTGGGACATCCCAAAGCAGTCCCTGGGTGGGAACTGAACTATTAACAGTGTATAACATCAGACTAAGAGCTGACTAATAACTGCAACTGCAGCGAACACATATCAAAACACTGTCAAGAACTGAGCAGTGGACACTTATAAATGGGCCACTGCCGCCTGAAGGACTTGTCTTCCAAGAGCAGCATCCGCGGATGCATGCGTATGCACTCTAGAATTTTTTGAACGTGTGCACACTGGACCAGGTAGCGGCCTTGCAAAGTTGGGCCGCCGAAGCCTGATGGCGGATAGCCCAGGAGACACCCACTGCTCGTGTAGAGTGGGCCCACTCTACACGAGCAGTGGGCCCACTCTACCCACTGCTCGTGTAGAGTGGGCCCGCACAGATTGAGGGGGAACGGCACCTCGTGCTTTGTATGCCTCACAGATGGCAGCCCTGATCCATCGAGAAATCGTGGATTTAGACGCCGGGTTGCTCTTTTTGTGTCCTACTGGGAGGACGAAGAGGGCATCGGACTTGCGCAACGGCGCTGTTCTGGAGATGTAGATCCGCAGAGCCCTGACAAGATCGAGAGTGTGAAGGGCTTTCTCAAAAGGAGTGGACTGGGGCCGGGCAGAATGACGGCAACACAATGTCCTCGTTCAGGTGGAAAGAGGATACGACCTTCGGAAGGAAGGCGGGGGAAGGCCGAAGGACCACCTTATCATGATGGAATATCAGGTAAGGTGAGCGACAGGAAAGAGCTGCCAATTCGGACACTCGCCTGATAGAGGTAATAGGGACTAAAAAGGCAACTTTCCAAGACAGTCATTGAGATTTCTCTCAGAGGTTCGAAAGGAGGAAGTTGAAGGACTCCGAGAACCAGATTCAGATCCCAGGGATCTAAGTGGTGGCGATAAGGAGGGACCAAATGCGCTACCCCTTGAAGAAAGGTACGGACCTGAGGGCGAGAAGCCAGCTGCTTCTGGAAAAAAAAAAATCGAGGCAGAAACTTGTCCTTTAAAGGTACTGAGAGCAAGACCCGAGTCCAGACCGTCTTGCAGAAAAGCAAGAACATTAGGGATTGAAAAGGTCAGGGGCGACCGATTATGACGGTCGCACCAGGAAAGATAGGTCTTCCAGGTCCTGTGGTAAATGCTGGCGGAGGAAGGCTTCCGAGCATTAAGCATGGTATGAACTACCCTGGAAGAAAGACCTGATTTGGCTAGAATCAGGGATTCAAGTGCCACGCTGTCAAATGCAGCTGTGCTGTATTCTGGTGGAATATTGGACCTTGCGACAGAAGATCCGGGCGGTCGGGAAGACGCCAGGGAGTGTCGCTGAGAAGTTGGAGAAGCTCTGGATACCAGGCTCTCCTGGGCCAGTCCGGGGCCACGAGTATCACCGGGATTCCCTCCGCTTTGATTTTCTTGATTACTCTCGGAATGAGAGGAAACGGAGGGAAGCTGTAGGGCAGGCGAAACTGCGACCATGGAAAGACTAGGGCGTCGGAGCCGAGCGCTAGTGGGTCTCTCGACCGAGATATGAAGGGACGTATTTTGGCATTCATTCGAGACGCCATGAGGTCAACATCCGGGAGTCCCCAACGAAGAGTGATCTGATGGAACACTTCGTCATGGAGGGACCATTCCCATGCCGCTAGACCTTGCCTGCTGAGAAAGTCTACGGCCCAGTTGTCTACCCCTGGGATATGGACAGCTGAAATAATGGGGATGTGCTTCTCTGCCCAAAGAAGAATCCTGGATACTTCCTTCATCGCTGCCTTGCTGCGAGTTCCTCCCTGACGGTTGATGTAAGCCACGGCCGTGGCATTGTCTGACTGGATCCGAACAGGGAGGCCCAATAGTAAGGGTTGAAAATTCTGAAGGGCCAAAAAATATGGCTCTGATCTCCAGAACATTGATGTGCAGGGAGCGCTCGGACGGAGACAAGCGTCCCTGAACAGTGTGGTGGAGAAACACCGCCCGCCAGCCTATCAGGCTGGCATCCGTCGTGACTACGTGCCAGTGGACCGGGCGGAAGGACTTCCCTTGAGATAGGGATGAGGCTTGAGTCCACCAGACGAGGGAGCTGAGCGCAGACCGAGATAGACGGACTGACCGGTCCAGGGAAGCTGGATTCTTGTCCCAGGAGGATAGAAGATCCAGTTGTAGAGGGCGCAGATGGAATTGGGCAAAGGACACGGCTTCTATGACCGCCACCATCTTGCCTAACACTCTCATTCCATTCCGAAGGGATGTGTGACAGCGAGAGCGGAGGGATTGGGCGGCCCGGATCAGGGAAGACCTCTTGTCCTCTGGAAGAAAAACCTGGGACTGAGCCGTGTCTATCAGCATACCTAAAAAGGTGATGTGCTGATGAGGAATGAGGGATGACTTGTTGAAGTTGATAAGCCACCCTAGCCTTGACAGCGTGTCTAGGCAAATCTGCACGCTTTCTGAGCAAACGTGAAGAGAGCTCCCTTTGACAAGAAGGTCGTCCAAATAGGGAACGACCAGGATGCCTCTGGGATGTAAAATGGACATGACGGCCGCCATGACCTTTGTGAAGACCCGAGGCGCAGTGGCCAGCCCAAAGGGGAGGGCCCTGAATTGGAAATGACGGTGTCCTACGGCAAAGCGAAGGAACCGTTGATGAGAGACACATATGGGAATGTGTAAATAAGCATCTTGAACGTCTATGGAAGCTAGGAATTCTCCAGGTTCCAGGTTCCATGGCGGCTAGTACTGCTCTCAATGATTCCATTCGGAAAGTTCGAATCCGTACAAATTTGTTCAGCCGTTTGAGGTCCAAGATAGGGCGGACAGAGCCATCTTTTTTGGGAACGACAAAAAGGTTTGAATAGAAACCTTTGCCGCGCTGTTCCAGGGGCACTGGAATGATAACGTTTGCTTTCTGTAAAGAGGCTATGGCCTAAAATAAGGCCTGGCTTAGCGTTTTGGACTTTGGAAGACGAGAACGCAGAAACCTGTTGGCCGGCAGGGAATGGAAATCGATCTTGTAACCTGAGGTGACGATTTCTCGAACCCAAGCATCGTGAGTGTGGTCTAGCCAGATATCCCGAAAAAGCAGAAGCCGCCCTCCCACAGGAGTTGGATCTGATGGATACCTGGCGTTATGCTGAGGGGGCCTGTACAGAGCGAGGTCCTTTGGGTTTAGGTTGCCTGGAGTGGGAACGCCAAGAAGAGCCCCTTGAGGGACCGGATCCTCGATCTGAGCGTTGGGACGGTCCTTGGGCTTATGGTTTTTGGGGGCAGGCCGAAAGGACTGCCTGCGCCAAGAAGATTTTTTGAAATTTCTGGCTACAGGCCGCTTTTGTGGTAGAATGGTACTTTTACCACCCGTCGCCTCAGATATGAGTTTGTCCAGGGATTCACCAAACAGACGAAGACCCTGGAAGGGAAGTGTGGACAGGGACTTCTTGGAGGCACTGTCCGCATTCCATATTTTTAGCCACAGAATCCTGTGGGCGAAGACAGCATTGGCTGCCGTTAGGGCTGACCAGCTAGCTGCATCTAGGGAGCCGTGAAGAAAATAATTAGAGGCTAGAGAGAACAAATCAAGAATCTCAGAGCCTCTGGAGGAATATTGCAAGGGCGAAGCAACTTGCGCAGGTTCCTACTCCACACGCTCATAGCTCTTGCCACCCATGTCATGGCAAACAGGGGGCGCAGAGAGGAGGCCGAAGACTGGAAAATAGATTTGACCGCAGCCTCAACTGCGCGGTCGGACGAGTCCTTGAGAGACGCGTTGTCTGAAACCGTCATAACCGTGTGTTTAGCCAGTCTGGATACTGGCGGATCCACAACGGGGGGTACCGACCAGGGCTTAACCATTTCCGGAGGATTTTTTATTAAACCTCCTATCAGGGTGATCCCACCGTTTAGATATGATTTGATGAAAAATCGGATCCTGGGCAAAGGACTTAGGAGGCTTCTTGGCTCGATTGATTGCCGACTGAGAAGTCGGGTCCGAGGGCTGATCAGAAATTGACAGAGAGTGATTGACACCCGCTATTAAGGTGTCTTCTATATGCCTAGACTCAGAAGGGACATCTGAATCAGAGTCAGAGTCTCGGGAAAGTCAGACTGACCATCGTGTGAGTCAGACGAGGCGGAGCGGTCACAATGGCGCCTTTTGGAGACAGCCTTTTTACGTACTGGGGATGATACACCAGTCGAAGGCGGGCTCCTCTGAGGAAGCTGAGCCGGGGGGAGGCTGCTGGAGCCTGTGGAAGGCTGGGATATCTGAGCGGCCAGGTCATCTTACCTTTTAGACATCAGAAGAGCCCATGCAGGGATAGCCTCATCAGACGGGGGTGCTGCCTGAATGGTGGACGGGGCCGAACCCACAGACTGCACGACCCCCTGGTCCGGCAACGCCTGTTGTGACACTGTAGTAGGGGCATTGCAGCCCCGGCAGAGTGGATAGCTTTGACCATTGGGAAACGAGCTTCCACAGGTGGTACAAGCATAGTACAGGTCCATAGAGGATGCCAGGGAAGCTTTATCACCCTTGCGGTTTTTACGCATGTCAGCAACAAACGTACAATTAGTACTGTGAGCCTCTAGCAGTATTACACTACTGTGGGTGAGGAGCTACTAGCAGTATTAGAAAGGGACTGCTATACAGAGCTGGTATATACAAATAGTAAAGTGGCATACACTGCCAAACAGTCGGTATATACCTGCAGGCACAGTCAGTATATACCGCTAAAAGCTGATATACACCGCTAGCCAGCAGGCACACACCGCTAGAAAGACAGCGATATATCGCTGAACAGAGCAGTATATAGTGCTGCAGAGTTGCAGAGCCAAGGAGGCGATCTCACCCGTCTCTGCTCCCCACATGTAATGGCGTCCAGTGTTCTCTGGCAGCATGGAGGGAAGAGACGGCCCACTAGAGGGAGCGGCTTCTAGAGCAGTGGAGGGGGCGTTGCTAAGAATGCAGGCCGAAGCCGGGAGCTAAATTTATGATGCTTTCCCGGGAACACGGCCTGCATCGCCCCACCGGCGCCTCCTCAGGCGGCGGTTGGATGCAGGGGACGGATACATGTCGTCTCCCTACCTGCTCTTGCTCCGTCTGAAGACGCGACGGTCCTGGGATGCGGAGATCTCAGGGACGCATCTTCGGCTCAAGGCTAGCAGGTGCTCGGCTCTGCTTAGCCCTCTGGAGCTACCTTTGTGAGGTGCTTCCAGGGAGCCTGGAGAGGTACGCAGACCCGACCACTTGGGCACGAGGGAAGACTGACGGCTTTTGCACGCCAGGTTTCCTCTGCCTGTAAGCGGGGGGAACGAGGGTGAGCACACCCTGGTATTGCCCCATAGTCAAAAATAGAATAAAATCACAAAGAAAAAGAAAGAAATAAACAAAAAACATGAGCTGGCCTGGGGCTCAGGCCAGACGTGTCAGCCTCCCTGCTGACACCAAAAAGAACTGAGCTAGTTCCCGCCTAGCTGGGGTTATATGCTGTGGGAGGAGGAGCTAACTTTTTTTTAAACCTAGTGTCAAGCCTCCCCTGGAGACAACATATAACCCACTGTCTATGTCCCCCAATGAAAAGGCGAGAAAGGAATACTCCCCTAATCGTTGATACGTCGTTGATTTTCAAAAAAATCGCTGCTGGTGCTGAACGCAGGTTGTTCGTCATTCCTGAGGCAGCACATATCGCTACGTGTGACACCCCAGGAACGACGAACAACACCGTACCTGCGTCCTCCGGCAGAGATTTGCCCGTGACGCACAAATGACGGGGGCGGGTGCTTTCACGAGTGACATCGCTAGTGATGTCGCTGTGTGTAAAGCAGCCTTTAGTCCAATAATCTAGGCTGTTTTCTAATATATTTGCTTTAAAAATGTACTACCGTTCCCAATCTACATTAACAGTAACTGTTTTTTCCTAATTTCCTGTCTGATAACAATTCATTTGAGTACCCCAATGTATACTGGGACACTGAAACAAAGCATCACCAGGAGGAAGAGATTGCAGTCACTTTCACAACATCTTAGTTACATAGGTTGAAAAAAAAAAGCCCTCGGTCCATCTAGTTCAACCTTCCGCCACCAATTCTACATTTTGTCATTAAGTCATTTATAACCGACAATGTTGTGTGTACTGAGGAAATCATCCAGCTCTTTTTTAAAAGCTGTTATTGTATCTGCCATCACTACTTCTTGTGGTAGGGCATTCCACAGTCTGACTGCTCTAACTGTAAAGAACCCTTTCCTATTTAGCTACCGGAATCTTTTCTTCCACTCGCAGTGGACCCCCGGTCCTTAGTATTGTCTTTGGAAGAAATAAGTCTTGTGCCAGTCCTTTATATTGACTACACATTTATTTATACATATAAATGATCTCCTCCCTCTGAGACGTCTTTTTTCTAAGCTAAACATATCTAACTTTTTCAACCTGTCATCATATGGGAGGCCTTCCATTCCTTGTAGTCGTCTAGTTGCCCGACTTTGAACTGACTATCTTCTGAATGTCCTTTTTAAAATGTGGAGCCCAAAACTGGATCCCATATTCCAGATGTGGCCTTACAAGTGATTTATAGAGGGGTAACAATACATTGTGATCCCGGGATCTAATCTCTCTTTTTATACACCCTAAAATCTTGTTTGCTTTAACAGCTGCTGCTTGGCATTGAGTGCTGCTGCTCAGCTTATTTGTAATAAGAATATCAAGTCCTTCTCCTGTTCTGTAGTCCCGAGTTTACTTCCATTTAATGTATACGCAGGTGTAGGATTATTCCATCCTAGGTGCATTACTTTACATTTATCAACATTAAATATCATTTTCCAAGTGTCTGCCCCTCCCTGAAAGAAAGTGTCACCAGTGACACTGGTTTCGGGGACAGTATGGTCACTTCTGTGTCTCTTGAGTGTTTTCCTAGGGCAGTATATCCCCCAGTGTCCTATGCAATGAGCGCAGTACAAGCCGGAAGCAGAGAGAAGTCACTATCCGGTAGTGCAGGAGATCTGCGCTGCACCGGAGGTGAGGTCACTAGTCTCTGCCCCTATGGATGCAGTGCTCATCGCACAGGGCAGTAAGGAGACACTGCACATGGAAGGGGACAGCACATAGAGGTGTGACGCTGCACTAGGGGAGAACACAGGGGGAGTGACAGCACAAGGAACACAGCACACTGGGGTGGAGGGGACAACCCACAGGGGTGTGACACTGCACAAGGAAGACAGCGCATGGAGACACAAACTAGGCAGACACTTGGACACAGCAGTGACAGCACTGGCCCCTGAAACATGCGTTACTGCTGACACTTTGATCCAGGGAAGGGCAGACTCTGGTGGAAGTGACTGCAGCCTCTGCCCCCTGATGATGCTTTGAGTACCCCAATGCATGCTGGGATACTCAAACAAATAGTCAAGACAGGAAATATAAAAAAAAACAAAAAACAGTAGCTGTTAGTGTAGATAAGGAACAGTAGGGAATAATTAAAGCAATTATATCAGAAAACAGCTTAGATTATGGAACTAAAGAGGTTAGGAGAAGAAGGGAATTTTGTTACTTACCGTAAATTCCTTTTCTTCTAGCTCCAATTGGGAGACCCAGACGATTGGGTGTATAGCTAAAGTGTAAGGCCCCTCCCCTTCTGCTTATACACCCCCCGTGGGATCACGGCTGCTCAGTTTTAGTGCAAAAGCAAGAAGGAGGAAAGCCAATAAACTGGTTTAAGCAAATTCAATCCGAAGGAATATCGGAGAACTGAAACCATTCAACATGACTAACATGTATACCCCAAAAAAAAAAAAAACAGGGGCGGGTGCTGGGTCTCCCAATTAGAGCTAGAAGAAAAGGAATTTACGGTAAGTAAACAAAATTCCCTTCTTCTTCGTCGCTCTATTGGGAGACCCAGACAATTGGGATGTCCAAAAGCAATCCCTGGGTGGGTAAAATAATACCTCGTGATAGGCCGTAAAATGGCCTTTTCCTACATGGGGGCAACCGCCGCCTGCAGGACTCTTCTACCTAGGCTGGCGTCCGCCGAAGCATAGGTATGCACCTGATAATGCTTGGTAAAAGCGTGCAGACTCGACCAGGTAGCCGCCTGGCACACCTGCTGGGCCGAAGCCTGGTGCCGTAATGCCCGGGACGCACCCACGGCTCTGGCAAAATGGGCCTTCAGCCCTGAGGGAACCGGAAGCCCCGCAGAACGGTAGACTTCAAGAACTGGTTCGTTGATCCACCGAGTCAGGGTGGATTTGGAAGCTTGCAACCCCTTACGCTGACCAGCGACAAGGACAAGAGTGCCTCCGAGCGGCGCCGGAGCGCCGTGCGGGAAAAGTAGGTTCTGAGAGCTCTCACCAGATCCAACAAAAGCAAATCCCGATCACATTGATGAACTGGATGACAAGACGGTAAGGAGATATCCCGATTGAGATGACAGGGGGATACCACCTTAGGGAGAACTCCTGAATCGGGCGCAGAACCACCTTGTCCTGGTGAAAACACCAGGAAGGGAGATTTGCAAGACAGCGCTGCTAGCTTGGCCACTCTCCGAGGAGACGTGACCGCCACTAGAAAAGGCCACTGTCCGTGAAAGGCGAGAAAGGGAAACATCCCTCATAGGCTCGAAAAGCGGCTTCTGGAGAGCTATTAGAACCCTGTTCAGATCCCAGGGCTCTAACGGCTGCTTGTAAGGAGGGACGATCTGACAAACCCCTTGCAGGAACGTGCGTACCTGTTGGAGTCTGGCCAGGCGCTTCTGAAAAGACACAGAGAGCGCAGAGACTTGTCCCTTAAGGGAGCCGAGCGACCAACCTTTTTCCAACCTGGATTGCAGGAAGGAAAGGAAAGTAGTCAATGCCAATGGCCAGGGAGAAACGTCCTGAGCCGAGCACCAAGCTAAGAATATCTTCCACGTCCTGTGGTAGATCTTGGTAGAGCTTGGTTTCCTAGCCTATCCCATGGAGGCAATGACCTCTTGAGATAATCCTGAAGACGCTAGGATCCAGGACTCAATGGCCACACAGTCAGGTTCAGGGCCGCAGAATTCAGATGGAAAAACGGCCCTTGAGACAGCAAGTCTGGCCGGTCTGGTAGTGCCCACGGTTGTCCTACCGTGAGATGCCACATATCCGGGAACCACGACCTCCTCGGCCAGTCTGGAGCGACGAGGATGGCGCGGCGGCAGTCGGACCTGATCTTGCGTAGCACTCTGGGCAACAGCGCCAGAGGTGGGAACACATAAGGGAGCCGGAACTGCGACCAATCTTGAACTAAGGCGTCCGCCGCCAGAGCTCTGTGATCGTGAGACCGTGCCGTGAAAGCTGGGACCTTGTTGTTGTGCCGGGACGCCATTAGGTCGACGTCCGGCATCCCCCAGCGGCGACAGATCTCCTGAAACGCGTCCGGGTGAAGAGACCATTCCCCTGCGTCCATACCCTGGCGACTGAGGAAGTCTGCTTCCCAGTTTTCCACGCCCGGGATGTGAACTGCGGATATGGTGGATGCCGTGTCTTCCCCCCACGTCAGAAACCGCCGGACTTCCTGGAAGGCTTGCCGACTGCGTGTCCCCCCTTGGTGGTTGATGTATGCCACCGCTGTGGGGTTGTCTGCCTGAATTCGGATCTGCTTGCCTTCCAGCCACTGCTGGAAGGCTCGTAGGGCAAAATACACTGCTCTGATTTCCAGAACATTGATCTGAAGGGTGGACTCCTGCTGAGTCCACGTACCTTGAGCCCTGTGGAGGAGAAAAATTGCTCCCCACCCTGAAGACAATGAGGTGGGAAGAAGCCACCACCGAAGAGACTCCTTGGCCGCCTGAGAAAGAGAAACGTCCCTGTCGAGGGGACGTCGACTCCCCGTCCCATTGGCGGAGAATGTCCCCTTGTAGTGGACGCAGAAGAAACTGCGCGAAAGGGACTGCCTCTAATGCTGCTACCATCTTCTCTAGGAAGTGCATGAGGCGTCTCAAGGGGTGCGACTGGCCTTGACGGAGAGATTGCACCCCTGTCTGAAGTGAACGCTGTTTGCCCAGCGGAAGTTTCACTATCGCTGATAGAGTATGAAACCCCATGCCAAGATATGTTAGCGATTGGGTCGGGGTCAGAATTGACTTTGAAAAGTTGATGATCTACCCGAAACTCTGGAGAGTCTCCAGCGCAACGATCAGGCTGTGTTGGCATACCACTTGAGAGGGTGCCTTGACGAGTAGATCGTCCAAGCAAGGGATCACAGAGTGACCCTGAGAGCGCAGGACTGCTACTACTGCAGCCATGACCTTGGTGAAGACCCGTGGGGCTGTCGCCAGACCGAAAGGCAGGGCTACGAACTAAAGGTGTTCGTTTCCTATAACGAAGCGTAGAAACGCTGGTGCTCTGGAGCATGTCCATTGATGCTAGGAACTCTTCTTGAGACATTGAGGCGATGACGGAGCGGAGGGATTCCATCCGGAACCGCCTGGTCTTCACATGCTTGTTGAGCAGTTTTTTAGGTCCAGAACAGGACGGAAAGACCCGTCCCTTTGTGGCACCACAAACAAATTGGAGTAAAAACCGTGACCTTAGTCCTGGAGAGGAACAGAGATCACCACTCCTTCTGCCTTTAGAGAGCACCCGCCTGCAGACGAGCACCGGCTCGGTCGGGAGGTGGAGAAGTTCTGAAGAATCGGGTCGGAGGACGAGAACTGAACTCGATCCTGTACTCTTGAGACAGAATGTCTCTCACCCAACGGTCTTTGACCTGTGGCAGCTAAATGTCCCCAAAGCGGGCGAGCCTGCCACCGACCGAGGATGCGGAGAGAGGAGGCCGACAGTCATGAGGAAGCTGCCTTGGTAGCGGTTCCTCCGGCTGCCTTCTTTGGGCGTGACTGAGCCCGCCAAGAATCTGAGCTCCTCTGAACCTTTTGAGTCCTTTTAGACGAGGACAATTGGGCCCTGCCGGAGCCTCGAAAGGACCGAAACCTCGACTGTCCCCTCCTCTGTTGGGGTTTGTTAGGTTTGGGCTGGGGTAAGGAAGAATCCTTAGACTTGGACTGTTTAACGATTTCATCTAATCTCTCACGAAACAGTCTGTCACAGAAAATGGCAATTAAGCACTTTTTTGGAAGCAGCATCTGCCTCCATTCCCTTAACCCCAAGGCTCTGCGTACAACCACGGAGTTGGCGGACGCCCCTACCGTACTGCTCGTAGAGTCCAGGACAGCATTAATAGCGTAAGACGCAAATGCAGACATTTGAGAGGTTAAGGACGCTACTTGCGGAACAGATGTACGTGTGACGATGTCAATCTGCGCCAGACCAGCTGAACTAATTTGTAGTGCCCATACGGCTGCGAATGCTGGAGCAAACGACGCGCCGATAGTTTCATAGATGGATTTCAACCAGAGCTCCATCTGTGTCAGTGGCATCTTTAAGGGAAGCCCCATCTTCCACTGCAACTATGGATCTAGTCGCCAGCCTGGAGATTGGAGGATCCACCTTTGGACACTGGGTCCAGCTCTTGACCACGTCAGGTGGAAAGGGATAACTTGTATCCTTAATACGTTTGGAGAAACGCTTATCTGGATAAGCGTGGTGTTTCTGAACTGCCTCTCTGAAGTCAGAGTGGCCAGAAAAGTACTCAATTTACGCTTGAGATACTGAAATGGAATTTCTCCTGCTGTGAAGCTGACTCCTCCACTGGAGGAGCTGAGGGAGAAATATCCAACATTCCATTGATGGACGCTATAAGATCATTCACCATGGCGTCACCATCCGGTGTATCCGGCTTGAGAGCGGTCTCAGGATCAGAGTCCTGATCAGCTACGTCTGCCTCATCATTAGAGTCCTCCTGCTGGGACCCTGACCAGTGATGAAGCCGAGTGCCGCTCCCAGCGAGCTCGCTTAGGCTGCATGGGACCTCCCCGGAGCACTGATTTGTTCCAAATGAGGGTGGCCCGGGAGCATTGAATCAACATTGCCCATGGTCTGTCTGGACTGCAAAGTCTCTAAGATGTTAGTCATAGTCACAGACAATCTATCAGCCGAAACTGCCACTCCGTCCCTTTCCCTGGACAGGGTTCACAGGTGGTTCCTTTGGCCACCTCTAGCAGAGACCCCGGCTGAGCGAGTGCTACAGGGGAGCATTGCACACAATGGGGGTCAGTGGAACCTGCCGGTGGAACGGTATCACATGCAGTACAAGCAGCGTAGAAAGCCTGTGCCTTGGCACCCTTGCTTTTTTGCTGCTGTTGTCTAGCCATCTAGGATAGTATATAGCCAAGAATAGCGACCGTACAGTGCAATGTATAGCATACAAGCATAAAGTACAAATGAACACTTCAGCACATGCAATACACGCAGCATAGAAAGCTTGTGCCTTAGCACCCTTGCTTTTTGCTGCTCTTGTCTAGCCATCTAGGAGGGTATATATCCAAGAATAGCGACCGTACAGTGCAGTGTATAGCATACAAGCATAAAGTACAAATGACCACTTCGGCATTAGTGGGGTCAGCACTTCAGGTGCTGCTTACCGCCCGCACAAAGGCGGGTGTGTGGTCGCCAGAATCCTGTGACTGGTTGCCCAGAGATTGTCTCCATTCTCCAGCTCGGACTGCATGCAGGAATGGCCGCCGGCGTCCTGTGAAGAGGGGCGGGCCGTGGGCGTGCCCCAGACAAGAGCGGGAAACTGGCGTCCCACTGTGTCCAGTGAGGGGGCTGGAGAATGCAAAGCAGACTCCAGCTCTCGGCGCTGACTTTCTGTACAGCGTCCCGCCCCTCCCCTGACTGGCAGGGCTGGGGGCGGGAACGAAACGAAAACTAGGCCGCAAAGCCGGGGACTCGAGTAATAAGCGCGGCCGTCCTATGCACGGCCAGCGCGGAAGTCCCCGGCGCACCACAAGTCCCAGCCGCGCCACAGTGTAAAACACCCAGCAGAGGCCGGCGCGGCAGTTCCTAATACATAAATTCACTCAGCTAAGCTGCAGTGAATAAAAGCACAAGTGCTCCGCGCTGTTGTCCCCGGCGCACTAACACTCCCAGCCATGCTGGTGTGTGTGTGCGCGATGTGTACGGAGACACAGAGTACCTTAATGTAGCAGGGCCCTGTCCCTGACGATACTCAGCTCCATATCCAGCAGGTTCTCTGGGTCTGTGGATGGAGCCCGGTCTCAGTGCCTGGAGACCTGTAAGATCCCACTTCACCCAGAGCCCTGAGGGGGATGGGGAAGGAAAGCAGCATGTGGGCTCCAGCCTCCGTACCCGCAATGGATACCTCAACCTTACAAACACCGCCGACAGAAAGTGGGGTGAGAAGGGAGCATGCTGGGGGCCCTAGTATGGGCCCTCTTTTCTTCCATCCGACATAGTCAGCAGCTGCTGCTGACTAAAAACAGTGGAGCTATGCGTGGATGTCTGACCTCCTTCGCACAAAGCATGAAAACTGAGCAGCCGTGATCCCACGGGGGGTGTATAGGCAGAAGGGGAGGGGCCTTACACTTTAGCTATACACCCAATCGTCTGGGTCTCCCAATGGAGCGCCGAAGAAAAATGCTTTGCCTTGAACCACCCCTTTAAGCCTAAATTTAGACTCTTAATTTGCATATGGAGATAACCGTGTCTAAACAAGCACCTTGCTAGGCAGCTCATGGAGAAAATGAGCAGTGACAAGAGAACTGCTCAGGATACTAAGTAGCCAAAACGTGGGGTTGATGGATTTTGTAGGACTGATAACTAGAGATGGGAGTCTAGCGCCCCTGAACCCTCCAGGGCATTACTGTGTACTGCATCCTGTCACAGATGCAGGGCCTACCCCCAGGGACCTGGAAGCTCAGTGTCGTTACCATCAAAACATAACATCCACAGTTCCCTGTCCCAATCAGGGATGACCGACATAGGGACCCAATGGATGGCCACCTAGGGGTGGAGCCGATCCAGTCCACTAACCAACAACCCAGGGGGAGGAGAGAGACAGTGGGTCAGTCAGTATTGACAGTAGTAGGATATGGACGTGTCTCGAGACGGGGTTGTGTAGCAGTGACCCGACTGGTACAGGAGACTGGTTGCCAGGGAGGGTACGACAAGGTACCCCTGGAACCAAAGCACAGACGGGCACAGGGCCCTAGTTTAGGTAAACGCTTCAACTGCCTGACAAATACCTGCACAGTGAGGAGACCATCCAGGACCTCCCTAATCCAAGAGTCCAGGGGCACCAGAAATAATGAGAGCGCCAAGGACTGGAAGAGAACACCGACTCTACAGGGTTCACACTGCCCGCCCTACAGACCAGAGCCTGACGACAAACAGGAGGGGACCCCCCAGACACTCCACGCCACGGGGTTCCACAAAACTACTGAGATGTGCAGGGGAAAGAAGCCACCAGCTTACCACACCGGCACTGGAAGAAAAGGTACCACAACAGTTGCACTGCATTCCCATCGTGTTGTCTCCGTTCTTTCCACGCCGCACTCCATCATCTACCCTCTGGGGCTCAGCCCTACTTGTGGAGGGCCCAACATCCAAGCTGCCATCATTACCAGCCCCAGTGGTAAAAGACTGCAGCGGCGATTACATCACCATAACCGCAACCCGCACTGGCAGTCATGACAAACTTTCATCTCCCCTGTATATAAACCGCTTTTAAAGTGACCCCCCCAGGGTCACAGAACAGAGCAACGGCCATTGCACACCCATAACACAGCATCCCTGTACATATATGGCCCAGGACCGAGTACCCCATACCCCGGGGATAGTCAGGAGAACCTGCAGATGTTCTGTTTTGGATATTCTGGACCTCAATGACCGCTGATTTTTTTGTGTCTTGAGCCAACGTTCTTAATTATTCTATGTTTGGGTAGATACGAAGTTTTCATCGCTTGTTACTGCATTTAACGCGGTGTTGTGGAGACCAAATTTTATGTCATGATAGATTGAGCATTTCTGAACGCAGTGATATCAAAATTATATATAATATATAAATATATTTTATATAGATATATATATATATATATATATATATATAAAAATATATATATATATATATAAAAATATATATATATAACACACACACATACACATACATACATACATACAAGTGAGAGAGGGTATACGCACAACAATCATTAACAGTACAAGACAGACTGGTACAGGAGGAGAGAGGACCCTGCCCGCGAGGGCTCACAGTCTACAGGGAATGGGTGATGGTACAATAGGTGAGGACAGAGCTGGTTGCACAGTGGTGTACTGGACTGAGGGCTATTGTAGGTTGTAGGCTTGTTGGAAGAGATGGGTCTTGAGGTTCCTCTTTAAGCTTTCCACGGTAGTGGAGAGTCTGATGTGCTGAGGTAGAGCGTTCCAGAGTATGGGGGATGCACGGGAGAAATCTTGTACGCAATTGTGGGAAGAGGAGATAAGAGAGGAGCAGAGAAGGAGATCTTGTGAGGATCTGAGGTTGCGTGCAGGTAGGTATCGGGAGACTAGGTCACAGATGTAAGGAGGAGACAGGTTGTGCATGGCTTTGTATGTCATGGTTAATGCTTTGAACTGGAGTCGTTGGGCGATGGGAAGCCAGTGAAGGGATTGGCAGAGTGGCGAGGCTGGGGAATAGCGAGGGGGGAGAGGTGGATTAAGCGGGCCGCAGAGTTTAGGATAGATTGGAGGGGTGCAAGAGTGCTGGAAGGGAGGCCAGAGAGCAGGAGGTTGCAGTAGTCGAGGCGGGAGATGATGAGGGCTATATATATATATATATATATATATATATATATATATATATATATATATATATGCCTTATTCTGTCTGTCTGTCTGTCTGTCATGCTCCAAAATTGTGTCCTTACGGTGGCACAAAGCTGATTGGCCGCTGGGCTCGCCATGGCCCCGCCCCCCCCACACGGATTGGCCTCTCGCCCCGGCTCTCTGCAGGCCCCGCCCCCCTCACGCAATGCACGCTCGCTCTGGCCCAACTGACACGGAGCTCCAACTCCCAGGTGAATACACACACACATCAGATCACACTCACTCTCACACACACCTCACACATCACATCCACACACTCACAACATCCTGGGATATCGCTTGCTTCTACACCGGCTCCGTCACGATCCCAGCAGCGCCAGACATAACCTTGCGATGCTGGGAACTTGACGGAGGCCGTGAACGCTGGTAACCATTATACACATCGGGTAACTAAGGTCCCTTAGTTACCCGATGTGTATCATAGTTACCAGTGTACACCGGCTCCCGGTACACATGTGCAGGGAGCCGGCATTATACTCCTCTCCCCCAGGACTACTCCTCCTATTATAGTCCTCCTATTATACTCAGAGAGAACTATTATAGCATGGGGGATGTAGCACGATGGGGGGTGCGCAGCATGGGGGATGTAGCACGATGGGGTGCGCAGCATGGGGGATGTAGCACGATGGGGAGTGCGCAGCATGAGAGATGTAGCACGATGGGGAGTGCGCAGCATGGGGGATGGAGCACGATGGGGGGTGCGCAGCATGGGGGATGTAGCACAATGGGGAGTGCGCAGCATAGGGGATGGGGCATGATGGGGGGTGTGCAGCATGGGGGATGGAGCACGATGGGAGCCAAACTGTTGAGGAAGGTGCAGGAGCCCAGGAAGAAATGGAGGACGAACTGGCGATGGGCATGGAAGAATCAGCAGATGAGGGAGACCTTGATCACATTTCTGTTGTGCAAGGTTGGGGGGAGAGGGCAGAGGAAGGAAGCATGATTCTCACCTTGCCGCCAACAACACAGTAACGACTTGTTCCTCCTGGATGCGCAAGACACATGAGCGCCTTCTTGCTGCACTACCTACAACATGACCCTCTGATTGTCAGAATTCGAAGTAATGCTGACTACTGGGTTGCCACACTCTTACATCCCCGGTACAGACAAAATTTGGCAAAATAATTCCTGCCATAGAAAGGGACACACGTATGCATGAGTATCAGCAGAAGCTGGTACGCAATCTTAGATCGGCTTCTTCACTTAACACCAGTGCTGCACAGAGTGAATTTCACATTTCTAACTTGCCAACCATGGGACTGTCGAGTCATCACTCAAATCGTACCAGTAAAGCGGGCTTTACACGCTACGATATCATTGCCGATATCGGTAGCGTGCGTACACGCCCTAATTTTTTGTGCAACACGGGCATATCGCTGCGCGTCGCGCACAAAATCGCGCACCCCCATCACACAGACTTACCTGCTCTGCGACGTTGCTGTGGCCGGCAATCCGCCTCCTTTCTAAGGGGGCGGGTCGTGCGGCGTCACAGCGACGTCACACGGCAGGCGTCCAATAGAAGCGGAGAGGCGGAGATGAGCGGGACGTAAACATCCCGCCCACCTTCTTCCTTCCGCATAGCCAGTGGATGCATGTAAGGAGATGTTCCTCGCTCCTGCAGTGTCACACACAGCGATGTGTCCTGCCGCAGGAACGAGGAACAACATCGCGAATGAGCGTTAAACGATTTTTGGTTTTAGAACGACCTCTCCACGGCAAACGATTTTGGCCGCTTTTGCGATCGTTTTAGGTTGCACAAAAGTGTCACACGCTGCGATATCGTTAATGACGCCGGATGTGCGTCACTAACGGCGTGACCCCAAAGATAAAACATTAACGATATCGTAGCGTGTAAAGCCCCCTTAACACCTTATCTGGTGGTAACAGCAATTTTATGGAATAGTTTCATGAATTTTTTACACCATCCTTTGCAAGTCCAGAAGACACAAGAAGTCTGACACATAGTGAACGCCTGGAGAGGATGATACAGGAGTATCTCCAAGTGAACATCGATGTCATGACTGTGCAACTGGAGCCTTGCTCATTTTGGGCTATCAATCTTGAAAAATGGCCTGAGCTCGCCATTTACGCCTTGGAGATCTTGTCGTGTCCCGCAGCCAGCGTTCTCTCGGAACGTGTCTTCAGTGCTGCTGGGTGTGTGCTGACAGATAAGCGCACGCGTCTGCCCAGTGACAATGTGGACAGACTAACGTTCATCAAGATGAACAAGTCATGGATCCGCAAGGACTTTTCTACCCCTGTGTCATCCTGGGGAGAGTAAAGGCTTGTGGATTTTTGAATGTGCTTCATGAAAATAACCATTTTAAGTTTGCAACTGTGGGAAAATTGATGCCACTTAAGTGGTGTCTGTGCCCAAATTTGGTGAAATAATTTCTGCCATAGAATGGGACGCACGTATGCGGGAGTATCAGCAGAAGCTGTTACACAATCTTAGATCAACTTTTCCACTAAACACTAGTAGTGCACATAATGAATCTCACCGCTTTGTCATGGCTAGGAGGAAATGGTCTTTTACTTGTCCACATCTGAGGGACCGAGGGCTGGCTGCTGTGCTGATACGGCGTTGAGTAGGGTGTTCCTGCAGAGTTGCAAATTTGGTCATATACAAAATGAGTGGAAAAAGGCCAGATGCTGGTGGAAAGGGGAACAGGCATGTTGGAAAGGGAAAAAAAGTTTGTGTCCGCGGGGTTGCTGGTAAAGCAACAGTAACATCTGCTGAAGAAACACCATCTGTTACGGGGGGACTGGCAGATTAGGATAAGGTGGTATATATCCCAATCGCCAGTCGGGGTTCACCGTGCTCCCAGATGGAAAAGGAGATGCTGGCAACCCGAAGGTTAGGCGGAGGATACAGGGCTGGATGTCTCTGAAACTAATAGGAGCCTGACCGCAGTTAGATGACAGTCGGATCAGGAGACTGTGAACCCTGTTATAGTCACAGGGTCCACACACCCAGCCCAGGAACTCCCCGTTAAAAAAAAAGCCTAAAGCTAAAGCCACAATGGGTTCAACACATGGAGGTGTGCTCTGTCTGAGCATAATAGAAGACTGCGCACCTCCATGTTGTCTCCAGCCCCTTTTATAACCTGGGTCCGCCCCAACCCAGGTGGACCACAAAGCACCTCCAGGAGCCAATAGCAGAGTGCCATGTCATCAGTGACATAACCAGCGGCCTATCCGGAACCGTCACTTTACTGATGACCTCATGGCAGCCACGCCCTAAATACCTCACCAGTCATCGTCTGACGAACAATGATGAGGTGCCAAGTCATAGGGGTGGGCCTCTGCGAGCCAGTCTAGAGTGGCCACATCATCAGGACACCTGATGCCCTCTGGCCTATCAGGGCCTGCCACCTCACGGACATGGCCAGTGAGGTCCATACAGGACCTAGCCTCTGATGCACTAAGTGCCTGAGCATGCTCAGTAGCCTGAACAACAGTCTCAGAAAACAGACAATCAGCTTGAGCATGCTTAGTAGGCACAACACAGGACTGAGACACAGCAGGGAGTCCAAGAACCTGTGCAAAGAGTCTTTTCGCACTAAGTGTGGGATCATGCTTAGTAGCCCGAACTGACGACTTAGCCTCAGGAATGACACAGTCAGGCTGTGCATGCCCACTAGGCGAAACACTGGACTTAGGCTGTGGCTGGGGTAAATCAGCACACGCATGCGCACTAGCCGCCTCTCCACACTTAGACGTGGAGGAGGAAGCAGCCAGCTGGACAACTTGAGGCACGGCCAAAAATGGCAGCTGACGCCTGGGCGCAACTGTAACTGCAGCAGGCTGCTTGCGGCTACGGCGGCACCAATTCGTAACACCATCTTCCAGCCAAAATAAGATGTCTATTTCTTCCTGTGGATAATCTGATATGATCCCTTTGTTACGGACACGACCATCGCTACCAAATGTAGATGCGGCACCAAAACAGCAGGTGCTTGAATGGATCTCAAGTGCGCCATCAAGTGGCCTCTCCTCCACCTCAACTTCAATATCCCAAATGCTCCATTCCTCTGTGGTGTCACCCTAATCGCACTTGCTTCCTAACAGCTCTCAAGTCTCCATCCGCCCTGATAAGTATGGGGTAACAGAGATGGTTGAGTCTGCAGAGCTGTTCAGTCACACTATAGCCTGGGAATCAGAGGTCTGCTCCAAAGCTGAAGTGAGTCCAGACAATGAAATGATCTGCACTGATGCCCTGAAGCTTTGTGAGTCGGATCCAGGCCCAGATGAAGAAGGTTCTGAGCATAATATAGACCCTCATTCCCAAACTGTAACTCCTTTTAGTGGAGACAATGGGTAACATGCTGATGAGACTCAGATACCTGATTGGAACGACAACTTTACTATTCGGTCAGGGCAGGAAGAGATTGGCTCTGAGGAATCAGGACGAGGGGAGTTAGAACACACAGGGTGATGATGAGGTTGGAGACCCCACTTGCTGTCAACCCACAGTCAGACAGTCGATGAGGTCAGCAGAGGAGGTGGAGGAGGATGCTACTGATGACGAGGTTAGGTTGCGCCTTTCTGGACAGAGATGGAGTACTGGAAGCACGTCAACAAGTGCATCCTCAGCCACAACTCTGCCTCTGAGCAGAAGTCGTGGTGGCTCTGCAGGTTGCATGGGCTGTAAGCCTTGCCTAGCCTGGGCCTTTTTTTACATCACAAAGGATCACCCAACTCATGTCATCTGTAAGATTTGTCACCAATCTGTAAGTAGAGGCCAAAAACTCACTAGTTTGAGTACTTCGTCCATGAACCGTCACATGGATATGAAGTGATAGGGTGAGAGTGTATTGATGACCTTTATCCACTGTGAATGCAAGATACTTATTTGCTTTTCATTGTATACATTGTTATTCATATGTAAAAGGGTAAGAGTGTATAAATGACCTTTATTCACTGTAAATGCAAAATGCTTATTTACTGTCTATTGTATGCATTGTTGCTCACCACCCACAAGGTACTGCTGTTTTGCATCTGCCTTTGACTGTTTGGTCACTATAGCAAAAGCAAAACAGTCTTCGGCTGTGGACTTGGAGACCAGAGGACGTGCTGTATGTGAGCTGAAGGAAAAGCGAAAGATGTGCGTAACAGAAAGGAGCTGCCACAGAAACACTTAGGTGGATTGTGAGGAGACTCGTGTTGGAGTTTGGTGAGGAGGACCGTAACGCGTGGGAGCAGCATCCTGTGCCGGAGACCGCCATTCTTCAGTTGCTGGCTATACTGATTACCGTGAGAGGATCTTCAAGTCTGTATTTATGGCAGCTGGACACCACAGTACCCGGATATGGAAGGCTGGGCCCAGGACTGCGTGCACGCAACACTTTGTTTTGGTAACAAAACACATATGTGTTCTGCTTAGGCCAACTATATAGACAATAAAGGCCCCGTCACACTAAGCAACATCGCTAGCAACATCGCTGCTAACGAACAACCTTTGTGACGTAGCAGCGATATTGCTAGTGATGTTGCTGTGTGTGACATCCAGCAACAACCCGGCCCTTGCTGTGAGGTCGTTGGTTGTTGCTGAATGTCCTGGGCCATTTTTTAGTTCTTGCTCCCCCGCTGTGAAGCACACATCGCTGTGTGTGACAGCGAGACAGCAACAACTAAATGTGCAGGCAGCAGGAGCCGGCTTCTGCGGACTCTGGTAACAACAGTAAACATCGGGTAACCAAGAAGCCCTTACCTTGGTTACCCGATATTTACCTTCGTTACCAGCCTCCGCAGCTCTCAGCTGTCAGTGCCGGCTCCTGCTCCTTGCACATGTAGCTGCAGTACACATCGGGTAATTAACCCCATGTGTACTGTAGCTAGGAGAGCAGGGAGCCAGCGCTAAGCAGTGTGCGCTGCTCCCTGCTCTCTGCACATGTAGCTGCAGTACACATTGGGTAATTAACCCCATGTGTACTGTAGCTAGGAGAGCAGGGAGCCAGTGCTAAGCAGTGTGCGCGGCTCCCTGCTCTCTGCACATGTAGCTGCAGTACACATTGGGTAATTAACCCCATGTGTACTGTAGCTAGGAGAGCAGGCAGCCAGCGCTAAGCAGTGTGCGCGGCTCCCTGCTCTCTGCACATGTAGCTGCAGTACACATTGGGTAATTAACCCCATGTGTACTGTAGCTAGGAGAGCAGGGAGCCAGCGCTAAGCAGTGTGCGCGGCTCCCTGCCCTCTGCACATGTAGCTGCAGTACACATTGGGTAATTAACCCCATGTGTACTGTAGCTAGGAGAGCAGGGAGCCAGCGCTAAGCGCTGGTAACCAAGGTAAATATCGGGTTGGTTACCCGATATTTACCTTAGTTACCAAGCGCAGCATCGCTTCCATGCGGCGCTGCTGGCTGGGGGCTGGTCACTGGTTGCTGGTGAGCTCAGCAGCAACTCGTGTAGCCACGCTCCAGCGATCCCTGCCAGGTCAGGTTGCTGGTGGGATCGCTGGAGCGTCTCAGTGTGACATCTCACCAGCAACCTCCTAGCAACTTACCAGCAATCCCTATCACGTTGGATCGTTGTTGGGATCGCTGGTAAGTTGTTTAGTGTGACTGGGCCTTAAGACTTGCTGGCTCTGCTCTGTCAGTTTGTCAGTTACAGTTAAAATCTCAAAGAGACAGCGACACATGTTTGCATTGACTGTTGCTTTACAAGATTTCCAGGACTGTGTTGCTGAGATGTGTGGTTTGTCTTACCACTTTTATCATCTGCTTTATCTGTGAGGCTTCAGCAAACAAGGGTATTCAGGGGGGTTAATGGGTTTTGTCTATGTTTAGGTAGATAAGTTGTAAGCTCTTGTGCTGCGCCACTGGTAGGTCGTGTTCGCGCACACACACACACACACACACACACAATCACTCCTGCTACCCAGAGGGATTACCAGGTATTAGGCGACTGTTTAGACAGTCCCTTGGTTAGGCAAAGGTTGGTGAGAAGGCAGTATAAATCACCATTACGAGTGGCGCAGCATAGGGGTGTAGGCTTTTGGCCTTGTGAATAGGTTGTTCTATTCTTTCTGTTTTATGCATGGTTGCTATTGTTTGATTTGGTAAAGTTAAACAATCATTTATCAACCCAACTGCCTAGAGTCCTTTTCTTGGTGCGTGGTTTTGCTGTATACTGGGGAGCCCACCCTGTACACGACTTTAATTGAAGCATAAGTCGCAGTAGGAAGCTCAATGTGCAAAAATGCGGCCTAGCGGGACGGGGCAACCACCGTCTGCCCCATCAAGTGCATCTGCGTGCTCTTCATCCTCTGTGACTGTGGGGACAGCAGTCACACATGCTTTTGGATGCAGACCTTCCACCTCTTTACCCGCAACAGGCAGTGTGATTGGCAGGTCATCAGTTGTTTTGGAAGTGGAAACAGCTGCTGGTGTTGAGCTCTCTCAGACATCGAGAGCACCACCTTTGGATGAAGGCAACATTATATCTACGCCTGCACCTTCCTCACAGATTGGCTGGACTAGCTGCAGTTACAAATTGGCTACTAGAGATGGAGAGGTGGGGTATCTTTTTTGACAGCAGTGGTACGTCACTGACTATCACACACACTGATACTATGCCCCAAAGAATTGCCTGGACTACCTGCAGTTAAAAATTGGATAGTAGAAATGGAGAGGTGGGGTAGCTTTCTTGACAGCAGTGGTACGTCACTGAGTATCACACACGCTGATACTATGCCCCAAGGATTTGCCTACACTTTTTGCAGTTAAAAATGGTCTAGCAGAAATGGAGAACTGGGCTATGTTTGTGGAAAGCAGTGGTACGTCACTGAATATCACACACGCTGACACTATGCCCCAAGGCATTGCCTGCACTTTTTGCAGTTAAAAATTGTCTAGCAGAAATGGAGAACTGGGCTGTTTGTGGAAAGCAGTGGTACGTCACTGACTATCACACACGCTGATACTATGCCCCAAGGAATTGCCTGAGCTGATTTAGGCTAGTTTCACACTTGCGTTGAACGGTATCCGTTGCATTGCGTTGTGTAACGGATGCAACGGATGTGTTGCATATAGTGGCACAACGGATGCAACGGATGCTGCAAAACAACGCAATTTGTTTTGATTTTTTTTTTTTTACAGTTTTACCAGCGGCAGACTATTGTGAACGATCAGCTGATCGCTCCCTGCAGCCGGCTGCCGGGTGATCAGCTGATCGCTCCCGGCCGCCGGGTGATCAGCTGATCGCTCCCAGTAGCCGGCCGCCGGGTGATCAGCTGATTGCTCCCTGCAGCCGGCCGCCGGGTGATCAGCTGATCGCTCCCTGCAGCCGGCCGCCGGGTGATCAGCTGATCGCTCCCGGCCGCCGGGTGATCAGCTGATCGCTCCCGGCCGCCGGGTGATCAGCTGATCGCTCCCGACCGCCGGGTGATAAGCTGATGCTCCTGGCCGCCGGGTGATCAGCTGATCGCTCCCTGCAGCCGACCGCCGGGTGATCAGCTGAGCGCTGTCACTTGCTGGCGCCTGGGCATGCCAGCGGGCGGGCGCTCAGCTGAACGTTCGGCCACCGCGAGCCAAAATAAAGTTTGATTTAAAAGAAAAAAAAAAAAGAGCATGCGCAGTGAAATCCAGAGGATTCCGCTGCTCAAAACAACGTTACATGCTGCGTTCCCCCCGCTGGGCGGAAGCAACGGAGCGTCGCCCAGCGGAAGCAATGCAGGTCCTTTTGGTACAATCCGTCAACCATACAAGTCTATGGGAAACAGCGGAATCCGTTAACGGATTCCACTGTTTTCCAAAAAGGCGGATTGTAACGGAAGGAAAACAACGCAAGTGTGAAAGTACCCTTAGACAGACGCTGTGAAAAACCCTTCCACAGCACTGGCACATACCTGCCTAGCAAAAATGGCTATGAACTGCTCTAATCTAGCCCTGAAAAGGGCTGAAATTACAAATAGTCCCTAATCCCTAACTGATGTGTAGATTGCACTGTATAAGTGTATAGCGCCCACAGCAGCAGGAGCGGTGACTGACACACACCCGCAGCACTGAGATAATGGTGGCGATGGGGAAAATGGCCGGGTCTTATAGGGCAAGGACATGTGATATGCAGAGCCAATGAAACATGCCCTTGCTTGCCTGGCAAAAATCCACTTTGCTGTGTGTGAGTCTGTGATTGGCAGCCTGGCCCGCCCCACTGTACGCGCGGCTAGGGAAAAAAAAATTCTTTCAGCACTTAGCAGCACTGATCTAAACCCCATCCCCCCCCCGCACACTATACGCTGAATTTTGATAATATCATTATTAACAGTGACTGACAGTATTACAGTGAAAAACCAGCTAGTAACTAGCTACGCTTTTGGTGATCGAACCGTTATCGAACGGTAACTCGAACGGTCGAATGTTAAGCAAATCATTCGAGTTCTTCTAATGACTCGAACACCGCCCAAAATCACTCGAATTTGAAATTGCCGAACGGTTCGATTCGAACACCGCTCATCTCTACTCCCTCGCCCTTTATACGGGTGGCCAAACCCGAACAGTAACACAGACTTTCCAGAGAAGTCCTTGTTTGAGGTCCGTGATTGGATTTTAGGTGTCCAATATGGACCCTGAACTTTCAGGTTTGCCCATCTTTATGTGTCATTTATGGCATGTTGATTGGACCCGTTGAAGCACAAGGAGGTGTAAAGCGTCCACTCGAGGCCTGCATCCGGCTCTTTCCTCACTATTTTTACCTGCACCGAATGAAGTAAATATGGCACTTTGGAATACTGGATGGATTGTGCCGTGGCTCTTTCTCTCTTGTTGGATTGTTATGGCATATGTAATGATCACACAATTGTAAAATTGTACCGTCAATGTGTTTGTATTGACAACTTGTTATTTGCCATATTTTGTTATTAATCTATCTTGTAATTACTTACCATTAGGTAGGAAATTGGATATAGATATAATTATTAGAACAATAATAATGCATTAAGTATAATTTAATCATATCATATACCTATCAGGTCACTGTCTTTCAGAAGGGCAGTCAAAAATAAAACTAAACATTTTTATGGGACTCTCCCAGCACTTAGGTGAGGGGCACAGCTAAAAATAACAGGGTGGATAATTTGTTTCCTTTTTGAAATATTCTTAATGTTTCCTGACCATTTAACCTTTGATAATTTCAGTCATCGTCAGCATTTCTCCAGACATCCGGCATATACCCAGCATATATAGATAATAACAGATGATTTCTTTTCTTTTTTTATTTTATTTGCAAAATTAGAAAAAATATTATACATTTTCATTTAATAACATCCTATATAATATGTTATTTCATCCAGGGGTAAAGATAGGGAAATGCCTGAATTATTCAGTTACACATATTGCATATTATTTGGCTGAAGTATTAATAATAGCTACCTTTATGGTGATGCCTAGAACCCACAAGGATGGGAAACAAATTTTGGTTATCCTATACACATAACCAATCTTGTATCACTGTGAGCATGACATACTTCTTCCATATTTATCTAGGAGGTGCTCAACTTGCCCCCCAGGAGTGTACATACTGATGGTCCTGTATTTTATGTACATGTGGTAATGATGTAACGTTATATACTATATACTGTATATTAGTTAGATAGGCTTTAGCTAGAAATGTTGCCATCAAGGGCCTGTTTTAGGTAATATAAATGCAGGACACAACGTAGTAAGTTTGTAGCTATGATTTTAAACAAGATAGCATTAATGATAGTGAGAGGAGGGGAAAACGTATTAAAACTGGTCATTTTAGAGTCAAGTGGCGGAGTGGGTTTGAACAGGAACAGGAGAGGATGTAGACCTAGATGTGAGGGCCCATCCTGAAACCCGAGGGCACTTCAAGAAGTCCAGAACCTAAAGCTCCCCCCGACATGCTTGGTTTAGGGTTAGTGGGGGTGGAACAGACAAGAAGTGCGAAGAGGGACAAAGAGATTGTCCCGGAGTATCAAGGATTATATCAGAACGGTTAGAGAAATGGTGGAGAATACCAGGCGGTGGATGCTTTACTCATATTGGGAGGCTTAGGTGAAGAGAGGAAGAGTATTCCCCTTGTTACAGTGAAAGGATGTTGGTTACCATGGCTGCCATGAAGGTGTTAAGAAAAAGTAAAACAAGTATGGTTAAAGTAAAACCTGGCATGTTTTCTTCACAGCGAACTGTGTATCTGAGTGCAGGAACGTGAATGGAGCCTCAGGAAAGCAAGTGACTGCCAAGCACCCCACACAGAATCGTTCCCACACACAGGAATCCCTAACAATAGGAGCGCAGAAACCCAGCGGCCCGGCACTGCCTTCCTACATGTACCTAAATTGCCTTACTTAAAATAAATCTATTAGCAAGTTTTTACTGTGTAATCTGAAGACAGCATATTGTAGGGGTTAACACAAAGATTTCCCTGATGCATCTCTTGTCACACTGTGTGCTCTTTACCTGCAATGTTTGTTTTAGATTCAGAAGACCATAGGTAGAGGTCAGCGAGTCTGGCACACCACTTCTGTGATTGGCACCTCACTGTCTGTAGATATTGTATATAGAGATCCTGGTGTGGGCAGGGACAACTTTCTCAGCTCTGCTGCATTGCTAAATCTCATTCTAATTGTGTCAGTTCGGCTGCACCCAGTAAGTAATCTAAGTCATACATCATTAGATTCAGAATCCCCTTGCCTGCGTCATGCTGCTCTCAGATGAGGAAGCAAAAACCTATTGACAGATTTCTTTTAAATCTCCAACCTTCCCCTAGCATAAGCTTTGAACTTAAAGGACTTGATTCATCATTTGTAGTTTATTGAAGTCACTTTTCTTTATCTGTATTGTATTTGCTGATTTTTTGGTGCCAGATTCTTCACAATTGCGCACACTGTTCTTGAATTTAGTACAAAATCAAACATTTTATTCTCCAGCCATTTTAGCTCAAAAAGTTTCATATTTGTCTAAAAATCCATCAATTTGAAAATGGCACTGAAACTTTACTTCAGGTAGAGGCCGGTGTGAGAAAGTTGTATATCTGAATCTGTCTAACACATTTGAATAAGCAATGAACAATAAAAAATGGAATCTGTCACTAATTTTATTCCATGTAATATGAGTGCAGCATGATTAAGGGGCTGAGGCCCTGTCACTTGTAGGTCTCCTTGCTGTCATTTGGATACAATGATACAATCACTGTTTACTCTGCTGTAGATCTACAGTGGTCAGAATACTGAGCCCTGTACGAGCCCCACCAACGCCACTGGTTTTCAGCTTTCTGTGTACAAAAATTATTGACAGACAGCTGCTAATGACTGGTAGGAGTGTGGTTACAGAGCAGGTGACTAAAAGGCATTTGACACCTAGTTCTCTAGTGATAACCTCCTGCTGATAAAACACTGATAATACTTAAATGGATTAGTAAATAACACATCCCTAGATTCAGGCACACAGCCCCTACATCAGACTGCTCCTGAATTACATAGTAAAAACTAGTAAAAACCTGCTGAACGTGAAAATGAAAAAAACTTTAAAATTGGCACAATTGGGACATAAACTAAAGCCAACTAAACAGAACAAATTACTCCAGAAAGCTAGACAAACACCAATGATGAATCAGGGAGAAAGTCTTATGTCATTGTGGTATCCTGGTACCTGTTCTACTGCTGCTGAGTTAAACAGTTGTTGTGCGGCAGTAGATCTGTTCCAGTGTGCCAGAATTACTTGGTGCACTGTGAGTTAGGTCTCCGACACACTCACGTGAAAATCACGCACGTGCCGAGAGACACGTATTTACCCTGCGTGTTGCATGTAGGTAAGTACGTGTCTCTGGTACGTGCGGGCCACGTGTGTTCTCCGTGTGCTATCCGTGATAACACACGGAGAACCGGTAATTTGCATACTCACGTGGTCCTTCCTGCTGTCCGTGGTGCTGATCTTCGGCTCCAACCCTGACATCTCCCCGCTGCTGCTGCTTCCGCTGCAGTGTAGTGAATATTAAATGAGTATAATGAGCGGCGGTCGGCAGCAAGTGACAGCAGCCGCAGAGACAGGAGGGCTGGAGAAGGTGAGTAACGATTTTTTTTTTTTACTCTGACATGTGTGTTTTCTCCGGCGCGTGTCACACGGGACCGCATCCACACTACATCTGTGTGGTACGGGTGCGGGCCATGTGACACCCGTGCTGCCGGAGCAACACGGACATGTCAGCGTTTTTAACACACGGAGACATGTAAGTACGGAACGGACACACGTTCCGTTCCAAAATACTTACGTGTCTCCTAACCATATGGATTACCTAGGTCCCAGTGTACACGTGTCTCCGGTCCATGTAAAAATTGGCAGACACGGACCGGCGGCACATGAGTGTGTCGGAGGCCTCAGGCAGTATGAATTGCATTGTGTTATGATGTTCGTACACTGAGGATTGCTAAATGTACTTTGCTGCCACCTAATGGTCAATGTATTTGTATGAAAGTCAGGTGTTCCTTCTCCTCACAACAAGCTGCCATGGAAACAACTGGGAGGAGTCTCCTACCTCAGAGCTGACACTCTCTCTAGTCAGAGGACAGAAAAGAAGCTCCCAGAATCTCTGTCACAGTCCATGCTGAGGGGACATCTTTCTCTCCATATAATCACCTCCACAAAGGAGTGACGCTTCCTACAGCCACGAGACATAAGGCTGAACCTGAGCTCTCCTGTACACTAGTTTCCTGTGCGCTTCCATCCAGAACCAGTGTAATGTGACTTCTATGCTGCCACAAGCTCTGTCTGCCCTACCCCGTGCAATAGGGAACGGTCTGAGGGGACATCTTTCTCTCCATATAATCACCTCCCCAAAGGAGTGACGCTTCCTACAGCCACGAGAGATAAGGCTGAACCGAAAAAGAGGAAAGTCTCCAGCATCCACAGAAGGTACAGGTGAGTATATTAAAAAAGTCTTTATTGAAGAATCATTAAAAACAAGTATGGAGCCAGATGTAAACCACCATGATACAAACAGGGGAGGATAATCCTATGTGCTTTGGCAAAAAGACACCTTATTCATGGATGACCTTATCCATGAATAAGGTGATATTTCGCCGAAACGCGTAGGATTATCCTCCCATTTGTATCATGGTGGTTTAGATCTGGCTCAATACTTGTTTTTAATGATTCTTCAATAAAGACTTTTTTTAATATACTCACCTGTACCTTCCGTGGATGCTGGAGACTTTCCTCTTTTTCTTCTCTGCAAGGTTCCATCCCAAGCCAGGACGCTTCATGCACCGGCTGTGACATCCTCCATCAAAGTGGGAGAGCTGATCTTCCTAGTTTTCATATAAGGCTGAACCTGAACTCTCCTGCATACTGGTTTCTTGGGTTCTTCCAGCCAGAACCAGTGTAATATGACTTATATGCCACAAACTCTGTCTGCTCTACCCCCTGCAATAGGGAACGGTAGCACTAAAACTGTGTGTAGCTTGATACCACTAATATGTCGCCACAGGGAGCCAACCCGTGAAGGTCCCTCCATCAGCAAACCATTACCTGGACTGTGCACTATATTATTTCTTATAGCAAGTGAGAAGAACTGTACTCCAGCCGCCCTGAGAGAACTAAGCTTGCTTGTTTCATGAGGTGAAGACACCTTCTTTCATAGGCAAATTACTAAGTGTATCCTATACAGTGAGCTGCTGCCTCTTTGACTTTAAAGAGAGACTGTGCCCTGTTTCCTTCAGTAAAGTGTTAATGCAGTTCACCCTTGTGTCTGGCTGCTTGTAACTGCACAAACATCACGGGCACTCCAACACCTGCTCCCAGACACCACCTCCATAGGAGTGCCCCCAGGGGGTCCTATAGAATCTCCATAAGTGCCACCTCCCTCTACTGACAATTGTTGTGGACACGAGGGAAGTGTTTAGTGGTCCAGCAGCCCACTTCAGCTTTCGTGACAGTACTATCTGCTGCCAGGGGGACTACATATCCCAGCTCATCCCTCTGCAACATCTGACGACTCCCCCATGGGTCACCGCATCATGGCTTACATTTTTACAGGATCTATTATGAGTAAGACAGATGTATTGTATAGTATAATAAATAAAAAATACATATTCTAACTTATAATGACATCATATAATGCAGCGCTTTACAAACAGTATCATCACTCTGCCCATTGGGGCTCACAATCTAAATTCCCAATAAATACATCTTTGGAGTGTAACGAGGCGAACAACTCTCACTGTGTTGTGGCTGAAAAAGACATGGAGACTAACATTACACAGGATGGTGCTGCCACCTTGTGGACAAGTGCTGAAATTGCTCGAGGGGCGGACGCTGTAAAATCTGATCCCCCTCCCACAGGGACTGGTTGGACAGGAAAAAAGTGCGGGAAAAAAGACACTGAGCTACTGGAGCTGTACCTGAACAGACCTGCCTCGGACTGCCCTCATCGCTGACGTGTGAGGGATTGCCAGAACTGCTGCAGAGGTGATCCTGGATTCAAGGGACCTCTGGACCATCTCCTTTCTCCATAACAAGAGACTGTATGCTAGTCCTCTGGCGAGAGGGCTGAAGATTTCCCCATCTCTGCTCCTTGGCGTCGCCGCTGTTTACCCGGAGTCCAGGCCTGCTACGTGGGAGCCCTCCCTCCTTGTGTTTTGGACTGGTAATATAACCCATAGGGCAAGTCAGGGACAGAATTCTTGTTTACCATTGCTGTTTTTTTTGTGTTCTGTGCCGTGTGTCCGAAGTTAGAGACCCGTATAGCAAACTCTGATTATGTGTGCTGCTAAGCCAGCTGCGTGTGTTATTGAAATGTTTACCAGTAAAGAAATGTACCCTTGCATAAAATCTGAGAGTGGGGATTTTGTTGGCGCAGATTATGGGAACTCAGCCGCGGTCAGACCTGCGGCCACTTCATCTGGCGTAGTCGGCAGGATCTGTGACCAGCAAAATCCCCTTCCGGTGGTAGCTTATAGTCAGACAGCTCCTCCGGCGTCTATTGTAAATCAAGTGAGAAAGTTTAATGGACGGAATTACCCTGTACCTGAATGGGCGGAACAACTTAGGATAGTGGGGGAAATGTATAATGTTGATCCTAAGACCTTAGCAGAAATGGCTATGCTGACGCTGGAGGGGGAGGCATGGACGACGGTCAGACTGGAGACGGTTAGGGGCCAGCGTACATTAGATGACTTGGTGCGGGTGCTAGAGAACACCTATGGGCCGACCAGATACCTGGAAACACTGCGCTACATGTTCTTCCAGCGTACACAGCTCGAGTGGGAGGACATTCCCCGATATGCGAACGCCCTCCAAGTACTGCTGGAACAAGCCTGCAAAAATGGAGAAAATCTAGCTGGTACATCCTCCCGCGACCTGGTGCTGAGGGACCAATTCGTAATAGGACTGAGAGATCCGTATCTCAACCGCTCATTGCAGGACTTACTCCGGATAAATCAAGCCCTTACGTTTGCTGAGGTTAAACAAGAAGCCATAGAACGTTCTAGGGGACCTGTTATGGGAACAGAGACTTATACCGCTACTTGCAGATCCATGTACAGTACAAATACTCCGAACAGCGACACGAAGGAACTGAAGCAGATGGTGGCGGATTTACAGAAGCTTGTGCTGCAGCTCACATTAGACCAACAGGCGGATAGGCAAGTGAGACGGCAACCTAGCCGGCCTATGGGAAAGTGCTGGACATGTGGTGACACCCGTCACAGAGCAAACCGTTGGCCCCAGAACTCCTTCCAACCCGACCCGCAGCCGTTCCATCGAATGGACTCTCAAACACCCCAGCAAGCGGAGTTTCACTCGAAACAGCGGATGGAACCCCAGGCCTATTCACTAGAACTGCCAAGCCGTGCCTCTCAACAGCGGGCACCTTTAAACTAGACACCCCGGCTGAGGAGGCTCACTCGACCGGGAAGACCACGGAGAAAAGGAGCCAACAAAGGAGCAAGCTTGCATCAAACAGCCCTACACTGAAAGTAATGCTAGAGGGGGTTGCTGTGCAAGGACTAATGGATACTGGACCCCAGGTGTCCACCATCTCAGAACAGTTTTACGAGAAATATCTACAACCACGGGCTGCTTGTGACCCGAGTACCGTCATCAAGATCAAAGCGGCCAATAACCTACCCATTCCAGTAACGGGAGTAGCTTGGATGAGCACCGAAATGTGTGGACAGGACCTCGGGAAGAGGGGGATAATCGTGGTCAAAGAAGGCTTCGGTTCGGAAACGCCCATGATTATTGGGATGAACATCCTGAAAGACCTGGACCTGGTATTGTTTACCAAGCGGGGACCCAAGTACTGGCAGGAAGTTACCACACACTGGGCCACCCGCCGAGCATTCCGAAGAGTGGTTCGGGCCTGCAGCCTACAGCAAATGGCAGAGGAACAACGGCCCATAGCCACTATCACCATGCCTCGCCACACTAGGATCACCTTACCGGCTGAAAAAGAGACAATTATCTCGCTACCCCTTAGCACCACAAAACCGCTTGAAGGCGTGGAGGTACTGATTGAGCCGCAAACCCCGAGGGAGGGAAAACTGAACCCATTAGTCGCTCGCACTCTGGCTGTCGTGAAGAGGGGAAGGATCCCTGTCTGTCTGAGCAATACGGCTAGTGTAGGCGTCGACCTAGAAGCGGGGACACAGCTCGCCAGAGTCTACGCCCTACCTACAGAGGTGAATCACAGGGGCACCCTCCAGTTTGCCCCATCGACAGAGGGAGACTGGACAGTGACTGTCTCCGCCATGGCCACCACCACAGATGACACTGAAGCTGGAAAGGAGCTGCTAGAGAAGTGTCAGCTGGATACATCCCAATACTCTAAACAGGAAGTGTCACAGGTGGAAAAACTACTACAGGAACACCAGGCGTCCTTTGCCCGGCATGACACCGACTTTGGATGCACCACCAGTATCCAACATGAGATCCCTACGGGTAACGCTTCTCCTATCCGTGAGAGATACCGGCAGATACCACCCCAGCAATACCAAGAAGTGAAAAGCCTCCTGAATTCCATGCTCCATGCCGGAGTGGTACGAGAGAGCCAGAGCCCCTGGGCTGCACCGGTGGTAATAGTTAAAAAGAAAAACGGATCCCTGAGGTTCTGTGTGGACTACCGCCGCCTGAATGCTTGCACCACCCGGGACTCATACCCTTTGCCAAGGATCGAAGAATCCCTGACGGCTCTGAAGAAAGCCAAGTACTTTTCCTCCCTGGATCTGGCCAGCGGCTATTGGCAGGTACCCATGAGCGAAAAGGACAGAGAAAAGACCGCTTTCATCCTACCCATGGGCCTGTACGAGTTTGACAGGATGCCCTTCGGCCTGAACAACGCACCGGGAACTTTCCAGAGGCTGATGGAGCGCTGCTTGGGAGACTTCAATTTCGACTTCACCCTCATCTACCTTGATGACATTGTGGTCTATTCAGCCACGTTCGAAGAACATCTACAGAAGCTGGGCCGCGTGTTCCAGAGGTTAAGGGAACATGGCTTGAAGTTGAAACCCAGCAAGTGCCGTCTTCTACAGCAGGAGATCGATTACCTGGGCCACAGGATCTCGGCCGAAGGTGTACAACCATCGCCGGAGAAAATAGCCGCCATACGGGACTGGCCCCAGCACACAACTGTCAAGGAGGTCAGGGCTTTTCTGGGACTGGCAGGCTACTACCGCCGGTTCGTCAAGAACTTTGCCCGGCTTGCCGCACCACTGCAAGACCTGCTTCGAGGGACCACCAACAGTCCCAGAGGACGCCGCATCAATTGGGGGCCTACCCAAGAAGAGTCCTTCCAAACTCTAAAGGGTGCCTTGACGTCATCCCCCATCCTGGCATATGCAGATTACACCCTTCCCTTTCAATTACATACTGACGCCATCCTAAAGGGTCTGGGGGCAGTACTCTCACAGGTACAAGAAGGCAAGGAACGCTTTGTAGCCTATGCCAGTAGGTCCCTACATGAAGGTGAAAAGAATCCCACCAATTACAGTTCATTCCGGCTGGAGCTGTTGGCCTTGATGTGGGCAATGACTGAGAAATTTGCCGGATATCTGACGGGGACAGAAGTACTAGTCCTGACGGACAACAACCCTTTGGCCCACTTAGAAAATGCGAAACTTGGGGCTATGGAGCAGCGATGGATGGCTCGGCTCTCCAAGTTTAACTACAAAATTAAATATAGAGCTGGGGCTGAAAATCAGAATGCGGACAGCCTGTCCAGAAGGACATCCCCCTCGCCCACTAAGGACCGGGACGAAGAGCTGGAAGGAGACGAGATGCCTGACTTCGCAAGATTAGCCCGGCAGATGATGGATTGCCGCCAGTATGCTGTGGATGAGGCTGGCACTCCAGTAGGGTCCCCACTGTCCCCACAGGAATGGTGCAGAATCCAGGACCGGAATGCTGAATGTGCCCTACTCAAACAATGGGTGAAGCAGCAGCAGAAGCCGTCCTCTGACACGCGGTCACGACTGTCCACCAGTACCCTGACCCTGCTCAGCCAATGAGATCATCTGATTCTGAGGGAAGGAGTGCTATACCGGAGGATCTTCCTATCCCACATGCTGGAGGAGTGCCTACAGGTTGTAGTGCCGGCCCAAATGGCCCGTGAGATGGTGGGAGAAGCACACAAGAGGAACAGCCACTTTGGAATAGACAAGACCTTCCGGTGGGTCCAACAGTCCATCTACTGTCCAGGACTCCGCAAGCTGGTTGAAGATGTCTGCCAAGCCTGTCGCACCTGTGAGCTTTACAAGTCCGCTGAACAGCGTGCACCTGTCCAAACAGTTGAGACATCCTGGCCCCTTGAGCTGTTGATGGTGGACTACCTGTCGATTGGGACGGCGAGTGGTGGCTACCAATACTGTCTGGTTCTGGTAGACCATTTCACAAAATTTGCAGTTGCTGTTGCTACCAAAGATCAGACTGCCGAGTCAGCTGCGCGGGCCATCTGTCGACAGTTCATCCAGGTCTATGGGTGTCCGGAGAGGTTGCACTCTGATCAGGGGGCTTGTTTTGAAGGTCAAATTATCGAGGAGCTGCATCGGATGTATGGGATCCAGAAGTCCAGAACCACCCCTTACCACCCACAGGGGAATGGTGCGTGTGAGCGCTTTAACCGGACTCTACTCCAGTTGATCCGCACCTTAGCCAATGACAAGAAAGACCAATGGCCCCAATTCCTCCCGGATCTAGTGTGGGCCTACAACAATCAAGTCCACTCTGTGACGGGTTTTACCCCACACACCCTTCTCTTTGGCCGCCCAGGAAAAGGGGTCCACGACCTAAACCTGACCAGTCCTGAAAAAAATACCGGCGGTACCTATCCATCCTGGCTACACACTCATCGTCAAAAGATGGAAACTGTATACCGACTGGTAGGCCAACAAATCCGGGGCCAGAGACATGCTGACCCGCTCCCCGTACAGGAAGAACCCTTAGAAGTAGGACAGCTAGTCCTGGTTCGTATTAAGAAGCCTCAAGGAAAACTCCGAGCTAAGTGGGAAGCTGAAGTCTATCGGGTAGTTGAGCGCCCCTACCCTGATGGTCATGTGTACAGAGTCCGGGGCGAAGATAGCGGCAACTCTCGCACCTTGCACCGGAATATGTTGCGCCCCTGCCAATCCCAGCCTGACTCCCTGACCACAGTACCTGGTGAGGACGACACTGCTGACATGACTGACACCATTGACATTACTCAGCATAGTGACCTTGTTGACTCCGGGACTGGTTACCCGCGCAGACTGGCCCTCCCTCTAGGGAACTGACGGAGGTAGAGAGTGTAACTGGTGATAGAGTGGAGGGAAATCAACCTCTGCGGCGTACTACCCGCACCACTGCCGGGGTTCCTCCTGGGCAGTCTTATAGGGACCAGTATGTATGGCCCGCTTCTCAGCCTCCCCCTGCCACAGCCTCAGTCCTCGCTGCCCTGGAACCTGTAAATGTTGACAGGGACTGCCAACCTTTCAGTGGGGGGATATGTAATGAGGCGAACAACTCTCACTGTGTTGTGGCTGAAAAAGACATGGAGACTGACATTACACAGGATGGTGCTGCCACCTTGTGGACAAGTGCTGAAATTGCTCGAGGGGCGGACACTGTAAAATCTGATCCCCCTCCCACAGGGACTGGTTGGACAGGAAAAAAGGGCGGGAAAAAAGACACTGAGCTACTGGAGCTATACCTGAACAGACCTGCCTCGGACTGCCCTCATCGCTGACGTGTGAGGGATTGCCAGAACTGCTGCAGAGGTGATCCTGGATTCAAGGGACCTCTGGACCATCTCCTTCCTCCATAACAAGAGACTGTATGCTAGTCCTCTGGCGAGAGGGCTGAAGATTTCCCCATCTCTGCTCCTTGGAGTCGCCACTGTTTACCCGGAGTCCAGGCCTGCTACGTGGGAGCCCTCCCTCCTTGTGTTTTGGACTGGTAATATAACCCATAGGGCAAGTCAGGGACAGAATTCTTGTTTACCATTGCTGTTTTTTTTTGTGTTCTGTGCCGTGTGTCCGAAGTTAGAGACCCGTATAGCAAACTCTGATTATGTGTGCTGCTAAGCCAGCTGCGTTTGTTATTGAAATGTTTACCAGTAAAGAAATGTACCCTTGCATAAAATCTGAGAGTGGGGATTTTGTTGGCGCAGATTATGGGAACTCAGCTGCGGTCAGACCTGCGGCCACTTCAGGAGGATGGGAGGAAAGCGGAGTACCCAGAGGAAACCCTTGAGGAGAACATACAAGCTCTTTGCAGCTGTTGTCATTGGTAGGATTTTAACCCATGACTCCAGTGCTGCTAACCACTGAGCCATTGCACTGCCCATGTTTGGCACCATTTTTATAAATCTGTAAGAATTTAATCTGATAATCATTTTTTCTTTCTTACCACGAAAATTGTACAGCATGCTATGCAACTTCAAGTGCAGTCTGTCATCAAAGGAAATTAACTAACAAATGCAAAAAAGTGTTATAAAGACTGAACATTTTTAGAGTGAGAATGTCTTGAGAGAATTGTAATCAGAGATGATCGTAATCAGATATAAACTTCAATCAGCGAGTGTAATTGCTAATAAGATCCATAAGTATGTTGCTCTAAAGTAAGATATATACAGGTGACTGTGGTCTTATCATAAGAATGACGGCCTCCATAAAGATGGTTGAGCATCTTCACAGATTTCATCTGTACAATGATGCTTCAAGTCACCTACCAAGCAGTGAAGTACAATGCAGACTGGAGATGACGAGCAAATCAATTTAAAGCAAATCCAATTCACGAGGTGTGCCACCCCCGTGGAAGAAGCCCGGCTGCTCGGATCCGGGTTTTCAGTGGCTCGAGGGTCCCCGGACCCGGGGGGGGGGGGGGGGGTTGTGGGGCCATTTAAATGAAGGGAGTATTTACAATGGATAATAGAGTTTGTGACAACACCCGTGGTGCGCGGTAACTGGGGAGAATACCGCCGCTGCCGTTGGGTGATGACAGGGGGGCAGCCAGGTGTTGTAACCCTCCACGGGTAGGGGGAAATGCCCCGGGACTCGGTATGGGAGGTAAGGCCGTGAGATACAGGGATCACTCTCATACTCACTCAGTTCATTAAGCAGACACCGACAACTGGGTAAACCAAGTCTCTGGACACCGCTGCGGGGAGCTAGTTCGGGTCCCGTCCCCAATGGTGCTGCCTGGTGATCCGTGACCTGCCTCCTGGAACTAAGTTTACTTCTCTGGCGGTCCCACTAGTGTGAAACTTTCCAGGTCCCGCTCCCCACTATGGCTAAGTGTGGGAGCTTACGCTTAGGATTTTCTTGACCATTTTGGATGGAAAGTTCTATCCCCCTCGTTGCGCTAGTGCCCCGATTTTGGAGCGGTTGGGAACAAATCTTGAAGGCTCCGTTCTCCATGGGTAAATTATCGGGTTGCCTGAAGAACTCCCCGACCTAGGGTCCACGTACCCCGTTGTGCCTCGGTCCCAGACTGGTGATGGTGCAAGGCCGCCAGCTGTCCTGCTCGACAGATCTGAACCCCTTCAATGATCCCCTGCGACCGGGGGTCCGACTCCTCTAGACCCAGACCACCATCTGCAACCTAGACTGTTTTCTTATAGGAGTCCCCGCTCCCGACCTCCTCAGAGCTCCTCACAGCTCGAGGGCTACTCTCTCCCTCCTAACGACCAACTCTCTAACTCACTGACTACACTCCAGGTGGGCGACTCTATTCCATTCAAGCCGTCCACTGGTGTGTCTGGTGGGTGTGGTGCAGGGTGTAACTAGGATTTGATTTGCTATTGGAGACAACACCATTTGGTTGGGGACCCATAACCAAGAGGGAGGTGGATACTGCACGGGAGGGTAGATTGTGCAATACCCTGTGACGACCTGATAGTCCAGGGGCGTCACACTTGTATGTCACAAGAAGTTTAGACTCTCAAGATTCCAAATTTATTTCTGGATTCTTAAGAGCTGACTACTTTAAAGTACGGCTATGACGACTTACACGGCGACTTGGGCCACGACCCAGAGTGTGCCGACAAAGATCGATATGTGCCGTTGATAAATTACAGCACAATATAGAAGAATGGGTTGCATTGTGAACTCTAGGGTATCATGACAATCTAGCAGCAAAAAAACAAACTAGTTCTAATTTCTTGTTACTTGCTTGTCACAATACCCTAGGGGTCGCACTACCAACCCATTCACTAGTATTGCACAGTAATGTAGCTGTGGCACATAGAGATTTTTGGCCATGTGACTTATGTTCAAAGTCGTCCTGTAGGCCCAGCCTCCAGTGGAGATTTTATTAGATTGCCTTATTTTATATAATGTAAAATGTTGTAAAAAATTAAAAACTAAACTCCTCAAGAAATTAATTGTGTTGAGAATTTGTAACCAACAGATGCTCCGCGGAATTTTATACGATTTGGCTGGAAAATGAAAAATTATGTTTAGTTCTATAAAATGTTAATTTAGCCTCAATTTTTTTATTCTTACAAAAGGTAATAGGTGAAAGAGGACCCCACAATTTCTTACACAATTTCTCCTTAACATAGTGAAACCGCTATAAGTGGCTGGGTACTAATTTTTGGTCTTAAGGCTGGGCATGTATGGGAGGGAGCACTATATGACTTCTGGAGTTCAATTTTAGATAGAATAGATTGCCAGTATGATGTAGCATTATTAGACCCTCTGAGGTGGCAGAACAGTGAAGAAAAAAAAGAAAACAAAAGTGACCCCATTTTGAAAACTATACCAAACAAGGAGTTCATCTAGGACTGTAATCGGTATATTGAACCCAAAACTGCCTCACAAATTTTAGAACACTGGGCTGTGGAAATAAATTATATTTTTACCTCTAAAATATTATATTAGCTCCATTAGCTTATTGGATAACAATGGACCACACATTTTATTATGCAATTTCTCCTGTATGTAGTGATACCTGATATATGGTTGGAAACTACTGTTTGGCCGTACAACAGCGCTCGAAAAGGAAGTAGAACTATCTGCAAATGGGGCCCACAATCTATTCCAGTAAAATTTAAGCTCCAAAACTTAGACTCTTTGACATGACATAACAGCAGAAAATCCCCAAAAGTGACCCCATTTTAGAACATACACTTCCCATTTAATTGATCTATGGATGCAGCGTATTTTGATCTGACAGGTGTTTTTCAGAAAAAATTATGTGAGCAAGGATGGTTGACCTTAGGGAGATCAACATCCACCACTGCGGAGACACCATCACGTGTTTCTCAACGCAGTGATTCTAGAGCAATGCCCCCTGGGAAATATTCAAAGCAAGAAGGCCTGCGGAGACACCATCACATGTTTCTCAACGCTGGCAGGTTACTAGCCAGGTCTTTCACCATTGCTCTAGAATCACTGCGTTGAGAAACACGTGATGGTGTCTCCGCAGTGGTGGATGTTGATCTCCCTAAGGTCAACCATCCTTGCTCACATAGTCTTTTACTAGGCAATGCTCCCACTAGCCAGATTCCTACTCCACACTGATGAGGGGCAAATACCCCGAAACGGCTGTCTGTGGATGGATACCATGTTTGGCATAGGTGGTCTCCTTGACTGGAGACTGCCCTTCCCGTGGTTGTTCCTTCCCGGTGAAAGACCTGGCTAGTAACCTGCCAGCGTTGAGAAACATGTGATGGTGTCTCCGCAGGCCTTCTTGCTTTGAATATTTCCCAGGGGGCATTGCTCTAGAATCACTGCGTTGAGAAACACGTGATGGTGTCTCCGCAGTGGTGGATGTTGATCTCCCTAAGGTCAACCATCCTTGCTCACATAGTCTTTTACTAGGCAATGCTCCCACTAGCCAGATTCCTACTCCACACTGATGAGGGGCAAATACCCCGAAACGGCTGTCTGTGGATGGATACCATGTTTGGCATCGGTGGTCTCCTTGACTGGAGACTGCCCTTCCCGTGGTTGTTCCTTCCCGGTGAAAGACCTGGCTAGTAACCTGCCAGCGTTGAGAAACATGTGATGGTGTCTCCGCAGGCCTTCTTGCTTTGAATATTTCCCAGGGGGCATTGCTCTAGAATCACTGCGTTGAGAAACACGTGATGGTGTCTCCGCAGTGGTGGATGTTGATCTCCCTAAGGTCAACCATCCTTGCTCACATAGTCTTTTACTAGGCAATGCTCCCACTAGCCAGATTCCTACTCCACACTGATGAGGGGCAAATACCCCGAAACGGCTGTCTGTGGATGGATACCATGTTTGGCATATGTGGTCTCCTTGACTGGAGACTGCCCTTCCCGTGGTTGTTCCTTCCCGGTGAAAGACCTGGCTAGTAACCTGCCAGCGTTGAGAAACATGTGATGGTGTCTCCGCAGGCCTTCTTGCTTTGAATATTTCCCAGGGGGCATTGCTCTAGAATCACTGCGTTGAGAAACACGTGATGGTGTCTCCGCAGTGGTGGATGTTGATCTCCCTAAGGTCAACCATCCTTGCTCACATAGTCTTTTACTAGGCAATGCTCCCACTAGCCAGATTCCTACTCCACACTGATGAGGGGCAAATACCCCGAAACGGCTGTCTGTGGATGGATACCATGTTTGGCATAGGTGGTCTCCTTGACTGGAGACTGCCCTTCCCGTGGTTGTTCCTTCCCGGTGAAAGACCTGGCTAGTAACCTGCCAGCGTTGAGAAACATGTGATGGTGTCTCCGCAGGCCTTCTTGCTTTGAATTTTTCAGAAAAAAGGTATGGACTGGATGTAACATAATGAAAATTGCAATTATGCCTACTTAGTGCTATATATTGTGCCCATGCTGTACTGCTCAAAGGAAATCTACCCTGGACAGGCTAAATAAGCCTGAAACCACTCCCAAAAAGGGATAATTTTTCCACATTTTTTTTTAACAAGCCATTGCTTCTTCACTTTCAAAATAGCAAGCTTATTACTGTGCACATAAAAAGCAATATTTTGAAGTTTTGTTAAAAATCTTTTGCTTCTTCATTTACTAAACAGGTAAAAAAGGGGGATTTTTTTTGAAGGCTTGTTAAATTGCTACAAATTCGTCACTTAACAAACAACAAACCTATAGCTGCTCTCCAAACAGGGATAGTTTTTGGACAAAAGACAAAAGTTTAGACTTTACTAAGAAGACCTCAAAGTGTTACCCATGTCTTTTTTAGGCAATTGAAGGTTTTTCAATTTTGCATTTAGTGGCAAATTGATTTACTACTAATCTATATATATGTATATATATATATATATATATATATATATATATATAGTATAGACCAAAACTTTGGACACACCTTCTCATTCTAAGAGTTTTCTTTATTTTCATGACTGAAAATTGTAGATTCACATTGAAGGCATCAAAACTATGAATTCCATGTGGAATGAAATACTTCCCAAAAAAGTGTGAAACAACTGAAAATATGTCTTATATTCTAGGTTCTTCAAAGTTGCCACCTTTTGCTTTGATTACTGCTTTGCACACTCTTTGCATTCTCTTGATGAGCTTCAAGAGTAGTCACTGGAAATGGTTTTCACTTCACAGGTGTACCCTGTCAGGTTTAATAAGTGGGATTTCTTGCCTTATAAATGGGGTTGGGACCATCAGTTGTGTTGTGCAGAAGTCTGGTGGATACACAGCTGATAGTCCTACTGAATAGACTGTTAGCTTCTTTTTTCTTGCCATAATACAAATCCTAAGTAAAGAAAAACGAGTGGTCATCATTACTTTAAGAAATGAAGGTCAGTCAGTCCGAAAAATTGGGAAAACTTTAAAAGTGTCCCCAAATGCAGTGACAAAAAACATCAAACACTACAAACTGGCTCACATGAGGACCGCCCCAGGAAAGGAAGACCAAGAGTCCCTTCTGCTGCGGAGGATAAGTTAATCCGGGTCACCAGCCTCAGAAATCGCAGGTCCACGCAGCAACTGAGGTGAGTAGCGCGATCAGCTGAGCTGTCACTGAGGTTACCCTCGGCCACCGCTGGATCCAGCGGTGGCCGCGATTAACCTCGGTGACAGCTCAGCTAATCGTGCTATTCCCTTCATTAGCTACATGGAGCTGTCAGGAGCGGCGGTGTCTTCAGCTGCTCCTGTCACCTTCATGCAGCAGAGCTGGATGCGACGCTGGAGGTCCGTGGATTACACCAGACATGGAGGGGTTTGTGGGGTTAATAAATTGGTGACGAGGGAATTTGTTAGTGTTTTTTATTTCTAATAAAGGATTGTTCGGGTATGTGTGTTTATTTACTGTAACTTACAGGTTAATCATGGAAGGTATCTCGGGGAGACGCCTGACATGATTAATCTAGGACTTATTGCAGCTATGGGCTGCCCTTAACTCCTTATTACCCCGATTGCCAACGCACCAGGGCCAATCGGGAAGAGCCGGGTAGAGTCCCAGAACAGTCGCATCTATTGTATGCGGCCATTCTGGGCGGCTGCTGGCTGATATTGTTAGGCTGGGGGGCTCCCCATAACGTGGAGCTCCCCATCCGGAGAATACCAGCCTTCAGCCATGTGACTTTACCCTGGCTTGTATCAAAATGGGGGGGACCGCACGTCGTTTTTTTTAATTGTTTATTTATTTTTTTAACTGCACAGTATAGTCCCGCCCCCTGGCGGCTATGATTGGTTGCAGTGAGACAGCTGTCAATCAGCGTGGGGGCGTGTCTAACTGCAACCAATCATAGGCGCCGGTGGGCGGGGAAAGCAGGGAATACGAGATTGTTTAATGATCTGCCGGCTTTTCAAAATAGTAAAAGCCGTCGAAGTTTAGAGAACAGCCGTGCAGCGCCGCGCCGGTGATCGGGGAACGGTAAGTATGAGAGAGGGGGGAGACTGACCGACAGACAGCGAGAGAGGGACAGACAAGACAGAGAGAGACCGACAGACAGACAGAGAGACCGACCGACGGACTGAGGGAGATTGACAGACATAGACAGGAAAAGAAAGAATGACCGACATCGCTAGAAAAAAGCACAAAACATACACGGAGCATACAGAGATGCATCCGTGTCACGTATTGTGCGCACATAACCATTGACTTTCATGGTGTCCGCGTGTGCGTGTTCCGTGCAGAAAACGGACATGCTTCCGTGCAAAACGGAAACACATACGGATCACGGACACGGACACACGGACATTATGAAATAACGCACGTGTGACCTCAAACATAGATTAATATTGGTGCACGTTTGGCCGTGTCTCCGGTACATGCTGAAACGGGCCAAACACGCACGTGTTTCACGGACGTGTGAAGGGGGCCTCAGACATACACACCAGAGCAGTGAGCTGGAACACGTTTCTTTTCACCTTACCTGTGTCCCGCCCGCAATGAAGAAGGAAGGAGGTGGGCGGGATGTTCGCCCCGCTCATCTCCGCCCCTCCGCTTTGATTGGCCGGCCGCTTAGTGACGTCGCCGTGATGCCGAACGCACCTCCCCTTTGAGGGAGGGATTGTTCGGCAGTCACAGAGACACCGCCGACCAGGTAAGTGCATGTGACGCTGCCGTAGTGATAATGTTCGCTGCGGCAGCGATCACACGATATCGCATGCACGACGGGGGCGGGTGCTTTTGCGTACGATATCGCTAGCAATTGCTAGAAATATCATAGCGTGTAAAGCCCGCTTTAATCCATCCCTGATCCCCATAAATTGAGAGTGAAAGATCAGACCAGGAGGAGATGAATATCTGTCAGTAGCCATAGGTTCAAAAAGGCTACCTTAGGGCTGCTTCTCACTTGCGAGTTTCTCGCAGTAGAGCAATGCGAGAAAAACTTGCTTTGGAATCGGACACATGTTAGTCAATGATTCAGCTCGCATTTGCGATTTTTTTCTCAGTCCGAATCGGACCGAGAAAAAAATCGCAGCATGCTGCTTTTTTGCGAGTTTCTCAGACCATTTGTCTCAATGATTCCCTATGGAAGCGTGTTTTTGAAGGCACACACACGCACAACACCGTTCAAATATGCGAGTTGGGCTGGTCCTATTTTAAATAATTAATTAACACATGTCTGTGCCATCGCACGTCATTGTTTTAATTATGTAGCACTTGTGTATATTACCTCTCCAAAAGCACATGGCAATTGCTCCACGGATGCATATCCAACATGGCTAGGTACATCAATGTTGAAATGCTCATAATGCTCGTTCAGGAACGTCCGGAATTATGGGACAAGCGGGACAATTCGTATGCAGACCGGGCTGCACGCGATGCCTCCTGGTTATGGATCTGTCGCAAAATGTTTCCGCATTTCAACAATAGTACCCCAGATGCACAACTGCGAATGAGTGATTTTTTTTTTAATTTTTTTAGTGTTTAGATTCCCCTTTTTTATTGTTAAAATGTTTTTTTTAAAACGATTGGAGGTTTTTTTTGTTTTTAGTGAAATCTAATTTTTTTTTTTTGTTTAATTTATTTTTCTAATCTAAAAATTAAAAAAACAAAGTTACAGATATCACAAAAAGATGGTGAAGTGTACGGGACCAATTCAGGAGGGAAAAGCAAAGTCGTGCAGCAAGTGGTTCAGCAGCATCTAATAAGAGGCCATATATACATTATGAGCGCCTTAATTTCTTACATCAAATTGTTGATTTATGTCCGTAAGTGTTTTGTTCTTTTATAGTTAAAAATAGCGTTTGTAAATTAATTTGCTTTTAAAAAAAAAAAAAAGAAAATCGATGTAAAATAATTTTTAGTAAAACAATCAAAAAATCATAAACAAAAAATATACATTGCTCAGATCATGAACATTCACTGGTAATTAGGCCGTTGCGACATTGTTAGCGATCTCGTTCACATTGTGAAAATAAATTTCGCAAGTGCTATTTTTTTTGGGCCCAAAATATCTTTGAACACAAACTCAAAGTCAAACACAAGCACATGCAAACATTATTTTCACATCCAGACAAAGAATGCTAATAATGTCGCTGCATGACAAATGGCACTAATTGTGATGAACATAATTTTGAAATTTAAAAAATCCTTGTTTTCATTTGTCCAAAAAATTAAAATGTCTCCATACATTACATTTTCAGCACTGAATCAAATTTGACAAATAAAGACACAATATCCGAATCTGACACACAAAGGGAGACAAATCATGAGGATGGAGATGTACAAGATAACATGCATGAAGTTGAAAATGAAGCATCATCAGGACCAATTGTGGCTGGATCCCAGGAAAACAATGATTTTAATACAAATGATGTAACTAATGAAAAAGATGATGATTTTGAAACCTCTAATCAAAACAGTGCACTAGATATCTCGACACATCAGGCACCAACATACACCAGGGGTAGAAGGCGCAAAGGAAAAAATGTCACCAATACTCGTAGAGAGGTTGATAATGGGGTACTTGATTACCTGTCTCGAACCATCAATGACGATGGAGAGGAGGCATTTTCACGCAGCCTTGCTCAATATTTGCGTCAAATTCCACGTGGAGTAAGGCTGCGTGCAAGAAGCTGTATGCAAACCATAATTGACGCATGTACCCCTCCCAATACACCACATTTAATTTTCAATTACATCGAACGCTGGCTATTATCTGAAGAAAATAAACTAGACAATACCACTCCAAATAGAGATGCAATAACATCAAACACCCTGCCACAGCCACCACACATACCAAGTGTCTGTGTGTCTAATCGCGACAATATGTCAGGATATGAACATACAAATGAAATAACACACAACCTACACATGAATATTGGTGATAATGACCATAATGTAGTAAGACAAACATACAATCCAAACATCCATTCAAATATACATTATATTAACCAAAGAGAACAACATTATGACCATACTCATGCATCATCCAATGCTAGAGAAATTTCATTACGAAATTTCTCAGAACCAGCATACAGCCATCATACTCCAAGCAGTTACACGAGCAAGGACAACAATCTAGTTCAACCAATCAGCACACGCCCTGAACAGCATCAGGACCACAAGATGCAAACCCCAGCAAGCCAGATGCCACGATCTACCAATGTAACACCTAGATACATGAATTTATGAGTGTAACATTAGTTATTTATTTGTGAATATAACAAATAATTGTGTTACAAAACCAAACAATATATCTTCATGCATTTATGTATACATAAACATATAGGTGAAGCAAAACATTTGTTATTTAAAACAAGATTCAGTTTATTAAGGGAAATTTGAAAATTATACCTTATGTATCTTATTGGATAAGAAGTATTATCTGCATGATACCGTTTATTAGTTTTAATTTGGATTTGCATGATTTTTTAAAGGAAAAAAAAAGAGAAAAAATAAACATTATTTGGTTAACCATCATAAGTTTTTTTTAACATATTTTTTAAACGTTATTTAAGTTTGGTTGCCATGGAATTGATCCAGAAGCTGTATTGAAGTAATTACATAGATGATTGCGCACTCTTATCCCTGACCAAAGTTGATCTACATTTTGTGAACGAATTAACAAATGGGGATCTTGAAAAAAATGAATATCTTGATTTACTGCATCAAGACATTCTTTTGTTCGTGTCACATTATGCAGAATTACTATTGCTTTAATTACTTTAATAACATTTTGTTCATTTAGCTGGATATGTGTGTACAGTATTCGCCATTTAGCACACATTATCCCAAAAGCACATTCAACTACCCTTCTGGCCCTCGAGAGTCTGTAATTGAAAATGCGTCGCATAGGTGTTAATGTACGTCTGGGATATGGTCGCATCCTATTGCTTGACAATTTAAATGCCTCATCACCAACAAAATAATAAGGTATGGCGGGTCCCTGAGTACCCTCTAAAATTTGGGGAAAAGGAATATGTAAAGTAGATTGCAACATACGTGCACACATAGTGGATTGTGAGAAAATTTGGGAATCCCCAGCACCACCATAGGCACCAACATCCATTAAAGTAAATCGGTATGTCGCATCGGCAACAGCCATAAGAACGACAGAAGATAAAGGTTTATAATTGTAATAAAGCGATCCTGAGTTTGGAGGCTTGCGAACTCGGACATGCTTGCCATCAATTGCTCCAATGCAATTTGGCATTTGGCAGTTATTAGTGAAGCCCTTTGATATTTGAAGCCACATTTCGACTATTCGTTCTGGCATCATTGTATTGTGCAGGTTATCCCAAATTGCTGCACAGGTTATTGACACAATCGAACATATAGTGGACTTTCCAAGTAAAAATTCAAGATGCAAAGCAGCATATGAAAGTCCAATAGAGAGATATCTGTATATAGAGAATATGGATTAATTCATTTTGATATATTTCATCAATTTAAATTTGGCATCATTTGTATCGTGATGTAAATTTATAAATGATTTGCTAAAAAAATAAATAAATACCGTAATGTAAGCAATAGCCGTTCCTCTGGGCATATACTTTTTCGAAAACGGGTGTTCTGTCTGGTTATATCAGGACGAATTTCTGTGAGGATGAAGTCAAATGTAGTCAAATCCATGCGACAGTAGGCATAAAACTTGTCACTGTGTTCGCGTAATTTTTCATAAAGACGGGTAAAATGACCTCTTGTTGCACGGCGACGGACAATTGGATGGAGCCAATATCTTCGCATAGATGTAAGGGATGGTTCATGATAGTATGTTCCAAAACGGCGTGAAAGTACCCAATGAAGTAATATTCTTTCTGTCGTATTGAATGTCAAATGATTTGACATTGTTCCTTTTTTAGATGACAATAGGATAATGCTTCAATGCAGAACGAAATCCAGAGTCTTGCGATGAATACAAAGCACACATGAGACCCAAAGCCACGTGGGGGGCTGGAACATTTAAATAGGCAAATTCCATGTGTCGATCATTTAAATTAAGTGAACTCTTGCAGATAACTCGCATCACAATCGCAACACACACGCGTCGCACACGCGAGCAAAAAGCATCGCACTAGCGTTGCACTCGCACCTAACGTGAACTAAAATCAGCCGAGTTTTTTTCAGCCCAGTCGGACCGATTTTACTCGCATAGATGTGTTTCCACCCTTAGACAGATTTGGCACTAGCCACTCCATCCGTCACATTCAAGGGAAACCCTAACCTTTGCCCTTTAATCCCTGAACAGGGATTTGGACTTACAACAGCTTATGTAAGGGAGTGAGACTTGTGTATCAATTCACACATCAGAAATGAACAGTGGAAATTGTGGAACTAATAAAAATCCCACAGGAACTCAAACAAGAGAATCAATTCCCAAGGGAGTAGTGAGTGGGTCTGCACAAGGACATGTAACCTGCTGTGTCACAGTTAGAAAATAAAAACACCTTAAGCAAGGGGAAAGGAGGAGTCACCGTCTAGACATGTGTCAGGTAAGACATGCAGTATTAGCTGAACTGGTTTAACCCCTTCAGCCCCCAGCCTGGTTTCACCTTAAAGACCCGGCCATTTTTTGCAATTTTGACCAGTGTCACTTTGACAGGTTATAACTCTGGAACACTTCAACGGATCCTGGCGATTCTGAGATTGTTTTTTCGTGACATATTGTACTTCATGTCAGTGGTAAATTTAGGCCGATATGTTTTGCGTTTATTTGTGAAAATTTTGGAAATTTGGCGAAAATTTGGAAAATTTTGCAATTTTCAAAATTTGAAATTTTATGCCCAACAATCTAAAAGATATGTCACACAAAATAGTTACTAAATAACATTTCCCACTTGTCTGCTTTACACCAGCGCAATTTTTGAAAAAAAAAATTTCCGTTAGGAAGTTAGAAGGGTTCAAAGTTCATCAGCAATTTCTCATTTTTACAACAAAATTTACTAGAAAAAAATTTTTTAGGTACCACATCACATTTGGAGTGATTTGAGAAACCTAGGCGACAGAAAATACCCAAAAGTGACCCCATTCTAAAATCTGTACCCCTCTCTCTGCTCAAAACCACATCCAAGAAGTTTATTAACCCTTTAGGAGCTTCACAGCAACCAAAGCAATGTAGACGAAAAAATGAAAATGTTACTTTTTTAACACAAAAATGTTACTTTAGCCATAAAAATTAGTATTTTCATCAGGAAAAATGCATCATAAAATGTATTGTGCATTTTCTCCTGAGTACGCAGATACCCCATATGTGGTGGAAATCAAATGTTTGGGCACACGGCAGGACTCGGAAGGCATGGAGAGCCATTTGAATTTTTGAGTGCAAAATTAGCTGCACTCATTAGTGGACGCCATGTCGGGTTTGAAGACCCCCTGAGGTGCCTAAACAATGGAGCTCCCCCACATGTGATCCCATTTTGGAAACTAGACCCCCCCCCCCCCATACAAAAAAATTAGTTTGGCGAAATAAAAAATACAGACATCAGTAAAAAAAAAAAAAAATGAATAAAAAAAAAAAAAAAATGAGCGCCTGCCACTAAGACCAGTGCCAAACGTGAGAGCAATGCACGAGTCTCGCATCGCATCATCCACTGCAGTCTGGAAGCGAGCAACTGCGCTGGATAATGCGATGCGAGAGGGCGAGGCGGCAGATGAGAAAGGGTGCAGCGGATGGAAAATGGGAAAGGGCGCAGCGGATGGAGGAGCGGCAGAGGATGGGAAAGGGCGCAGCGGATGGATGATGGGAAATGGTGCAGCGGATGGAGGAGCGGCAGAGGATGGGGGGGGAGGGAGGTGAGATGGGGTTACCTACCTTACAGGATGGATCTAGGCAGCAGGATCACAGCAGACAGAAGAGGCAGCAGATGAAGGAGGCAACAGATTGAGGAGGGTGAGAGGGGGCAGTAGATGAAGAGGATGGGAGAGAGCAGGCAGCAGATCGGGGAGGGGGCAGAGTCTGATGGGAGAGAGAGATGGCACATGGAGGAGGGGGGGCCCCGGGGGGAGGGTGGCTTGCAGCACATGTGGGGGGAGGGTGGCTTGCAGCACATGTAGGGGGAGGGTGGCTTGCAGCAGTACATGTGGGGGCTGGGTGGCTTGCAGCAGTACATGTGGGGGGTGGGTGGCTTGCAGCACATGTGGGGGGAGGGTGGCTTGCAGCACATGTGGGGGGAGGGTGGCTTGCAGCAGTACATGTGGGGGGAGGGTGGCTTGCAGCACTACATGTGGGGGGAGGGTGGCTTGCAGCACTACATGTGGGGGGAGGGTGGCTTGCAGCACATGTGGGGGGAGGGTGGCTTGCAGCACATATGGGGGGAGGGTGGCTTGCAGCACATGTGCTGCAAGCCACCCTCCCCCCACATGTGCTGCAAGCCACCCTCCCCCCACATGTGCTGCAAGCCACCCTCCCCCCACATGTACTGCTGCAAGCCACCCGCCCCCCACATGTGCTGCAAGCCACCCGCCCCCCACATGTGCTGCAAGCCACCCTCCCCCCACATGTGGGGGGAGGGTGGCTTGCAGCACATGGAGGGATAGGAGGTGTAGTGGCGATGGAGAAGGGGCAGCCGATGAAGGAGGCGGCGGCCGCCGATCGGGAACAGTGGGGGCCGATTCGGGGGCAGCAGCGGCTGAAAAAGGTGGGTGCGACGGCGGCGGGGACAGTGGCGAGCGTGGCGGTGGGGACAGTGGCGAGCGTGGCGGCGGGGACAGCGGTGGATCGGGAGCAGCGGCGGGGCGATCGGAGCCGCGGCGGGGCTGGCGGTGGCGGGCGGGGTATCGGAGACAGCGGCGGTGGCGGGCGGGGTGATCGGAGACAGCGGCAGGGCTGGCAGGGCGATCGGGGACAGGGGGGGACAGGGGGGGACAGGGGCGGGCGATCGGGGACAGGGGCGGGCGGCAACTTACCGATGGGCACCTGCAGAGACCGCTCTCCTCGGCTTCCAGGGACGGTCACAGGCCGCAGATCCACATTGATTGGAGAGAGCGGTCACAAGACCGGTCTCTCCAATCAGAGCTGTGGGCGGGTGAAGCACCAATCACCCAGCTCCAGCCAATGGCCAGTGCTACAGCAGCACTGATCAGGGCTGGATTTAAATGTTCCAGCCATTTTCAATGGCTGGAACATTACAGTGACTGTAATTGGCTGAGCGGCGTTTGTCAGCCAATCACAGCCTCTGTAGGTTCGGGGAGGAGGCACCACCCCTCCTGAGGTCAGGCAGAGGTCCCCTCCTTCCCTCATTATTTTAATTTTTATTTTATAAATCAATAGTACACATGAAAGTAAACAACTTTGTAATATATCTTATCAGACAAATTTGCTTCCTTCTCTGCCAAAATTAATCAGTCATTATCAAAATTTTCAATTCTGAGGTAAAATGATGATGGAAGGGGAGGAACTAAAGGCAGAAGGAGGAGCTAGAGACAAAGGGAAGAGCTAGATGCAGAGGGAAGAAGTAGATGCAGAGGGAGCAGCTAAAGGCTGAGCTCCGATTTTCCCTCCTCTTCTATCTACATAGAATTTGATCAGTAACAATTGCCATTTCTCTCAGTAATGGGAAAGTCTTCACTGAATACAGATTTTACCTCAGAATTCAGAATTTTGATAATGACTGATCAATTCTGGCAGAGAAAAAAGAAATTGTGCCTGATAAGATATACCACAATTGACGGTTACGCGTTAAAGCCATATTTAAGGGAACATGAGGAGGCAAGATGAGATCCCCAAATCCTCGCAAGGAGCCGAATTAAATGACTGCAGAATCACACCTATAGTGCTCAGGAGAGCAGCCAGGCCAGAAAGGCCCAATTAAAGGGATCTTAGCGCTTAGGAAAGTAGACAGGCCAGGAATGCCTAATTAAATGAACGTTAGTGTTCAGGAGAGACCGAGGCCAGGAAGGCCCAATTAAAGGGACATTAGCGCTCATTAGAGCAATCAGGCTAGGAAGGTCTAATTAAAGGGAATGTCAACTGTGTGAGATGAAGGGCCAGGATGCCTAATTAAAGGGAAAGTTGTTTGTGTGAGCAAAAGGGTTAGAAGGTCTGATTAAAGGGAAAGTCAACTATGTGAGCTGAAGAGCCAGGACAACTAATTAAAGGGACAGTGGATTGAGACAGCTGGAGGCCAGGAGGCCTAGCTAATGGTGCAGAAGTGACTTGAACCATGCTGTAGAGGCAGAGGCAGTGGGAATAGCTTGTGGGTGCAGGGAATTAATGTAACGCCTGCCTGGATCCACAGACTCAGACGGGCTATAATGGACAGGCTAGAGGAAAGCCACTCACCAAGCAGGACCCCCAGAACCCTGAAACCCTTTAACCCCTATACAGGGATTTGGAATTACACAGGGCCCTGGAGATCACTACCTGTGGAAGGCTGCAGTCTGATGAGAGTAGTCATCAGGCAGGGTCAAACCAGGAATTGCGGAACAGGGACAGAATCGGCAGGCAAGGACGTAATCAGAAACAAGCAGAGGTCAAAACCGGATTGGGCAGCGAGGTACGAAAACAGCAGGCAGAAGGGTAGTCAGGAAACAAGTGGTAATCAGCACACAGAAATCACAGAACAGGACAAAACAGGAGCCAGAATTTTCAGAACTATCTCTGGCAAAGGTCAGCAGACAGGAGGGGCATTAAAAAGGGTGTGGTGTCTTCCCATAGGCTGTACCTGAATGATGGTACTTTAGCTAGAAGACACCCGTCACCTACAGTCAGCCAGTGGCACTGCAGATCCCCAGGAAACCCAGACCAGTGGATGAGCAGAGCCTGCGCCCCCCGGCGCCGCTAGCATCGACTCCTCTCCCATCACCAGCACTATCCATGGCAGGAACACCGCGTCGCCTGGCGATCGGAGTAGAAGTCGATGGAGCGGACTCCGGTGGTGACGTAACAATTACCAGTGGACTATAGTACAGGGCTTATACCTTAACGGGAAAAACAAAGCTGATTCTTGTTAGGCCCTGTTTAATGATAGTCGAGTAGGGTAAAGACCCTCATAATGACCATATGGACTTTGACAGATGATGGACAGTGTATTTTTCCTGTATATTGTTTGTTGGATTCATTAGCTAAAATCTGGGATTTAGATTGTAGTGTATAGCAAATTAACGTTCTGTGATCTTGGAATTGCCATTTGCTCAATATTACATTTTGACTAATGAAATTGTAAATAATTAATAAATTACAACCTTGTTCTACTGGTATCACTGAGTCTGCATTTTCTGTGCTGCTGCATCCGCTCACCTGTTCACAGGTACACTGGAATGCTTTCACAGAACAATTAATGGCCAGAGCAGCCAATCAGAGTCAAGAGAAGTCCAGAGAGCTGGGTCAGAACCAGGAGGGAACAAAGGTACAAAATCAGCAGACAAAGAATGGTCAGGAAATAAGCCTTGAAGAACTTTAATTGGCAAAGACAGTCAGAGGTTCAGGGGTTTAACCCCTTCATGACTGTCTGATTTTGCGCTTTCTGAGGACTTTTTTTGCCATTCTTCTTCCTAGAGACGCAACTTTTTTTATTTTTCAATCAATGTGAGGGCTGTACTTCTAAATGAAACCATGAGTTCTACCATATAGTGTACTGGAAAACAGCAAAAAAAAATCAAAAGGCGGAAAAATTTCCAAAAAAAGTGCGATTGCATTATTGTTATATGTTGAGCTATTTTATTCACTGTGTTCACTTTATGGTAAATCTGATGTGTTGGTGTGATGCCTCAGGGTTTTATGAGTTCGTAGACACCAAACATGAATAGGTTTACTTTTATCTAAGGCGTTAAAAAAAGGAGTTTGTCCGAAAAAAGTGGCGTACGTTTTACACCATTTTCTGCGACCCATAGTGTTCTCATTTTTCACGATCTATAGCTCAGTGATGGCTTATTTGTTCCGTCTCGAGCTGATGTTTTTAACGTTACCATTTTTGCACAGATGCTACGTTTTGATCGCCTGTTATTGCATTTTGCGCAAAATTTATGGCCACCAAAAACGTAATTTTGGCATTTTGAATTTTTTTTGCTGCTATGCCATTTACCAATCAGATTGCTTGATTTTATATTTTGATAGATTGGGCATTTCTGAATGCAGCAATAACAAATGTGTGTATATATATATTTTTTCTTTTTTAACCCTTACATTTTCACTGGGGTGAAAGGGGGGTGATTTGAACTTTTAGGTTTTTTATTTTTTTTAATTTTTCAAAACTTTTTTTGAATTTTTTTATTTAATAATCTCCCTAGGGGACAATAAAGATCAACTATCCGCTCGCTAATTCCTTTCTCACGATCAGAGCAGCATCACTCAGCTCGGGAGAAAAGCTCATCTCTTGTAATAAGCAGCACTTGGCTGTTTCTTACAGGAAAGAAAAATAACCAGACTTCAGCTTACCAAAAGCAAATGCGCTCCAGGACTTGCAGGTGATCGTAGTCCTCCAGGCCGGCCAGGCTGGTATATAGCTGAGAAGAAGTGAAGAGTGGACCCAGCACCACAATCCGGTATATTAAAAAATATAAAATATATTAGGTATTTAAAATCCAACGGATCCAAAACATGAGAGAACACGCAAAGGGGCACCTTACGCGTTACGGACAATAAGTAAAAACAAGTCATTAGTCATAGGTAACCTATGCCTAAGGACTTGTTTTTACTTATTGTCTGCGCAATACAGGGTAATATTGTGGTACTGTGTTAGCCGGAAAAATCAATTGAAATACTATGTCCCAAGAATGACAAAAGTTTTTTAGGAGTGATACCTTTATAGGCTAACCAGAAAAATTGTATTAGCAAGCTTTCAGAGCACAAAGGCTCCTCCTTCTTTGTAATTTGCAAGTAGAAGGAGCCTTTGTGCTCTGAAAGCTTGCTAATATAATAATTCAGCCTGAAGAAGGAGCCTTTGTGCTCTGAAAGCTTGCTAATATAATTTTTCTAGTTAGCCTATAAAGGTATCACTCCTAAAATACTTTTGTCATTCTTGGGACATAGTATTTCAATTACTTATTGTCTGAAATGCATAAGGTGCCCCTATGCGTGTTCTCTCATGTTTTGGATCCGTTAGATTTTAAATACATTTTTGATTTTTTTTAATATACTGGATTGTGGTGCTGGGTCTACTCTTCACTGTTTCTTACAGGACCTTAGTCATGTAAGCTACAGGAGTCATCACATGACCTTGTGCTACCATGACATCCATCGGATCCATGTGATCACGTCACGTGACTTCCGGTTTCAGGCTGTAAGTAAAGTTTTAGCACAATTGCGATTATAATGGCACTGTTAGATATTCACAGCACCATTTAAGGGGTTAAAAGTTGCTGGTGGAATGCAGTTTCACTCTTGTCTGGCAGGCATACATGTCAGCTATACAAATCAGCTGACATGTGCGCTAATCGCCGCAGGCTGAGCAGTTCGCGGGGATTAACACTATGACCGCTAGGATGTAATATTACTGCCCATGGTCATTAAGGGATTAAATAGATGACAGTCTCGCCCAGGGCTCAGAGAAAGAAAACAGAAATTAACCCTATAGTTCTGTGACTGAACAACACAAAAAGACTAGGAAATTAAATAGGCCTGTTTTATCGCTGCCCTGCTTCACCTGCAGTGGAAACAGGGAAAAAGTACTGACCCGGGCATTACATAAGCATATTTCTCTGAAAAGATATACAGTGGTGCTTGAATGTTTATGGACCCTTTAATATTTTTCCATAATTTTGCATAAATTTGACTGAAAATTGTATCAAATTTTCACATACATCCTAAAGGTAGATAAAGATAACAAAATCAAACAAATGAGTTAAGTATATTGGAATTTGTCATTTTTTTATTAAGGAAAATGATCCAATACCACAAGTCAGTGACTCGTAAAAGTATGTGAACCTGTTTTTTTTTAATATCAGGAAAGACCTCCTTGTGCAGAAATCACATCCAAACAATTCCAGAAATTGTAGTCTGGTCTTGCACTTTGGCTTACATGAACTTTAGCCTATTCTTCTCTATAAAAGAACTTCAACTATTATGGTGCTTTTTCTCCAATAACTGCTAACTTAAGGTTCTTCCACAGCATTTCTTTAGGATTAAGGTCAAGACTTTAACTTGGCCATCCCAAACTTTAGGTTTATTCTTCTTTAACAATTATTTGGTTAAAGAATGAATATTGTTTGGGTCATTGTATTGTTGCATTACCCAACTTCCCTTCATATTTAGCTCATGGACAAATGTCTTGAAATTTTCTTTTAGAATTTGCTCATAGAATTGAGAATTCATTGTTCCATCAATGATGTTAAGTCATCCTGGCCCAGATGCAGCTAAACAGACCCAAACCATAATCCTTAAACTACTGTGTTTCACATATGGTGTGAAGTTTATATGCTATAATACAGTGTTTTTAGATCTTTACACATCGTTTTATACCAACAAGCTCTATTTTGGTCTTTTATGGTGATCCTTAGCAAAGTGCATGTGGGCAGCATTGTTCTTTTTGTAGACCTATATATTTTTTTTCTTGCAGTCATGACATGCACAACATTATTGTTCAGTATCTCCCTAATAAAGGACTCATCAACTTTAGCATCAACTAATGTGAGAGAGGCCTTTACTTAGAAGTTAAATTCAGTTGCATTGTGACCTTACAAACTATTATCTATGAAACCCCTGAAGTGCCTAAACAATGGAGCTCTCCCACAAGTGACTCAATTTTGGAAACTAGACCCCTTAACGAATTTATGTAGATGTTTACTGAGCCCCTTGAACCCCTGGAGGCTTCACAAAAATGTATAACGATGAGCCGTGAAAATGAAAAAAAAAAAATTCACACAAAATTGTTGCTTCAACCAGGTAACTTTTATTCCACAAGGGTATCAGAAAACAATGCACCATAAAATTTATTGTGCAATTTCTCCTGAGTACACAGATACTTCATATGTGGTGGAAATTAATTGTTTGGGTGCACGGCAGGGCTCGGAAGGGAAGAAGAGCCATTTGAATTTTTTAAAGCAAAATTAGCTTATTAATAGGGATGAGCGAATGTATTCGCCACTGTTCGGTATCCGACGGATAATCAGGTATTCGAGGTATTCGCTATCCGACGGCTAATATGGTATTCGCTCCGGTACTTTCATTTTCGTTTCTGGACTTCATGGCGCCTTTTTCCAGCCAATTAACACATCTGACATTGCCTGCCCTCACAGTAACGCCGCAGCCATCTTTGTTGTGGTGTTACTGTGATTGGCTTGGCCGCACAGCGTCATAGGGGCTATATAAGGCAGCAGCCATTTTGTGTGCACGCATTCATTCCTGAGCTGCTGGTGTAGTGAGACTGTACTGTGTAAGGTACAGCATTTTTCCAGCCAGCTATTACTAATCCTTCTAAGGGCTGAAGATATTTAGCATTACCTGTTAGCGACTGTGTAAATCATAGAAACAGGTATAGGGTCAGTGCAGTTCGTTCTATGAGATAGTGTTCCTGCTGCAGAATCCAAAATAGTCCTTATCAGGGCTGAAGATATTTAGCATTAGCCGTTAGGGACTGTGTAAATCATAGAAACAGGTATAGGGACAGTGCAGTTTGTTCTATGAGATAGTGTTCCTGCTGCAGAATCCAAAATAGTCCTTTTAAGGGCTGAAGACAGTGTCCACTATGTGCTAGCAGCTATGTACATCATAGAACTGCTGCTGCAAAAAAAATCCTCTTATTAGTGCTGCATATGGTCTGTTACTGCAGTGTGTGATATAGTGACAGCTTATTCACAGGCAGGGAAAGATTTAAAGCTGTCCTGACATCTGCTACAAATAATCAACAATCTCAACACTGCTACATCCCTTGTGTCTGTTATACTAGCAACAGGTATTACAACTTGCAAAAAAAAAAGGTTCCAAAATTCTAAAAACAAAGGGTTCAGCTGTAGTGTAGTGACTGTCAGCAACCATCTCAATTCACAGTCTGAGTGTTACCAAATTTTTATCAATACATGGTGTAAGGGTCACTACTTCTGCCTCAAGTCCAGTACCTTTCAACCAGCCACCTAGCATATTTTGGGGGGCTTCATATCTTACAGAACCTACCTAGTGGCTTGCTCTTACTAAAACACAGTCTGAGTGCTAAAAACCAACATCTTACAGCACCTACATAGTGGCTTTCTGCAACTAACACACAGTCTCAGTATTACCCAATTTTTATTAATACTTTGTGTCAGGGGCACAACTTCTGCCTCAAGTCCAGTACCTTCCTAGCAACAAGCTAGCATATTTTGGGGGCTTCATATCTTACAGAACCTTCATAGTGGCTTTCTGCAACTAACACACAGTCTCAGTGTTACCCAATTTTTATTACTATTTGGTGTTAGGGGCACAACTTCTGCTTCAAGGCCAGTACCTTCCTACCAGCCACCTAGCATACATTTGGGGGCTTCATATCTTACAGAACCTACCCAGTGGCTTGCTCTTACTAAAACACAGTCTGAGTGCTAAAATCCAATACTATAATAAAAGTGTTGCCAAACCCTGTTTTCTTTTGGGGCTGAAAGACATTCACAACATCTTTGTCGACTCCTCCAAGTGGTAGTTTGTCCAATAAAGGTACCTTTTGGTTTTTAGACTTACAGAAACAGCTATCGTGAAAAACTATTAACGCAAGTTTAACAACTCGACATAAGTGTTGTTCCACTGCCTGTAGAAAAGGTCACGTTAAAGTATTCACCTTAAATAATCAAACCAAAAAATGGGAAAAAGAGGGGGAAAGGGCTGTAGACGAGGTGGTAGTGACAGTGGTGGTCACCCAAGCAGTGTGATCGAGCCAAAGAAAAAGCTTCCTGCTTTATATACCTCTGCCTTCCTATCCCAATTTTCCTGTCCACGTGGGAAAGCACTCTTGCACCCTGAACAGTGCGAACAGGTAACAAGTTGGCTAGCAGAAAATGCCTCCAGTTACTTGTCGAGTACCAAATCCCAAGGGTCCACACAGACAGACTTGAGTAGCCCAGAGGCTGGGCCCATTGAATCCTCAGCCTGGTCATCCTTCCTCACAACATCAGTATTCTAAGGAAACATATGACACCAAAGCAGGTTACTCTGAGGAACTGTTTACGGGACCCTTTGACTTTTCTTGCCTCTCACCATGCAACACAAACGCAGGTGAGGCCGTGGTGTGCAGTGATGCACAGATCTTTGAGCACCCAAGGTCAGAAGAAAGCCATGTTGTTGGCCGTGACATGCTGGGCAATCAGGTGGAAGTGTTGGAGGATGATGAGACACAGTTGCCCTCAGATCAGCGTCAAACCTCCATTCCCGAAGATGTTGACCTTCAGGAATTTGAAGACGACCAGGTCGATGATGAGGTGACTGATCCAACATGGACGGGTGGCATGAATTGCGAGAGCAGCAGTACAGAGGAGCATGTGCCCATAGTCCGCAAAAAGGCTGTAAGACATAGGGTTTCGACCACTGCCAGAAGTCAATCAACTGTGCACATGACACCACCAACTCTGGCATCTCAGAGTCCAAGGGTCCGTGCACCACCTCAGCCATCTCAGAGTCCAAGGGTCCGTGGTGCGATTGTGTCTGAGTTTTTTTCCAAGAGTCCTTCAGACCAAACGGTTGCCATTTGTCAAATCTGTCAGACCAAGCTTAGCAGAGGCAACAATACTTCCAGCTTGGGCACCTCTAGCGTGAGAAACCATATGTTAGCCAAGCACACCACTAGGTGGTTGACAGCTCTAGGTGAAAAACACGATTTCCAGACTTAAAACTCTGCCACTTCCCCTGGGCTGCCTGCTTCCCAAACTGGTGTGCAAGAAGGTAGCGCTGATGCCTCCTTCTCCCAACCTGATGTTGGCCAAACTCAATCATCAACGACATCAGCTTCGATGTCCCAGCGTTCCGTTCAGTTGTCCTTACCACAGACCTTCGAAAAGAAGCGAAAATACCCCGTTACGCATCCAAAGGCAGAAACCATAACTGCACACATTGCACGATTGATAGCCCTTAAGATGTTGCCAAATCGGCTTGTGGGAACAGAGGCTTTCCGCGACCTTTTGGCGGTGTTAGACCATCGGTACTCTGTGCCTAGCTGCCACTATTATTCTCGTTGTGCCGTCCCCACTCTCCACAATCATGTGTCTGTAAACATCAAACGGGCTCTCACCAGTGCCATAACAGGGAAGGTCCACTTCACCACAGACACATGGACAAGCGGAAGTGGACAGAGATGCTACATCTAACTGACGGCACACTGGGTGAACCTGGTAGTGGCTGGTACAGAGTCTGGGCCAGCAACATCCCATATAGTTCCCACACCCAGAATAGCGGGGCCCACTTCAATCACAGTTTCAGTAGCCTCCTACACAGCAACAACTCCCTCCTCCTACTCTTCATCTGGCTCCTGTGCATCCTCCTCAACATCCGCCAGTGTCCAACCGTCGACATCATTCCCCATCTGGGATCTCTGCAGCACTACCTCGGCTAAGCGGCAACACGCTCTACTGAAGCTCATCTGTATCGGTGACAAATCTCACACGGCACCTGAGCTTTTGAAAGCAATAACTGAGCAGACAGATGAGTAGCTTGAGCCTTTGGACCTCCGTCCAGGGATGGTAGTGTGCGATAATGGTCGTAATCTAGTGGCGGCTTTAAAGTTTGGAAAGCTTGTACACGTTCCTTGTATGGCCCACATTGTAAATTTAGTAGTTCAGCACTTCTGAAGAAATACCCTGGGATACCAGACCTACTTACCAAGGTACGACGTATTAGCGCACATTTCCGCAAGTCATCTTCCTCTTTTGCTGGCCTGGCAGTGCTGTGTCAGCAGTTACACTTGCCTCATCACAGTGTAATATGTGACCTCCCTATGAGATGGAATTCAACCTATCATATGTTGGCCAGGATCCATGAGCAGCAGAGGGCAGTATCCCAATTCCAGCTGGAACATGCCCGTCAGATGCAGCTGCCAGACATAAGTACTGCCGAGTGGGTGTGGATTGCAGACATTTATCAGGTCTTGGAGAATTTTGATTACTGTACCAACATTGTGAGCAGTGAGGATGCTATTATCAACATTACCATTCCACTGACTTTTGTATTGAAACACTCTCTGGATGGTCTGACTGACCAAAGTGTTCATGCACCCAAGTTGACTGTAGATCCAGACTTCACAATGGTAGCTAGTAATCCACACAACCTCGTCCAACAAGCTCAGGCAACCTTTGCTCAGCATCATGAAGATAAGGATGAGGAGGATGATGAAGAACAGGAATGCTTTGAAGTTGGTAACCAAGGGATTGACAATCCAAGCTTCAGGGCTACTGTCCAGCATGGATGGCCTGAGGAGGAGCAGGAGGAGGAGAGAGAGACTGAGGAGGAGAGGAGGTTTAGGGAGACAGAATGTATTCTTAGCATTGACACACAAAGGTTTCCAGTTCGGAGTATGGCACAGTTCATGTCACACTCATGACTCTCGGCTAGTCCACATTTTGGCAGACAACAAATACTGGTAATGTACCTTCCTTGACCCGCGCTACAAAGATAAATTTGCTTCGCTGCTTCTGAAGGCAAACAAGGATTGTACTACGGAAACATTCAAGAGTGCTGTAGTGGAGCAGTTTATGAAACGATTACCCTCAGATCATGCTGGCATCAGAGGTAGCGTGTCATCTCACGCAACAGGATTACAAGAGAGGGCTACGCATAGTAGGAGCAACACAGCCAGGGGACTAATGTGCCAAAACTGGTCCATTTTCCACAAACCGTCAACTGCGAATCAGATACCGGTTGGGGGAACGATGACAAGGAGGGAATAGTTAAGTAAGATGGTGAGGGACTATGTAGGTGACCATATCAGCATGCTTTCCGAGTCTACTGTTCCCTTTAACTATTGGGTTTCCAAGCTCAACACTTGGCCAGATCTCACGTTATACACTTTGGAAGTACTAGCTTGCCCTGATGCGAGTGTGTTATCTGAGCGTGTTTTCAGCTTAGTGGGGTCAATAATAACAGATAGTCGCACACGACTATCCACGGAAAGTGCAGACAGTTTGACAGTGATCAAAATGAACCATAGATGCATTGCCCCAGAGTATCTCAGGCCGCCTGTTAACAATACCCAATAATAAGTGTAGCCCCAAAATTTGGATTTCTTAAGTTCAATAAGTTCCATTGTTTCTCATTCAAGACTATTTTGTCTTCTATCATTAATGACACCGCATGACTAATGTAACTTGTTATGCTGCTGCCATGTAATTGTTTGGCCCAATCACCCAGGGCAATATTTTTCAAGCCTTTGTACATTATGCACTGGCACAAGCACTGTCGAGGCTACACTGTCTAGAACAATTGGTCAGGCAGTCTCTATTTGTGTTCTTTATTGATGCTGTGCTCCACGGTGTGTTACACATGGACCCCTGCAAAACCAGAATTTTTTTAGCTTCTTGGCATGTTATGCCCTGCTGCTTATCCTACCAATTTTTTTTAAAATAAGCTGTTGGGAGCTGTTGGGAGTACCTTGTGATGCATAGCTACATGGTGTCTAAACCATTATCCCCTGGAGAAACTGAATGTATTAAACTCCTTGGCATGTTATGCCCTGTTGCTTATCCTACCATTTTTTTTTTAAATAAAATGTTAGGAGTACCTACTGTTGCAGTGCTCCATAGTGTCTGATCCATTATCCCCTGGAGAAACTGAATGTATTAAACTCCTTGGCATGTTATGCCCTGTTGCTTATGCTACCAATTTTTTTTAAAATAAGCTGCTGGGAGCTCTTGGGAGTACCTTGTGATGCTTAGCTACATGATGTCTGAACCACTACACCCTAGGGCAGGGGTGGGCAATTCATATTCCCATGGGGCCGCATGAGAAATTGGGATGGTTTTAGAGGGCCGGACTAATATAATTAGCTCAGTTCTATCCAATACTGTATATAGTATATATACTATCCCTTCATAAACAAACAGTAAGTTAAACAATAATAAGATCCAATGAAAATGTGGGGGGCTTACACATTACTGGGATCAGTGGGGGGCATAAACATTACTTGGGTAAGTGGGGGGCATAGACATTACTGGGGTCAGTGGGGGGGCATACAAATTACTGGGATCAGTGGGGGGCATACACATTACTGGGATCGGTGGGGGGGCATACACATTACTGGGGTCAGTGGGGGGCATACACATTACTGAGGTCAGTAAGTGGCAGACATTACTGGGGTCAGTGCGGGACATACACATTACTGGGGTCAGTAAGTGGCATAGACATTACTGGGGTCATTAGGGGGCATACACATTACTGGGGCCTGTGAAGCATACATACTGGCCCTGGTGGCCTGTGGAGCATACATACTGTGCCTGGTGGTCTGTGGAGCATACATACTGGCCACCAGCATACATACTGGCCCTGGTGGCCAGTGGAGCATACATACTGACAGTGGTGGCCAGTGGAGCATACATACTGGCCCTGGTTGCCAGTGGAGCAGACATACTAACAGTGTTGGCCAGTGGAGCAGACATACTGACCGTGGTGGCCAGTGGAGCATACATACTGGCCCTGGTGGCCAGTGGAGCAGACATACTAACAGTGTTGGCCAGTGGAGCAGACATACTGACAGTGGTGGCCAGTGGAGCATACATACTGACAGTGGTGGTCAGTGGAGGATACATACTGACAGTGGTGGCCTGTGGGGCATACATACTGACAGTGGTTGCCTGTGGGGCATACATATTGACAGTGGTGGCCAGTGGAGGATACCTACTGACAGTGGTGGCCAGCGGAGAATAGATACTGACATTGGTGGCCAGTGGGGCATGCATACTGACAGTGGTGGCCAGTGGGGCATGCATACTGACAGTGGTGGCCAGTGGGGCATGCATACTGACAGTGGTGGCCAGTGGGGCATGCATACTGACAGTGGTGGCCAGTGGGGCATGCATACTGACAGTGGTGGCAAGTGGGGTATGCATACTGACAGTGGTGGCCAGTGGGGCATGCATACTGACAGTGGTGGCTAGTGGGGCATGCATACTGACAGTGGTGGCAAGTGGGGTATGCATACTGACAGTGGTGGCTAGTGGGGCATGCATACTGACAGTGGTGGCTAGTGGAGCATGCACACTGACAGTGGTGGCTAGTGGGGCATGCATACTGACAGTGGTGGCTAGTGGGACATGCATACTGACAGTGGTGGCTAGTGGGGCATGCATACTGACAGTGGTGGCCAGTGGGGCATGCATACTGACGGTGGTGGCCAGTGGGGCATGCATACTGACAGTGGTGGCTAGTGGAGCATGCATACTGACAGTGGTGGCCAGTGGGGCATGCATACTGGCCTTGGGGGTGCTGAGGGCACAGGCAGGCAGCACTGCAGCAGCAGAGCCTGAGGGTTCCTCTGGCTGCCTTCTCTGAGTCCCCTGTGTGTCTGCTTCCTCTATTGCAGGCACACGGGGAACCTGAGAAGACACAAGTGCAGCCACACTGCACTCTCCCTGCTGCTACTGGTGTACTTACTGCAGTTTGAAGAACAAACATTTTTGAAGTGGCCGCTGTGGAGATGAGCCGGTCACGTGAGGATCCCAGGGTAGAAGGGGCAGGCAAAGGGGGCGTGGCCAGCATCGACAGAGCAGGAGGAGGGGACAAGGGAGGCATCCGAGGAGTGTGTGTGTCCAGCATTGAGGGGGCGTGGACGACAGCAAAAGGGGGCGTGGCTATCAGTATAGATGCCATAGAAGGCATCCAGAGAGTGTGATCAGCATCCAGAGGGGGCATGACTGGCAGCAAGAGGGGGCGTGACCGGCAGAGTGAGGGCGTGGCAGCTGCTTATCACTGCACTGCGGGATACATAGCTCCCGGCAGTGAGAGTGAGGCTGAGGCATAGATCAGGCCTCCAACTCTCAGCAAGACGAGCAGGCCGGTCACAGACAGTAGGCGGGCTGGATTCGGCCCGCGGGCCGCCCCTTGCCCAGGTCTGCCCTAGGGGAACTGAATGTATTAAACTCCTTGGCATGTTATGCCCTGTTACTTATCCTACCATTTTTTTTTACGATAAGCTGTTGGGAGCTGTTGGGAGTAACTTCTGATGCTGTGCTACATGGGCTTTAAACCATTCCCCCCTGGGGAAACTGAATTTTTTGAAATCCTTGGAATAAAGTCTGAGTTTCAGAGTGAAACAACTGCCACTTCCACGGTGCTGCATGCTTCACAAACTGCGGTCTAGGCAGCAGGCAATGATGCCTCCTGCTCCCGCCCTGCTTTTGGTCAGATGCAATCATCATCAACGACATCAGCTTCGATGTCCCAGAGTGGCGTTCGTTTGTTCATAAAACATACATTTCTGAATCATTTGAATAGAATTTGAATAGAGGGCCGGTGGTGTTGGAGCCGGAGGTGTTGGTGGAGGAGGAGGAGGAGGGCAAGGCCAACACCCAAATGGCCACATTGGCAATAGCACTGTAAAGTGTTATGTAGTATGTATTCCAACTTTCACACTAATGATATACAAACTACAAAGGACTGCCATCCCTCCCAAATGTATGTTACAGGGCCCACCTGAGAGCCGTAAGAAGTCTAAAATTGAGGAGGGCCACTGGAGCCGGTGGTGCTGGTGGAGGAGGAGGGCAAGGACAACATCCTAACGGGCACATTGTAGCTGACCTTTTAAAGTGCTATCAAATAGGTTCCGAAAAGGAGGTGTGAGACAAACACCAATATAATGTATAATTTACAGCCCTTTCTAATCGAAAAAGAAGTAAAATGTAAAAAACGAAACGTGTGAACATATGCTAAAGTGATTTTTTTGAGGTCGGGGCTTGATTTGACGTTTTATTACAGTTATTAGGCACTAGAAACTGTTTTTTAGCAATTTCCCCTCTTTTACTTTGGTTTGAGAGCTGTTCTGGCGACTACGTAAACGCCGCGTAATGCTCTGACCACGTTATTCCAAGACACCAGAAATTTCAGCCTTTTCCCATCGATTTCAGCCTTTTCCTCAGACACCACAGGTCACCGACAGGTTCAACATAAAATTATTCGAGTTTCCATAGACTTACATTGAGGGTTGAATATTCGTGAATACTCGAATAGCAGCGAGGTATTCGGCGGATATATGTCGAAGCGAATAATAGGGTATTCGATCATCCCTACCTATTAACTTTTGCTCCAGATTATTTTTGGCAATTTTCTGCTATTTATTGATTTAGTTACTATAGGGTATATTCTCATTTTGTGTTTTTCTCTTGGGTTTTGTCTCTGAAATTGTCATGGTGTGAACATGCTCGAATTGCACGTATATCACCTTATGCTCTGGCTAATGTTTTTGTGGTTTTTTTTCTGAATTCATTGAGTGGTATAGTTTGTAAAATGGGTTTAGTAATGGGGATTTTGCTAATGTAAATGGCACCTGAAAACCATTACAGCAACATCTATAACAAGCATGCCTTCCTTCACACATGCGTTATTAGCGAACTTTAAGAAACTGCACAAAAATTGTCATTTTTCCCTTTGTAAACCTTGTAAAAATGAGAAATTTTGGCTAAACTAACCTTTTTGAATGAAAAATCAAATATTTCATTTTCACAGCCCAATATTATAAAATCGGACAAATCATCTGAGTCCAAAATGCTCATTACATACCTAGATAAATTCAGTGTAGGATGCAGTTTCCAAAATGGGGTCAACTGTGAGGACGTTATGCTTTTCTGGCAACTCAAGCGCTTTTTTTTGCAACATGTCATCTGTAATCTGTTTTAGCAAAAATTGTGTTAGAAAAGTCAAATGATATTCTTTCCTTTCCAAGCCCTGTCGTGTGCTCACACGTGGGGTATCAGCTTACTCAGGAGAAATTGGTCTCCCCAAACTATTTTGCAATTTCTTCTCTGTACAGTTCTTGTATATACCGGTATTTAGTAAAGATTAAATCTAACCCTTATGTTCAGTTGTTTTGTGTTTTGTGTATCTGGTGCTTTGCTTTTTGCTATATAGTGTGAATCTGACATTGTTCTTTGGATTTTCTCTACATCAGTTTGTTGATTTAATTGAATGTATACATGCCCATATTGACTGTGCTTTCCAGCTAATATATCAAATACAGATACATATATAAAGCAGAAAACTGATTTACTCTTCTGCCATGATTAAGAACAGTTTACAAATCTAGGCTCAAAATGCATAGGTCAGAAGATTTCTTTTCCCGGATATCCTGTTACTAATTTGTATTTTTTTTTAATGAACCAATAAAATTTTTAGTGTTTTTATCTGAAGATTAAGGGGTACTTTGCACGCTGCGACATCGCTACTGTGATATCGTCGGGGTCAAATCGAAAGTGACGCACATCCGGCGCCGGTAACGATGTTGCAACGTATAAAGCCTAGATGCGCCGATTATCGATCGCAAAAGCGTCGAAAATCGGTGATCTGTGTAGCATCGGTCATTTTCATAATCTCACACCAATAGGAGATACGATGTTGTTCCTCGTTCCTGCGACAGCACACATCGCTGTGTGTGAAGCCGCAGAAGCGAGGAACATCTCCTTACCTGCCTCCACCGGCTATGCGGAAGGAAGGAGGTGGGCGGGATGTTTACGTCCCGCTCATCTCTGGCCCTTCACTTCTATTTGCCGCCTGCCGTGTGACGTCGCTGTGATGCCGCATGACCCGCCCCCTTAGGAAGGAGGCGGGTCGCCGGCCAGAGTGACGTCGAAGGGCAGGTAAGTGCGTGTGACGCTGCCGTAGCGATAATGTTCACTACGGCAGCTATCACAAGATATCGCATGTGCGACGGGGTTGGGTACTATCACGCTCCGCATCGCTAGCCGCTACTAGCGATGTCGCAACGTGCAGAATACCCCTAAGTGCTGGATAAACTGTCAATTTTCTACAGACTACGTCTGCGCACCTCATATGAGTCCTTTTTTCAATTTTCCATTCATGAGGTGAGCTGATCAAAACTCTTTTGTGTGTGTTTGGTCCATAAAAATACAGCTTTTGTAAATATACGGTAATTGAAAAAAATTAGAAATTGGTGCGAAACTTTTATTTGAAGTGCTAAAAAAATCAATATTTAAAAAATTGTGCTTATGTAAAGTAAACAAGTGATCATTTTTTATTAACTATTTTTATGGTAAAACTATTTAAGGACAAAATAAATAAATATGTCAAAAATTGCTAGTTTTTTTAAATTTGTCCTATCTTTCATAAATAAATGGCAATCATATTGACCTAAATTTACCACTAACAAAGTGTGATGGTGCAAAAATGCTTTGGATGTTTACAAGAAACTAATTAGCAACAGGACATAGGCAATTGTATATCTTTCATAAGTAGCTGTAGAGCATCAGTCTTTATTGTAATTTTCTGCCCCCTCTCAAGTCTAATTTTGATAGGGATGTGAGCCTAATTTTTGAATGTTTATCCATAAGGTACCTCCACAGTGACGAACCGATTTTGTGAATTTTTTTCTAGTTTTAAGAGCTACTTCATAGTTATTTGTGGCGTTTTTCTTATTTATTATATTAAGCACAGCTCCAGCCTCTAAGAAACCACGTGAAATTATGAAATTATACTAGCGTGCTATGGTATGTGAGAATGTTGCTTTGTTTAGCTGGAGAGGCCAACAGGACACAGATTTAATATACTCAATGGATAATGTATGGTGCTTAAAATATGAACTGTATAATGTAGAAAGGACTGGAAAAGATAGTCGTGCATATCACTGCCAACTTCTTGTAGCGGAAAGGGGAGAGGGCGAGAATAATCATTTCTTTAGAAATGAACTTTACATTACATTAACCTCACATTAAATAGTAAATGTCTAATGACTAATTTACTCATTTCCAGTGAAGTATATTAACATAAATATATAATATACTTCATGAGTTCAGTAATGCTTGGTTAAATGAACTAACATCTTAAATGGGGTTTACATACTGCGACATTGCTAGCAATTGCTAGCGGTGTCAAGCGCGATAACACCTGCCCCCGTCGTACGGCCGATATGTGGTGATCGCTGCCATAGCGAACATTATCACTACGGCATAGTCACATGCACATACCTGCTCTGCGACGTCGCTCTGGCCAGCGAACCGCCTCCTTTCTAAGGGGGCGGGTCGTGCGGCGTCACAGCGACGTCACACGGCAGCCGTCCAATAGAAGCGGAGGGGCGGAAATGAGCGGGACGTAAACATCCCACCCACCTCCTTCCTTCCGCATTGCCGGTGGAGGCAGGTAAGGAGATGTTTGTCGCTCCTGCGGTGTCACAAATAGCAATGTGTGCTGCCGCAGGAACGACAAACAACATCGCTAAAAAGCAGAAAACGATTTTTTATTTCAGGACGACCTCTCTGCGGCAAACGATTTTGCCCTCTTTTGCGATCATTTCAGATCGATCTTAAACACATGTAAAATGCATGCAAAATGCATCCAAAATACATGCGTTTTGGATGCATTATTTTTGTCAACACACAGCGTCACGTCTGCCAGAGGGTGCATTCTTTTCCGCACTGGTCAGGATGAAATGTGCGCACATAGCCTTAGTCCTCTTTCTTGACGGTCTCTACGTGGACCCTGTCGCTTACTTGCAGCTCCGTACTAGTGTCCCCTACATAAGTACCCTTCTTTGTCTGCGATCAACCTAGTCCTTTTAATTCCTACCTAAAACTGTTGTTTTAAATATTTTTCTAAATAAATACAGTTCTTATACTATTTATACTATTCACAATCTTCTTGTTTTCAAAAAGCGTTTTTTAATAAGCTAGTTATATAAGCATTTTTTACATTTACTAACATTCACCTATAGAATACCACAATTGTACTATGTACTGTTTTAACTATCTAAACCCCCTTCCTTCTCCACGTCCCTTTTTCAAATACCTGACACTTAGGTCCATTGAGTGCTGGTGTCCCCTATCAATTATTTTATCTTTAGAATTCCTATCTATTTTCAGGGGGATCCTCATTTTCTGTAATGTCTGAGCAGCTTCCCATAATCACCATTGAGAAAAAGCACTGTACATTGTGCTCTCTCTATGCAAATAGGTTGGGCCTCGAAATTAGTTCAAAGCCCATACCAGTTCCTATAATAAATTCAGACCTCCAAATATCTACTGTAATTAAAAACCAAACCTCAAAAAAAACAGACTACCAATCAGTCCCTTAAAAAGTTTTTGTCAAATTAGACCTCCAAGTAAACTTGATCAGAAGACCTTAAAATTTATGTAGACCACAGACCAGACATCTTAACTAGGACCTTGATTGAAATACTTTGTCACCCCCCGAAACAAGACTTATTTACCCTTATTTTTCTAAATTCTTCTTTCAGTCTGGCCATCACCTCACAAAATCCTAAGATCAGTATACAGGGTACACCGTAATGATAATATCGGTGTATTTCCTGGTGAAGAAGTGGGGAGTCACTTCGAAACGCGTTGAATAAAACCACCTTAATTTATTTTTTTCTGGATTTATGTCATATCTGCAGCAGCGCAGTAATAGTTCACCATCCACTTTGTTCCTGATATACTGGTAACGGACACTGTCAGCAACTGAAGAGGAGCCAGGGTTAGAAAAACACAAATATTCCTAATCATTATCTATTAAATAATCAAATAATCAATTGCTGATTAAAAAAATAAATACATTTCTTAAGAAAGGAAAAATTGCCCACATCACCCTATCTAAATCTGCCCATAAAGCAAAGACTGGATGCAGAACTGAAGAAAAAATGTAAATGTCTTCTCTCATCTTCTCTTTTTTGTATCCACTTCTGTGTTCGGGTGAAAACTATAATAAAAAATGCAATGAACTGCAAATATTGGACACCACAACGAGAACATAAATAATGGTAGTATTCAAATTTTTTCTTCTTACTTTCACAAAGAAAACAACATTGCAGCTAATAAAGGGTCACACGTACACATTTTTGGCTGAATCATCAAAGCATTATGCTGTCAGAGCTGTATACACATATTATTTTTCTTCTTCTAGACTAGCAGATTGTTTCTGTAATATCTGAAGGGTCAAATAACTGTGAAGTAAAAAGAATAAAATAATGAAGAAAGCGAAGTAGCAATATTTCAAAAGCATATTTAATTGTTTTGTATTTGGATAAATGCTTGGATATCAGAGCACAATTGTAAAAATCTGAAGCGTTAAGCGCCCGTTACACGCTACAATATATCAAACGATATGTCGTCAGGGTCACGTCGTTAGTGACGCACATCTGGCATCGTTTGACATATTGTAGCGTGTGACAGCTACGAGCGACTGTGAACGAGCAAAAATACTCACCTTATCGTTGCTCGTTGATACGTCGCTCATTTTCAAAAAATCGAACGTCCTTCTGTGCGCCGGTTATTCATTGTTCCCGAGGCAGCACACATCGCTCCGATTGACACCCCGGGAACGATGAACTGCAGCTTACCTGCGTCCCGCCGGCAATGAGGAAGGAAGGAGGTGGGCGGGATGTTACGTCCCGCTCATCTCCACCCCTCCACTTCTATTGAGTGGCCGCTGTGTGACGTCGCTGTGACGCCGCACGAACCGCCCCCTTAGAAAGGAGGCGGATCGCCGGCCAGAGCGACGTTGCAGGGAAGGTAAGTCCGTGTGACGGGTGTTAGTGATGTTGTGCGCCACGGGCAGCGATTTGCCTGTGTCGCGCAACCGACGGGGGCGGGTACACTCGCTAGCAATATCAGTACCGATATCGCAGCCTGTAAAGTACCCTTTAGATGTAACAGTTACAGGCACGCAGAACAGCTAAACCTCTGTTTGACCTTACTAAGTTATCCAAATATTTCTTACATTTTCTAAAACGTATACATTTATCACATCACTGTTGAAAAGTTTTTGAAGTCTTTCGAACTTACTGCACATATTTGAATTAAAATGATAATGCCATTCAGTAATTTTTAACCTAAACTCACAGCAGGAGTGAACTGCTCAGGCCAAAAAACGAATGCACTATCAGGATGCAACCAGACCCCCAATAGATTTAGACATCACAGGTGCAAGAGGAGCAAATCACTCATACAACTCCCAAACATGGAGGGGGTGATCGCACGTAACATTTTATACAGGGTGCAGCAAGGCCCCTTTATGTTTGGTACTTGCACATTAGAGTCCCCGTCCCTATATGGTGCACATAAGTACCGGGCAACCCGCCTGGTCGAATAGTAAGTGTGAACGGCACTCTATGCAAGCCACTAATGTGCAATTTTATCATCTAGCGATCACCCCCTCCATGTTTGGGAGTTGTATGAGTGATTTGCTCCTCTTGCACCTGTGATGTCTCCATCTATTGGGGTCTGGTTGCACCCTGCTAGTGCATTAGTTTTTTGGCCTGAGCAGTTCCCCACTGCTTCATCCTGCTGTGAGCATCTTAAATTGTGGAGGATATTTAGTCCTCTTTTTGTTGTTTTTCTAAATTTAACCTAAACTCCCAGCATGTTCCTGTTGAGGATAAGAATTGAGTAACCAAAAATACTTAATTCAGCCATTTCATAGACTTAGGTATGTAGTTTAGTTAAATGTAATCTAACACACATATTGATGAATGCTTTTGTTTCTTACTAACACGTATATATACAGTACAGACCAAACGTTTGGACACACAACTTCTCATTCAAAGAATTTTCTTTATTTTCAGGACTCTGAAAATTGTAGATTCACATTGAAGGCATCAAGACTATGAATTAAAACATGTGGAATGAAATACTTAAAAAAGTGTGAAACAACTAAAAATATGTCTTATATTCTAGGTTCTTCAAAGTAGCCACCTTTTGCTTTGACTACTACTTTGCACACTCTTGGCATTCTCTTGATGAGCTTCAAGAGGTAGTCACCGGAAATGGTTTTCCAACAGTCTTGAAGGAGTTCCCAGAGATGCTTAGCACTTGTTGGCCCTTTTGCCTTCACTCTGCGGTACAGCTCACTCCAAACCATCTCGATTGGGTTCAGGTCTGGTGACTGTGGAGACCAAGTCATCTGGCGTAGCACCCCATCGCTCTCCTTCTTAGTCATATAGCCTTTACACAGCCTGGAGGTGTGTTTGGGGTCATTGTCCTGTTGAAAATAAATGATGGTCCAACTAAACGCAAACCGGATGGAATAGCACGCCGCAGCAAGATGCTGTGGCAGGCATGCTGGTTCTGTATGCCTTCAATTTTGAATAAATCCCCAACAGTGTCACCAGCAAAGCACCACCACACCATCACACCTCCTCCTCCATGCTTCACGGTGGGAACCAGACATTTATAGTCCATCCGTTCACCTTTTCTACAAAGACACAGTGGTTGGATCCAAAGATCTCAAATTTGGACTCATCAGACCAAAGCACAGATTTCCACTGGTCTAATGTCCATTTCTTGTGCTCTTTAGCCCAAACAAGTCTCTTCTGCTTGTTGCTTGTCCTTAGCAGTGGTTTCCCAGCAGCTATTTTACCATGAAGGCCTGCGCACAAAGTCTCCTCTTAACAGCTCTTCTAGAGATGAGACGGTGTGTCCAAACTTTTGTTCTGTACTGTATATATATATATATATATATATATATATATATATATATATATATATATATATATATATATATATTGTATATTCAGTGATTTTCCTTAATACAATATACCAGCACATGTAACTTGAAGATGTCTGCTGCATCATGTCCAATGCCCAACTAATGAATACCATATGGAAGACAGATGAAGTTTGGACTGACCAATCCAGCAGAGACTATGCAAATTCCTATACGTCCTGAGCCCGACCTGCGATACTTGATTGTACTATACTTTTGTCTACACTCTTACTATAAAAGCTTTGTCTGAAAATAAAGAGTAGAATCTCTGGCGCCAGTCATGAGAGAGAGAGTCATAATTGGTCTATTCAATTATTATCTACTTCGCGTGCACACACGACATTCTACATAATTTGAACACGGCAGTCAGACCTTAAGAGACCGATTGTAGTCTCATCTCAACACTCCTACAAATGGCTATCAAGGCATGCTATGATTTGTAGCTTTAAAGTGCTACTGAGAAAGTTATGGCATAACTATGCAGATTCTACATTTGTAATTACTATGCTGGGAATATAGGGGAATCCTGACAGTGTGTGCACAGCGCTCTATCACCATTTATCAGTCTGCTGCCGCATAGTGACTACAGAAATGTATCTATAGATCAGAAAACAGTGATGGAAAAAAGTGTGTGGCTTGGAAATTGCATGTTGTCCTTAGAATAGATTCATATATACTCGCTTCCATTGTAAAACAGACAAAACCATCCATCTAAAGACGCCTCACATTAACTTTTTTTCTCCTAGCCTGTGTAAATGATAGTTTAGTGTCTGTGTGTATTAATATACTCACTGATCAATGTCTTCTCCAGTGCCCAGCGTCTCTATGGTTCTTTTCAGAGTCATCTAATGGCTCTTCAGACTCTCAGGATCACACTGTGCTCTACATGACGCAGAAGTGGCTTTTACAATTTAAGTCTATGGTGCGCCAGAATGAGGCTCCATAAACTTATAGTGTCAGAGACTTCACTCACACACAGAAAGAAGATTGATCTATTGATCTGCAGACTCTGAACTGCCGTCACATGACTTAGAAGAGGAGCAGAGCCGAGCTGGACACCAGAGAAGGTGTGAATATATTAACACACTGACATTACAGTACACTGACAGTTACACAGAATTAGGAGGGGAGGGGGAAATTAAATGGAAAATTATTTAAAGCAGAAAATAAGTGACATTCAATTATATCATTTCATTGTAGTAGACCTGGTTACATTTAGAGTTATGGTGACATGATAATATGTGACTGGTATATGATACTATATATGATATGATGGTATTCATTATACTATGAGAATGTGAAGCCCCGCCGGTGTTGTGTCGGTGCATTACCTTCAGGGACTCCACGTGGATGGAACAGTCTGGTCACAGGTAGGGAACCTTCTTCTAGGATTGTCATGACGTCAGTCTCGGTATTGCGGTCAGGGTGACCGCCACTGCAGATTAAGGGGTGCCTGGGGCTGATGGTGGGTGCAGTCAGTTGTAGTGGCCTCCCGAGAGTGAGGCAAGCCCCAGGGCCCTGTGTAGGTCTGTGGAACCACAAGGCCCAGAATGACTCAAATACAAGCAGAATATCTTTCAGGTGTTTTACTCACATTAGGAGGCAGGGTGAGTAACCCGGGCGTAGCTGGGATGAACCAGGCTGGAACCAGGAATCCTTCTGGCTGGCTGATGAGGGTGACTACCAACTCGCCTTCCTTAGCCCTTTGTGTTTTTGTGGTGACCCCGACTTGAAGTCCCTACGAGGGTCACCCAGGGAAGTTGATGCTGCCTGTTCTCCCCTCGTTTCGGCCCATTTGCTTGTAGCGTGGACCAGGTCACTCCGGCTGCTTGCCTCCTGTGAACTATGGGCCCTCTCTTTACTACGTGGCTGCGGACTCTGTGGTGGTATCGTGTGGGTCTGAAAAACCCCCACCGGCAGGTTTGGCAGAAGAAAGGTGAATCTATCTCTGCACTGGGACCTGTTACCCTTGCGGGCCTGGTACCTCCCTGGCAGTCCCCTTACTCTGCCACCCCTTTGCTCTCTCTAGCCTTGGGTGGATTTCGGGTGGCACTACCAGGTGAACGGTCTCCCCCGTCGGTAGTCACTGCGCGGACGCTGTTAGACTGCAACAGCTCCAGGGTCTTCGACTCACGTCTGCTCTCCCTGAGCTGCACACTGCACACTAAACTGGCTTACTAGTGGGTTCTGCACGTCTGCTCCCTCTGAGCTCCACTTCCAGACTCTCACTCCTCTCTCCTCTCTACTTCCTCTCTCCACTGTGCCTGCCTCCGCCACCTAGCAACCAGGCTCTCCACCACACCCCTTGAGTGGACATGGAGGCTACGCCCCCTCCTGGAATATCTCAGGAGCCCTCCCAAAGGTAGATGTGTGAGACCTGATTACTATGCGCCTGTGTAGTCACACCTCAGTCAGCCTTCTGGATTAGCTGTATTGTACTGCCCCCAGCATGGGTGCAGTACTCAGTGGTGCCTGACCAGGTCAGGGGCGCCACAAGTGCAGACATCATATACTATACTATTCCCATTTTATCCTGTATATATCATCTGATGTCTGTGCACATAGTATATTACATCCAGTATAAAGGAGAATACATGACTGTATATGACATACTATGACCACAGATACCAGATGGCATATACTGCTGGCACAGTATTAATGGGTCCACTGGACATAAAGTACCATTCACTTGCCTGGAGCAAACTGTACCAGCTATTGAGTCACTGGAGGTGGCAGCAGGTACACATGCTGGTAAGCGACCAGCAGAGAGCAGCCCCAGGTGATCTGCGATACCTTGGCAGCGGGCACCACAAATACAGTACAGCCTTTGATAGAAGCAACAGCAGCAGCAAGCAGAGTTGTGGATCTATCCGGTATGGATGGATGAATAAAAGCATACGGCAGCAGCGACCGGCATGGATACTTGCAGCAGCAGGTATCTTGGTAGCCGGCCGACATAGATGATTGTAGCAGCAGCATGAGCTTAGGATAGCACTGAAAAATAGACACAAGTGAGCAGCAGACTGTAGCAGAATAACAGGAGCGACAGCAGCACTAAGTATCTGAGAACTAGAAACGTAACTAACTCATTGCTGAGGCACCTCCCTAAAGGGGAGATTGCCTTCAATACCTGAAACCTCTCAGCTGACCTGAGAGGCACTTCCAGATTAAGGCGCGTTGGCCTTTTAATAAATGGGGCGTGGCCACGTGCGCACCCTACTTGCATTCCCAGAAGGCCTGTGAGGTGTGTGCAGGCCCCAGGAGACAGCAACATGATCCAAGGGCGGAACGGTCACCACAGAATTACCAGACAAGTGAGAGAACCAATGTCCTTGTCGGGGAAGAGGAACAGGAGAGCATGGGGACACCGGTCTGGGCGTTATAACTAGGAGTACAGATATCATATACAGTATTTTACTATTTACATTTTATCCTGTATATACATCCAGTATACAGGAGAATATATGATGGTGTATATGCAGTGATACAAACATTAGATAATATAAAAGCCACGTATAATCCTGTATATAATGTGAGATGTCTGTGCACATACAGTATACAGGATAATATGTGTCTGATCTATATTATACTCTGAGTACAGACATCAGATAGTTTGTACAGATAATATATGGTGGAATATAGTATACTATTACTACAGAACATCAAATATTATGCCATAACTAGTGATGGGTTGACCCGGACTGTAAAAGTCCAGATCCGCTCGGTTTCAAAATTACCCAAGTGCCAGGCTCGGGATTCCAGGTGTTTAATACGAAAATTAAAAAAAAAATAAAGGAAAAATAAATAAAATAAGAATGAAGCGAGTGCTTCATACTTATCGAGGCTCCGTCGCGGCTGTAAACTGCTCCCGCACAGCTGTATGCTGCTCCTGCGGTCTCCCTGGGCCGCTCATCATTGCTCATTCATATGCACTGTTTTCCCTGCATTCCCAGCCCACAAGCCGGGCCTCTGTGATTGGTTGCTGTCAGATGTGCCCCCTGCTTTTATGACAGCGTCTGCCTGTGTGCCGCCCCGGAGGCCTCTGATGTCACGGCGGTGGCTCTGAGCAGCGATGTGGCCGTACTGGGCGCAAGCGACAGGCTTTTTATAATGGGGAGTAAAAATAATATTTAAAAAAGGGAGAAAGAAAATAAAATAAATAAAGAGTTTGTGACGCCAGTTGGGATGTTCGGCTGTGGTATGGCCGGGCTCTGCTGGTGGGCCCCAGGAGTTAGGTGGTGATGCACAGTGCCAGAAGATTGTCCTCTTGCCCCCCCAAGTAAGGCGTGGTCCTGAGGTATGTGTTGAGGTACGGATAGCGCAGAAGAGCCAGAGACAGGACAGGGAGCTTTTACCTTTTCACTGGAGCTCAGCAGAACCTTTCTACAGCATACAATGATAGGTGTTCTTCCTGCCCTGATGAGAGTTGACTTCTCTGCTGTGTGGTGAAAGTGAGCTCTTCCACTGCTACGATTTCCCTACCGGGGTATAGGTATCTTGGTATCTTTGGATTTCCAAGACAACAATAATCCAGATTTATAATCCCTTCTAGAGAGCAGGTTACTGGAATCCTGAAGGAAAACTCTCTACTTGTTTTACAAGTTTCCGGACTTACACATGCCACTGTGATCCCAGGCAAATGTCCCTGCTTCTTATATAAAGGCTGCATTCTCTCAGTTTTGTCACTGACCTTGAAGGCACTGGTGACCTAGGGACTGATACGCTGACAAGTGCAGCCGGCCCCTCTAGAGGTTTTAAAAATCCTCTCAGGACAGTACCTCTCCTCAGTACACGCTTCACTTCATATCTCATGACGACTAACTGCCACCAACTGAAATTTACCTCACCACTAAATTCCTCCCTTTTTTCTTCTGGGACTCATTACTCAAGAGTCTTCTCTCAAGTGACAACCCCAGTAAGGGAGTGTATGTAAATGTATGTTTTGTTGTGAGCAGCAGAGATAACCATATTCTCACTAAGGTTTACAATACATGTCATACAGATGGAAATACACATGTAGTTGTATGATATTATTTGTGGCGACTAGTCACAGGATGACACATTCCACCCTAGTTAAGAGTAGTACAGTACGTCCTCGGACTACTTCACTGAACTCCAGTCCATAGAGGAAAAAAATAACAACTGTACGAACTTAGTTGTGGATTACAGCCCAAAACCACTTTTGATCATCCCCAAGTGCAGCTGCGGGGCAGACAGACCATATTGTATTATTTCACTGCACTGGCTGTTTTTGATGGTTCCTTTCCAGTTTACAAATCCTTACAATAGTCCCTGTAGTGGAAAAAAGCATAATGGTTTTTTAACATCTCCAATTAGTCCATGTGGGCACATTCTTTAACATTTTTCAATAACGTTACTGTAATACATAAATCAACTATAACACAAATCACATTATATTTACTAAGTTTCATACTTTATAAATAAACTCTATAACAAATAGGGATTTGTACTTGAGTACTACGCTTTGATCTGCGCAAAATGGGAATACTAGATAAAAGTCTATGACTTCTAGAACTTACCATAGGTACGGCAGGCTCACTGCTAGCAGGAGGTAAGTTTGCTTGTGAAAGTTGTGGCGGAAACAGCATTACTGGGATTACAACTGCGTTGTTGACTTGTGGCCATGAACTAGGGAATTCACCTAGGATGGTGCGAATCTTCTTGTCTACTTCTTCAACTTGTTGAGGTACTTCTCTTGTTTCCTGTCTTTTGAGCAATTGAGCTGGACATAGTTTCAGATTGTCTCTGGATAGAGTAGTACGTTTTTCCTCCGTCTTTTGATATAGTGCACACTTTGCTGTTGTTATGGTTAGATAGTTGTACAGTGTAAGGTTGAGCTTCCCATTGATCATGCAACTTGTGGTATTGTCTCTTTTTCTTTACCACTTGTTCACCTGATGAAAAGGGAATTGCCACAGCGTTTCTATTAAAGTCTATTTCTTGTTTTTGTATAGCTTGATTCAGACTCTGTTCTACACACTGCTGAACCTTTTTATACTGTAGCTGTCTTTCGGTGTTCCAATCCATGTCTAACTGGCTGGATATGGTTTCTTGAGTAATGACTCCCATCTCCAGGTCAACAGGAAGTTTTCATCAAGTAAGCTGGTGCATATCCTGTTGAGCTGGTTAGAATACGGTTGTACATTTCAATCAAAACAGACAGTTTTTCAGGCGATTGGTTCCTTTCTTCTAACAGTAGGGTCTGCAATAAATTGATAACCAGATGATTCATCTTTTCACAAAGACCATTGCCTTGTGGGTGGTATTGTGTTGTTCTGATCTTCTTACATCCATATATGGAGCAAAATTCTTTGAAGAATTCTGCTTCGAAGACTGGACCTCTATCTGTTAGCACTTGATCTGGATATCCATGCGGTCTACAGAAATACACCTGGAATGCTTTTGCAGCTGTTCTTGCAGTTTGGTCTTTCACTGGAACAACCACTAGGAAACGTGAATAGTGATCCACTATAGTTAAGGTGTAGTTATACCCCGATCTGCTTGGAGAGAGTTCCACAAGGTCTAAGACTACAAGCTCTAGAGGTTGCTTGGTGAGGATGGGTTGCAAGGGGGCGTTTTGATTGCTGTGCTGCCCCAGCAGCAGATCGAACTGCTCGGATGCGGGGGTAGTGTCTGTTTGTGGCTCGAGGGTCTTCGGACCCGGGGGCTTAGGGGCCACACTGTAAAGTAAAAGGGGGGATAGTTACAGGGAGTTATAGTTCGTGACGCTACCCATGGTGTGCGGTAACTGGGAGTACCGCCGCTGCCTTTGGAGTACCCGGGGTGATGGAGGGAGGGAGCAAGCTGTCTTTGCCCTCCATGGGTAGGGGTAGGCCCCGGGACTCTGGATGATGCTAATGGGTGCTGTGAAGGGAAAATCACTCAGGTACTCACTCAGCCAATAAGCAGACGGTGATAACCGGGTAAACCAAGTCTCTGGGTGCCGCTGCCTCTCAAAGAGGAGCTCGTCTGGGTCTCGTCCCCTGCAGTGCTGCCTGGTGATCCATCACCTGCCTCCTGGCACAAAGTTTAAATTCACCATAGTGGCCCAGTAGTCTGGAACTTGCTGGGCCCCGCTCCCCACTGTGGCTAAGTGTGGGAGCCTGCTCTCAGGGCTCACGGTTGGGATTTTAGTGGGCTGGTTGTATGGAAGGCCCTATCTCCCTCGTTGCGCTAGTACCCTGATTCTGGAGCTAATGGGAACAGTCCATAAAGTCTCCGTTCTCCGCAGGTTAATTGCTGGGTTGCCTGAAGCTTCTCCCCGACCTAGGGTCTGTGTACCCTGCCGTGCCTTTGGTCCCGGACCGTTGATAGAACCAAGCTGCTGACCATCCTCTTTAACAGGTCCAGGCACCTAGCCTCAATCCCCTGGGACCGGGGGTCCGACTGCGCTAGGTCCAGCCCACCGTGTGCAACCTAGTCAGCTTCTCCTGGGAGCCACTACTCCCAGCCTCCTCTGAGCTCCTCTCAGCTCGAGGGCTTCCTCACTCCTCAATAACAACTTCTACCTTTTTCCATCCAAAGTGTCCTGCTTGGTTGTGGTAAGCTTGAAGGACAATGGGCATGTCTCGTCTTGGGACCACGATCTGCCATACCAGCTCATGGGTTAATGGCTTTCTGAACCAACTTGCTTTCAAAGGTGAACAACTTATTTTTTTTTGTCAAATCAAGAATGCAGCGTGCAGATATACCCTTAGGGCAGGAGAAAAGCAAAGCAGAAAGAGAAATGGGGATAATCTGAATAAAATAAAGAAGTCATGGTAAGATGTCCATTTTTATGTAGTTTATTTAACTAAACCACAACAGTTGAAGTCTATTTCACTCCTCAAGGTCTGATTCAAAATTGCAATGATGACAGGAAAGTTAGCACTACAGTGATAGGTCAAGAGTGATCTCAAAGAGAAGCTTTCAGCAGGATTTAGCACTATAAAGTAAAGCCATGGCCATAAAGTGTGCTGTGATGCTGATTAAATTGATAACTGCAATGAAGGAATCCGACTTGTGGTTGTTGAATAATATTCCTCTAAAGATTTCATCTGATGACGTCTTCTGTGTATCGGTGTGCATCAATAAGGGACTTGGCATCAAGATCTTTTTCTTCTTCTCCTCCACTCCACCTGCCTCCTCTGTTTCTTGTACACGTCAGTAATTATTCAGTGACGTGCCTTCTTTTTTAAAGTTCTGTGCCATTATCGTCATCATTTGCTTTGGGTGGTGCCTGCACAGTCTGATTCAGCAGCGGTCTTTAATAAAATGGTGCCAGAGGGCGACACATAGAAATCATTCAACAGGAAGAAGTAGACAGGGCTCAGTTTTGGGTTGATACCAAAGAGGCTTCCCTTATGCAGCAGCTTGTCATTAAACCAAAATGTTTATCTGCCACCCCGGTGCCATTTTATTAAAGAAATCTTTAGAAATACATTGTGCACGGTCTTCAATAAAATGACGCTGGTGTTGAGCAGATCAAGATTTCAGCTTAATTAAGAGGTCATTGAGTTGAAATCTCAACCTATGGATGTGCCGCATCCGGTGCCATTTTATTGAAGATCTGCATATAACCTGCAGAATCACACTGTGCACGCACCGCCCAATGCTATGATAGCATCAGCGGCACGGAATTTTAAAAAGGAGGCAGGTCACTAAATAATCAGTTACCTGTACAAGAAACAAGGGAGTGTTGCTTGATTAAGCATCGGGGTGCTCGTTACTAGGTCGAGTATTGTGGATGCTCGAGCAAATGCTGTGAGTCCTCGTACACATGTTTCATGGCTGTTAGGCATTAATTAATCATACAGGAATTACCTGAAAATCACAGTAATTCTGAAGCCATTTTTGATACTAGTATTTCTGTGATTGGCCAGCTGCATCAAGTCTTCAAGTCTTTGGCACACTGTCCTCTGGAAGCAGTTCAGAGAGAGTTGATGTAGGATGGAGATCTTAGATTAGAACAGGCATATAGGCAGGGTTGTTTCCTTGCACCCTTTAATGCCTTTTATGTGGCTTTAAAGAGTCTTTTAGCTATATTTGACTCAATAAATAAATATTTTTTTTAAAAAACAGCATTGGGTCTTGCCTATTTTTTTTTATAACCAAGCAAGGTAAAGTAGACAACTGCAGGCTGGGAAATACCTGGTTATTTGGCTTTTCCGAGCCAAAACAAAGAACACCCACCCGAGAAGTGGCACATCACATTAAATGCACCAATTCTGGTGCTTCACCCTGGTTCCCTATTGCCCTGGTGTCGTGGCAGGTGAGGTAATATTTTGAAGGGTTCATGTCAGTTGTGTAATGTAAGCTGGCATCAAGTGCAGAGGGTAGTAATGGAGAGGCGTCTATCAGACATCCCTATTACTAACCCAGCAAGTGAAAAGAAAAAAGACACACAAAAGTAGTTTATTCGAATAAAGACTCCCCCACTATCCCTCTTTCACCAATTTATTATTTAAAAAAAAATATACACAAGGATCCAACATAATCCATGGTATACTGATCCCACTACATCCCCTGAATCGGTACTCTAAACTATGGAGCCTAGTTTAGGGAACGAGACTTCATAGGTCACTCCCAATCAGTGCCAGACCTGGAATTTCTCATGCACGGTGACATCAGTATCTCAGTCATTCTAGGACAGCTGCGGGCTGATATTTTTATTCTAAGAAGGGCCAAATAACCATGGGGCTTCCCAGTCTAATAATACCAGCCCACAGCTGTCTGCTTTACCTTGGATGCTTATCAAAATATGGCCTTTTTTAAATTATTTGCTAGGTTAAAAATGGCTGCTCAAAAACTCCCTTTAGTGCCACATGAAAGGCACTAGAGTGTACAACTGTACAAACCCTGCTGTAGTCTAAGCTGTCCCTCCTAGATCAACTCTCCCTGAACGGCTTCAAGACGACGGTGTGCTGAGCATCATGCCCCTGAGTCTCATATAAGACCCGATGTAGTGATGCAACTGGCCAAATCACAGAAATGCTGGGAGCCAACATGTCTATGGCAGGCAATCCTTGCATGTTTATTGGCTGTCTAACAGCTGCAAAATGTGCAGGGCCTAATAGCGAGCTTGTCTGAGCACCACGCTACTCAATTGAGCATTGCTTAGCATCTTAATTAGAAAGTTATCCTGTCACTTAGTGAAAAATAATATCAGCTGGTTCAATTGATGACCTATAAAAAGGTGTCACATTAACAAGGTGCCACAAAAGAAAAATCTCATGATGGATAAAACTAGTGAGCTGTTGCAAGATCTTTGCAGCCTTATTGTTGCAAAACATACAATGGCATATGAAAGTTTTGGCACCCCTGGTCAAAATTACTGTTATTGTAAACAGTTAAGCAAGTTGAAGATGATATGAACTCTAAAAGGCAGCACCCCTTTGGTAAGTATCACATCTTCTAAATGCTTTTTGCCGCCAGATAAGAGTCTTTAAATTATTGTTTGACAGCTTTTCATCCATTCTTCCCTGAAAATGTCTACCAGTTCTGGGAGATTCCTGGGTCATTTTACATGCTCTGCTCTTTTGAGGTCTAGCCAGATTATTTTCAATAATGTACAGATGAGGGCGCTGCAAGGGCCATAGTAAAATCTTCAGCTTGCTCCTTTTGAGGCAGTCTATTTTGCTATTTTGGATATTGACTTGTAGTTAGGATCAATATTTATTTGTAAAAGCCATCCACTTTTCAACTTCAGCTTTTTTGCAGATGCTGATATTTTCATAAATTTGATTGAATACATTCTTCACTCTGCGTCATAAAATGTTCCTCGTACCATTAGCTGCAACCAAATCCCAAAGCATGATCGATCCACACCCATGTTTAATGCAAGATATTCTTTTTCTGAAATTCCGTGCCCTTTTTTCTCCACACATACCTTTGATCATTGTGGCCAAACAGTTCAATTTTAACCTCATCAGTCCACAGGAATTGTTTAAACATTGCATCAGGTTTGTTTAGATGTTCTTTTGCATAGTCCTGATGTGGAATTTTATGGTAAAGATGCAGGAGAGGTTTTCTTCTGGTAACTCTCCCGTGAAGGCCATATTTGTGCAGGTGTGTCGCAATGTATCAAAACTCCAGTCTGCTAAATTTTCCTGAGGGACTTTTGCAGTCAACTGGAGATTCTAATTTGCCTCTCTAGCAATTCTACAAGCAGCTCTCACAGACAATTTGCTTGGTCTTCCAGACCTTATCTTGACTGCCCTGTACTTGTCAGCTGCCATTTCTTAATTCCATTTCGAACAGAGGAAAGGCCAACATGAAAATACTTTGCTATCATCTTAGAGCCTTCTCCTGCTTTTTAGGCATTCACCATTTTTATTTTCAAAGTGCTAGGCAGCTGCTTAGAAGAACCCATGGCTGATGTTTTATGGCACAAGGAGGCTGGGTTTTTATAAAGCTGTGAAATATGTAGCACCTGGCCTTTCCTAATGATGATAGTAAACGATCCATAATACTAACAGATTAATTAAGGTCTGAAACCTTGGTCAAAGTGGTTTAAGCACACAAATCACCAAGGGTGCCCAAACGTTTGCCATGGACCATTTTCCTTTTTGTAATTTTTCAAATGTAAATGATGAAAATATTTTTTTTTGTTTTGCTTAATATACAAAGGAAATGTATCATCTTTAACTTTATTCCTTTTAGAAATCTTTTCATCTTCAACTCGCTTAACTTTTCACAGTAACATTATAATTAACCAAGGGTGACCAAACTTTTACATGCCACTGTACTGATGACATTTGATACAAAACTTCTAAACAAGTAACAGTTCCAGTGAGTACTGTTGGGGCCATAATTCAGGAAGAGGAAAATATATCATTTCACCATAAACCAGCCATGACCAGATGCTCACAGAAAGATTTCAGACAGACGAGTGAAAAGAATTATGAGAAGAGTTGTCCAAAAGTCAAAGATCAACTATGGAGAGCAACGCTACAGAAAGAAAGACCTGCAATCAGAAGGTACAATTGTTTTAAAGAAAACAATAAGGAATGCACTCAACCTCCATGGCACATAAGGGCATTCATCAGACAAGATCCCCATTGCTGAACAAAAAGCACGTTGAAGTGCGTTTAAAGTTTGCTCAACAACATTTAGACAATCCTGTAAAATGCATACTGGAAGAATATAGTTTGGTCAGATTATCCAAAATTGAACTGTTTAGATGCCATCATACACAGAATGTTTGGACGTAAAAGGCACTGCATATCACCCCAAAAGATACCATACCAATAGTGAAGTTTGGAGGTGGGAACATTATGATGGCACACTTTATTTAATTGAATAAAGGATGAATGGACAAATGAACCAAGATGTTCTTGATAAAAATCTGCTACCATCTACCTGGATGATCAAGATAAAAAAGGGTGGGCATTTCAGTAAGACAATGATCTTGTCATGACTCTGCTCAGTGGTGCTCTGCTCTCCTGCAGAACCTTTGTTGGGCCTCATATTTTTCCCCGGTTCCTGGTCGACTCCTGTGTGGTGTGGGAGGGGTCTGTGCTTTGAAGCCTCATTCTGGGTGATTGCTCCACTTTATCTGGGAGCTATTTCACTCGGAACACTGCCAGTGATAGTTCCTGTTTTGCAGAGCACGTCGGTTTCTGTAAGTGTCTGACCTGATCTTGTACTGTTACCTTGTTCTTCTGTTCCCCTCCCATCCCCTTACTTACTGACTTGATTCCCTGACTCCCTGACCTCGGCTTGATCCCTGACTCTGGCTCTACTCAATTCTTTGTTCTTATGTGACCTCTCTGATTACCGACCCCGGCTCCTCCCCTGACTCCAACTCTACAATGCTTTTGTCTTTTATGTTATCTCCTGGCTTTTGACCCCTGGCTTGTGTGACTGCCCCTCACTAGGTGTGTCTAGCAACACCTAGTGTACAAACTCATCAGATCCACTCCACTAGTGTGCCTAGAGACAGTTAGTGGTTTGGTGTCTCATTAGACCCGGGTTCTCATCATCACAGATCCTACACCCACAGCCAAGGAAACTCTCAATTGGTTTTGGAGAAAGAAAATAAAACTGCTAGAATGGCCCAGCCAATCACCTGACCTGAATCCAATAGAAAATTTATGGAAGGAACTAAAGAACAGAGTTCATAGCAGGAGCCGACAGAACCTTCAGGCTTTGAAATGTGTTTGTGTGCAAGAATGGGCCAAAATCACACCTAACCAATGCATGCAACTAGTTTCTCCATACAGGACAAGTCTTGAAGCTGCAATCACCAACAAAGGTGTAGCACCAGCTTCCCTAGTACACCGATGCTCTGTGGCATCCTAGCGCCATGTCCCTGCCCCTCCTCTTACCTTCATTTCCATCCACATGCAGTGCGGTCCCCGGCTGACCGCACCCGCGGATGCCCATATGTGGTGTCTTCAGCTTCTGCCTAGGCCTCAGGCCCTGCCCATGTTATGTGACATTTCCTGACCTCTAGACTAGAGGATGCACGCATGCTTCCTGTCTTTTTATTAGGAGGCATGTGCACCTTGCTAAGATGTCCCCAGCCTACGTCTGGGAAGCATCTGGTATAAAAGTTCCTCTTCCCTGATAGGGGTGGCTGAACAGCTTCCTTAGGTTACTAAATCTAGCTCTGTGTTGGTCCTGCCATGTTGCTCTGGTCTGACCATTTTCTACACCAGTCCTGATTGTATCTAGTTCTGGCATGCTGATGTTAGCCCTGGACCTGTCCTGTGTTACGTCACCACCAGAGTCTGCTCCAGCGACTTCTACTGCTGGTGATGGGAGAGGAGTCGATGCCAGCAGCACTCGTGGGCAGGGCCAGATTAAGGTTGGTGGGGGCCCCTGGGCAGAAAATCTGGTGGGGGCCCAATAACGTTAACAATTTTAGCCGTAACAGTAGAGCACGCACTGTAGCATTTAGATATAAATACTGCACCTCAGTCTCACATTCCCCCTTCTCAGCATACTGTGCCCTCCTCCATACTGTGCCCTCACACTGGCCACCTTGCTGCCCCTTATCTATACTGCTTATCTCCTTCACTATCCAGTCACTATACTGCACCTCAGTCTCACATTCTCCCTCCTCAGCATACTGTACCCTCCATACTGTACCCTCACACTGGCCACCTTGGTGCCCCTTCTCTATACTGCACCTCAGTCTCACATTCCCCCTCCTCAGCATACTGTGCCCTCCATACTGTGCCCTCACACTGGACACCTTGCTGCCCCTTATCTATACTGCCTATGTCCTTCACTATCCAGTCACTATACTGTACCTCAGTCTCACATTCCCCCTCCTCAGCATACTGTGCCCTCACACTGGCCACCATGCTGCCCCTTCTCTATACTGTCTATCTCCTTCACTATACAGTCACTATACTGTACCTCCGTCTCACATTCCCTCTCCTCAGCATACTGTGCCCTCCATACTGTGGCCTCACACTGGCCACCATGCTGCCCCTTCTCTATACTGCTTATCCCCCACTACTACCCAGTCTCTATACTATGCCCCTCACACTTTTCTTTCCCAATACTGTCTACTTACAATTTTCTCCCACCATACTGCTGCCTCACACTTTCCAATGGTGCCCCCCTGATTGCTGTGCAGGGGCAAATATGCCGCATGCCCCCCAAAGGTACGCCCCTGTACAGTGTACAGGAGAATACATGACTGGTATGCGCAGGGCCGGCTCCAGGTTTTTGTAGGCCCTGGGCGAAAGAGTCTCAGTGGGCCCCATCCACACATAGACATGCACAGATACATTCACATACAGGCATACATACACATATATATTTAAAGAGAAATTCACAAAAACACACATAAATAGACATAAAGACACATCATACATGAACACACAGACACATTTTTATATTTTTATATATATTGTTAATATTGGGAAGCCGGCAACAGTCTCATTCACCTCCCCGCTTGTCTCCATCCAACTCCTCCTGGGCATGTGTCTGTGCCACGCTGATTGGTGGCAGTCACTAACAGACATGGCCGCACATAGAGCACACTAACACCGATGTATATACACATCACAAGAGGGGCTGGGGACATACACATTACTGGGGGGGCATAAATATTACTAAGGAAAGGGGTATGGAGCAATGGGGGGCATACAGCTCTAGAGGGGGGCAGTGGCTCTGAGGTGGGGGGACAAACAGCTCTGAGGTGGGGGGGTGACATGCAGCTCTTGGGGTATACAGCTCTGGGGTGGAAGGGACATACAACTCTGGGGGTATAGTATTATGCAGCCTCAATATTCCTCCATATAGTATTATGCAGCCCCGATATGGCATTATGCAGCCCCGATATGGCATTATGCAGCCCCGATATGGCATTATGCAGCCACGATATGGCACTATGCAGCCCCGATATGGCACTATGCAGCCCCCATATGGCACTATGCAGCCCCCATATGGCACTATGCAGCCCCCATATGGCACTATGCAGCCCCCATATGGCACTATGCAGCCCCCATATTACAATAAGCAGTCCTCATATAGTACAATGCAGACCCATATAGCAGTAGGCACCCTCATGTAGTATACAGCCCCCATATAGCACAATGCAGACCCATATAGCATTAGGCACCCTCATGTAGTACACAGCCCCTATATAGCACAGTGCAGACCCAGATAGTGTCGCGGGCGGGGAGGAGGGTGTCAGCACACCGCGCTCACCCCTTCTGCTCGGGTCCGGCAGCTGCTCAGTGGTGGCTCGAGCGGTGGGCCGGATCCCGGGGTTTCTCGAGCGACACTCCTCGCCCGTGAGTGAAAGGGGGGTTTTGGGATGTTGGGATAATGTCCGTGACGCCACCCACGGTTGTGGTGATGTGTAGCACCACCGCTGCTCAATGCGGGGATCCCGGGGATGGTGATGGGGAGCAGCCAGGTGTTGTGTTGCCCCTCCGTGGGTAGGGGTTGGTGATCCCGGGGCCCGGTGATGGCTTGGGAGGTGCAGGGCTTGGTGGGCGCAGGGACGCGGGGGCAGCGCTGTGCCTTGCGGCACTATGGTACTCACTCAGCCTGAGACTTGGACACAGTTTGTACGGTAAACCAAACGGCTGGTAGGACGGTCCCACAGACGGCTGCTTTGCTTCCCCGGTAGGTGACGGTGATGTCCCTCTTCCTTGCACCTGTATGTACGGATGGTTGCGATGGGTCCCCACCGGTAACCCGCTCCCCGGCTTCAAGCTGGGCCGGAGGAGCACTACACTTTGCCCGCAGGCGCTGGCCCTCAGAGACTGGTGCCCTGGCGGTGGCGGTGCCTCTGTTGTACAGGTTGGACTGTTGCCTTCAATCGGGACTTGGTTGTTGGGGGAATCTACGTCCCCTTCACTGACGGATTCGGCAAATTTGGCGACTCCTAGCCTTGCCGGGGTCCGAGAGGCCCCTGCCCTGGTGCTGACTGTCTTTCGGAACACTGCTCCAGACCACCGGGCACACAGCCAACGGGGTCCTTCCAGGAACTTCCAAACGGTCCCCCTCCGGACAGTCACCGCCGTCGCTGACCTTGCTGTTCTGGCCCTACACAAAGCTGGGCTCTCAGGCTTGCACACTCTCTGCTCTGTCACCACTTCTTGCTTTCCTCCTTTTCCACTTTGCTTTCACTTCTCTGCTGTTTACTCTAGCCCTTCACTGGACTTCACTCTTGCCCTCCCTGGGCTAATCTGCTGTTCACTCGTTCATGTCCCTCACTGGACTTCACTCTTGCCCTCCCTGGGCTAATCTGCTGTTCACTCGTTCATGTCCCTCACTGGACTGCCTGACACTTCCTGCCTCCAGAGCTGCGAGCTCCTTGGTGGGCGGAGCCAACCGCCTGGCCCACCCCCTGGTGTGCATCAACAGACTCCTGGAGGAAGGCAACAAGGATTTTTGGTTCAGCTTAGGTGTGCCTACCTGGGATGTGGGGTGTGGTGGTGTGTGACCTGTGTCCCCTGGCTTGCCCAGGGCGACACATTCCCCCTTAGCAAAACGCAGACCGTCCGCGGGCTGCCGTCCTACACCGGTTTTATTTTTCTATAAAAAGGGGATAACAGGGTTAAACAACATGCAAAACATTTTTAAATAACTTCTTCCCAAGACGGGAGGCACATTTACTTTTAACGTTTCAACGGTATACGGTCACGGTTTCCGCTCTCTCCCACCCAAGTAACCTGGCCCTGATGCTGCCCCTAAAACCCAGGCAGCACCCCTTGACCCACAGTCCAGCACACGGTACCCGAGCGGGATCTGTCCTTCCCTCCAGAGGGTAGCCACCGGTTCCTTTGGCAGCTGGGCCCTGGCCTGCTCCGCTCATTGCCCTCCCTCCAACCTGCCTCTCCGGAGGCGGCATTGCGGAAACGGTAACGGTACCCAACATATTTACAAGCCACTAACGTTTGTGGTTGCCCTGCAGAGTTCACGGGCTTGTCCATGGCTAGTTCCCATGCATTTTTAAACTTTAAACGGTCCCCACGGGGACAACGGTGCCGGCTCCAGCCGGTTGCAAATCAAACGGTGAATCAGGTGAAAACTCGGATAATCATTTTTTTCATTTTTCAAAACTTTCAAACTTTTCAAACAAGCAGGTGGTCCCAACGGGGACGGTGCTGCGGGCCTTTATTGCCCTACTCCGGTCTTTCAAGCGCTGGGGTTGCCGGCAAGGGGTAGAGGTCTGCGCTCGCTCGGGCCTCCGGGCCCCTCCTGAGTTTAGCGTCCAGCGCAAACCATCCTCGCTCCCCAAAGTGCCGGGTATACTGCACAATATCTCCCGGCATCAGGTTACGGCCGGGATGTTCTTCGGGCAGGTGAGCATGCACATCCCGCCGGGCTACAAACACTTCGGCCTCCAGGCCCGGTTCGTAGATGAACCCGTAGCCCCGGCGGACATCAAACCGCCTCACCTGCCCCTCGTACAGCGGTCCCCGGTCACGGAATGTCGCTTGCCGGAGATTCTCTTTCTCCCGGATCGCTCTGGCCACCAGCTCGGCCTTCTTCCTCTCCCTCTCGGCGATCTCCAGGCCCAGCGGTACCGGCTCCCTATCCCAGTACGGCGCTGCCGCCAGCGCCGGCGCACGGGTCGGGCCCCGCGGGACATCCTGGACATTACCCACTGTCAGGACTACGGGTGGCATGTCCCGCGGTGTCTTGGCCTTGGGTGCTGCCTTGCAGCAACAACCCGGCGCTACCTCAGCCGACGTGTGGGGGATGGGCCTAGGGGCTTTCCGCTGCTGGGCCTTCAGCCCGGAGCGGGTCATCGGCTCCGGCTCGGGGAGTTTCTCAGGGGATGCCTCCGGTTCGGTCTTCGGAGTCTTACCCGGCAACACTGCGGACTTGCTGCGGGCTCCGGCTACAGGTTGGCCCGCTTGGGCGGGGACGCTGGGTACTGCTACCGGTTGCGGTGGTAGCAGGCCTAGTGGCGGGGTCACAGCCTCCGGGACGGGTGGCGAGGGAGGCAGCGAAGGGAGAGGGCTTGGACCGGGCCCCACAGCCGCGATGACCGGCCCCTCAAGGGCGTCGGGACGTGGGTCACTCACCCTCCCTTTCTCCGCTTCCTCCTCGCGTCTCCGCACGGTGGCTACAACGTCCGCCATGTCGGCCTCCCACTCCTCCATGAGGAGCTGCATCTTTACCTGCAGCCGTTGGTAGAGCTGCGCGGTCCGGATCTCCACCCACGCCGCGGTTCCAGGCGCGGGGGGTACGGTGTCGCGGGACGGCATCCACATGATGGCTTCCTTTCTTTCTTCCAGGAACGGGATGTTTGCAGAGTCCTGGCGTCCCTGCTTTTATAGCCGCAGCTACATGCGGCCGGCCGCCCTCGCGTCCCCCTTAGCTCTTTTCGGCCCCTCCTCTCTCGGGGCGGGGTTTTGGCCTTCGCGCCTCTACTGCTCGAGAAGACGCTCGAGCGGGAACTTTTCGCGCCAAAGATGGCGGCTTCTGAAATTTTTCTGCCGGATACCTCCGGCGGTAACAAGGCGCACCTCTACCAGACGGCAGAGCGGTAAGATCCTGTTCGTGACGCCAAGTTGTCGCGGGCGGGGAGGAGGGTGTCAGCACACCACGCTCACCCCTTCTGCTCGGGTCCGGCAGCTGCTCAGTGGTGGCTCGAGCGGTGGGCCGGATCCCGGGGTTTCTCGAGCGACACTCCTCGCCCGTGAGTGAAAGGGGGGTTTTGGGATGTTGGGATAATGTCCGTGACGCCACCCACGGTTGTGGTGATGTGTAGCACCACCGCTGCTCAATGCGGGGATCCCGGGGATGGTGATGGGGAGCAGCCAGGTGTTGTGTTGCCCCTCCGTGGGTAGGGGTTGGTGATCCCGGGGCCCGGTGATGGCTTGGGAGGTGCAGGGCTTGGTGGGCGCAGGGACGCGGGGGCAGCGCTGTGCCTTGCGGCACTATGGTACTCACTCAGCCTGAGACTTGGACACAGTTTGTACGGTAAACCAAACGGCTGGTAGGACGGTCCAACAGACGGCTGCTTTGCTTCCCCGGTAGGTGACGGTGATGTCCCTCTTCCTTGCACCTGTATGTACGGATGGTTGCGATGGGTCCCCACCGGTAACCCGCTCCCCGGCTTCAAGCTGGGCCGGAGGAGCACTACACTTTGCCCGCAGGCGCTGGCCCTCAGAGACTGGTGCCCTGGCGGTGGCGGTGCCTCTGTTGTACAGGTTGGACTGTTGCCTTCAATCGGGACTTGGTTGTTGGGGGAATCTACGTCCCCTTCACTGACGGATTCGGCAAATTTGGCGACTCCTAGCCTTGCCGGGGTCCGAGAGGCCCCTGCCCTGGTGCTGACTGTCTTTCGGAACACTGCTCCAGACCACCGGGCACACAGCCAACGGGGTCCTTCCAGGAACTTCCAAACAGTCCCCCTCCGGACAGTCACCGCCATCGCTGACCTTGCTGTTCTGGCCCTACACAAAGCTGGGCTCTCAGGCTTGCACACTCTCTGCTCTGTCACCACTTCTTGCTTTCCTCCTTTTCCACTTTGCTTTCACTTCTCTGCTGTTTACTCTAGCCCTTCACTGGACTTCACTCTTGCCCTCCCTGGGCTAATCTGCTGTTCACTCGTTCATGTCCCTCACTGGACTTCACTCTTGCCCTCCCTGGGCTAATCTGCTGTTCACTCGTTCATGTCCCTCACTGGACTGCCTGACACTTCCTGCCTCCAGAGCTGCGAGCTCCTTGGTGGGCGGAGCCAACCGCCTGGCCCACCCCCTGGTGTGCATCAACAGACTCCTGGAGGAAGGCAACAAGGATTTTTGGTTCAGCTTAGGTGTGCCTACCTGGGATGTGGGGTGTGGTGGTGTGTGACCTGTGTCCCCTGGCTTGCCCAGGGCGACACAATAGCATTAGGCATCCTCACATAGTACACAGCCCCTATATAGCACAGAGCAGACCAGATAATATTAAGCACCTTCACATAGTACACAGCCCCTATATAGCACAGTGCAGACCCTGATTGCATTAGGCATCCTCATGTAGTATACAGCCCCTATATAGCACAGTGCAGAGCCAGATAGCATTAGGCATCCTCATGTATTATACAGCCCCTATATAGCACAGTGCAGAGCCAGTTAGCATTAGGCACCCTCATGTAGTATACAGCCAGTATATAGCACAGTGCAGAGAACCAGATAGCAATAGGCATCCTCATGTAGTGTACAGCCGCCATATCATTTAATGTACCCCCATGGTCATCTGGCCACAGTGATTGTACATACTCACTTCTCCTCGTTCCCCCGCTGCTCCGGTCTCCTCGGCGCGTCCATTGCTGTCGTTCGACCTATCAGCAGGCGCGCAGTGATGACGTCACCGTGCTCCGCTGCAGAGCTGTCAGAGTGCCAACAGAGACAGTGAGGAGAATCATGAGAGAGAGCCGCCCAATCTCATCATTGCTCTCAATTGTATCGGCAACTGCGATGCCGATACAATTGAAAGTGCGATCCTCGGCGGGGGCAGGCTGGTGACAGCGCTGGCACCGGGCCCCCTGACTAGCGGTACGCCACTCCTGCCACTGCGATTGGGCCCCCCCGGCAGCTCAGGGCCCCGGCATTTGACCGGGTTTACTGTGATACAGACACCAGATGTTATACAATATACACATGATATGCCATCTGATGTGTGTACACAGTATATCACACTGCACTGTACACTGGATGTGGTATACCATGTACACAGTATATCACACTGCTCTGTACACTGGATGTGGTATATAATGTAGACAGTATATCACACTGCTCTGTACACTGGATGTGGTATATAATGTACACAGTATATCACACTGCTCTGTACACTGGATGTGGTATACCATGTACACAGTATATCACACTGCTCTGTACACTGGATGTGGCAAATAATGTACACAGTATATCACACTGCTCTGTACACTGGATTTGGTATACCATGTACACAGTATATCACACTGCTCTGTACACTGGATGTGGTATACCATGTACACAGTATATCACACTGCACTGTACACTGGATGTGGTAAATAATGTACACAGTATATCACACTGCTCTGTACACTGGATGTGGTATACCATGTACACAGTATATCACACTGCACTGTACACTGGATGTGGTATACCATGTACACAGTATATCACACTGCTCTGTACAATGGATGTGGTATATAATGTACACAGTATATAACACCGCTCTGTACACTGGATGTGATACACCATGTACACAGTATATCACACTACTCTGTACACTGGATGTGATATACCATGTACACAGTATATCACACTGCTCTGTACACTGGATGTGATATACCATGTACACAGTATATCACACTACTCTGTACACTGGATGTGATATACCATGTACACAGTATATCACACTACTCTGTACACTGGATGTGATATACCATGTACACAGTATATCACACTACTCTGTACACTGGATGTGATATACCATGTACACAGTATATCACACTACTCTGTACACTGGATGTGATATACCATGTACACAGTATATCACACTACTCTGTACACTGGATGTGATATACCATGTACACAGTATATCACACTACTCTGTACACTGGATGTGATATACCATGTACACAGTATATCACACTGCTCTGTACACTGGATGTGGTATATAATGTACACAGTATATCACACTGCTCTGTACACTGGATGTGATATACCATGTACACAGTATATCACACTACTCTGTACACTGGATGTGATATATAATGTACACAGTATATCACACTACTCCGTACACTGGATGTGATATACCATGTACACAGTATATCACACTGCTCTGTACACTGGATGTGATATATAATGTACACAGTATATCACACTACTCCGTACACTGGATGTGGTATATAATGTACACAGTATATCACACTGCTCTGTACACTGGATGTGATATATAATGTACACAGTATATCACACCGCTCTGTACACTGGATGTGATACACCATGTACACAGTATATCACACTACTCTGTACACTGGATGTGATATACCATGTACACAGTATATCACACTGGATGTGGTATATACACAGATATACAATGCCCTGCACTGATCACACCTGGGCCTACAGGACAGGATGTAACATATTCTATATGTAATATGGGCCATATAGTGTAATGTGTGCTGCAGGCTCAGATGTGATCAGTGCAGGATTCTGTGTAGTGATGTCTGTGCTGGAGATCAGTGTGAGTTATTGCAGGGGAGGGATGAGGCCGATGACCCGGCACTGACAGCCCGACCTGATCTGCAGCAGGTCACACTCCTGCAATAACTCACACTGGTCCTGCCGGCAGAGCTGCCGCTGACACTATGAAATCCCGTCCTGCTCCCTCCTCACTGCAGCCTCCTGCCCGGCACCATGATGAATGACGTCACACTCACCATCATCCACCGAGGCCTCTGGTCTGGTCCTCCCACAAGCTCCTGTACGGCACGAAGAAGCAGCAGAAGGCGCGCGGTGACGTCATCCTTGCAGACTCAGCCCACACAGCATGCAGTGGGCGTGTCTGCAGCACAGTGACAGCCGGATTGAAATTCTTTTAAGGGTACAGTGTGGTCCTGAACCTCAATAAAATGGCGCCCACACTGATGGTGGTGGGGGCCCCCTCAGAAGCTCTTGTGGTGGGGGCCCCTGGGCTGAAGCCCCGCCTGCCCCGCCTATAATCCGGCCCTGCTCGTGGGCACAGGCTCTGCTCATCCACTGGGCTGGGTTTCCTTGGGATCTGCAGTAGCACTGGCTGACTATAGGTGGCGTGTGTCTTCCAGCTGAAGTTACCATCATTCAGCTACAGCCAATGGGAAGACACCACACCTTTCTTAATTCCCCTCCTGTCTGCTGACCACTGCCAGAGATAGTTCTGATATTCTGGCTCCTGTTCTGGTTTGTGATTCTGGTGTTCTGACTTCTGCTTGTTTCCTGACTACCCTCCTGCCTGCTGTTTATGTACCTCGCTGCCTGATCCGGATTTGACCTCTGCTACATTTTCTCATTACGTCCTTGCCTACCGATTCTGTCCCTGTTCTGCAATTTCTGGTTTGACCCTGGCTGACGACTACTCTCTCGGACTGATGCCTTCCACAGGTAGTGATCTCCAGGGCCCTGTGTAATTCCAAATCCCTGTATAGGGGTTAAAGGGTTTCAGGGGTCTGGGGGTCCTGCTTGGTGAAGTGGTTTCCCTCTAGCCTGTCCATTACAGCCCGTCTGAGTCTGTGGATCCGGGCAGGCGTTATATCCTGTCTATGTGTTCCCCTGGTACCAGTTTGTATCCTGTTGCTGTAGCCCTGCTGTGTCCTGTACCTGTAACCTTGCTGTGTCCTGTTCCTGTGAATAAAGTCCTGTTTGTTTTTTGAACCTGAAGCCCTAAGTCCCTGCTGGGACTGCACCATCTTGCTATGGTCCAAGCCTGCTGTGCCTGCACTACCCTGTGGCAGTCCAATCCTGCTGTACCAGCACTACTCTGTTGTGGTCCAATCCTGCTTGGCTTACACTACCCTGTTGTGGACCAATCCCGCCTGTGACTGCACTACCCTATTGCGGTCCAATCCCATCTATTCCTGCACTACCCTGTTGTGGTCCAATCCTGTCGGTGCTTGCACCACCTAGCTGCGGTCCAATCCTTTCTGTGCCTGCACATGTAGCTGCAGTCCAATCCTGCCTGTGCCTGCACCACCCTGCTGTGGTCTGTGCCTGCACCGCCCTGCTGCGGTCCGTGCCCACCTGTGCCAGTACCGTCCTGCTGCGATCTGTGCCCGCCTGTGCCAGCACCGCCCTGCTGCAGTCCGTACTCGCCTGTGCCTGCACTGCCCTGCTACAATCCGTGTCTGCACCGCCTTGCTGTGTGTGGTCCATGCCCACCTGGCCAGCACCACCCTGCTGCGGTCCATGCCCGCCTGTTTCAGCACCGTCCTGCTGTGATCTGTGCCCGCCTGTTCCAGCACCGCCCTGCTTCAGTCCTTACCCACCTGTGCCACCACCACCCTGCTGCTGTTCATGCCCGTCTATGCCAGCACTGCCCTGCTGCGCTCTGTGTATGCACCGCCCTGCCGCAATCTGTGCCCGTCTGAGTCCGGTTACCTGTCTGAGTCTGCTATCCTGTCTGTAGTTCGGTTAACCTTGAATCCGGCGTATTCAGGTTCGTGCATATTCAGGGACTGGCGTATCCAGTTACCAGCGTGTCCTGAGACTCCAGCCTTGTTTATGTGTTCAGTAGATGAAGTCCTGCTGGCATCTCGACTTATTGTGCCTGTGTCGCCCTGCTGTGGTCTATTCGTGATTTCCGGTGTCTGATGACCTCTGCCCAATGTCTGGAGCCTTACCCGATGTCCGGTGTCTGATCACCTCTGCCCGATGTCTGGACCCTTACCTGATGGATGGTGTCTGATGACCTCTGAGCCTTACCCGATGTCCTGTGTCTGATTACCTGGTGTATGATGACCTCTGCTCGATGTCTGGAGCCTTGACTGATTACCTCCAGTGTCTGTCTTCCTGTGTTCCTGTCCGACTCCGTGGCCAGGACCAGCCAGTATTCCTGATCTGTCCCGCATGTGTTCCTGTGTCTTTTGACCAGCCTGAAACCCTCATCCATCTTGCTTGAGTTCCTAGTCTGTCCCTGTGTCCTGGGACCAGCCTGATCCTGAACTGTACTGTGTACCTGTGCCAGTCCTGTCTGACTTCTCCTGTCCCCCTGTCCTGCGGTCACCTAGCCCTGGATCAGCTGTCACAGTTCCTGGACGCCGCACTTCCCTTGTCTGGGTGGGTTCGGGTTACCCCTGAGGTCCAGTTGGTCCTCCTCACCCGTGGGATGTGCTCACCATCCCCGCGCATGCCGCCACATTCCCTGCCGGTCAGAGCGTGACAAAAGGCTTTTGTAAGAAGTATTAAATATATTTCCGTAAGCATGGTCAATACTTTTTCAGTGTCATTTCTCATTATTACACAACTTCATTTATGATCATCTAGGGTTTGATTTCTTTTCCTGTGTGGATTGAATGAGTTGTTACCAACATCTCGTGAGAAATTCATGTCAATATCACCTTTAGAAATATATTTACTTAGAAAATGGGTGACGTGTTAAATACTTATTTCACCCGTTGTATATAAAGGAAACCACCCAACCCAAATGGGCCTTATCTGCTCATAGAAAATGTGCAAAGCATTTAATGTTATCTATTTACAGTTGTAGAAATGTGCAATAATAAAGCCAATTTCACATGACAAAAATGCAAAAAATCTGGCATCGCATGTCCAGCTTTGATATTAAAATGTGGCTACATTCTGACTCTAGTCAGAATGTAACGAACAACCATTGACATTTTTCATAATTTAATAAACTATGTAATATTTTGTATTAAAAGAGAGAAGGAGAAGAAACAAAAAATGGTTTATACAATTTTGACAGGTGAATAATTCATTTTTGAGATCAGAGCACTATAGAAAGTAATAAAGTTGTGATCTGGGGTAAATAAGCAGATCACAGGAATTCACAAGAGGATGATAATAAAGAACCAAGCAGATTAGAAACTTATTGGAGTTTCCCAATATTTATTTCTGAATAAACAGCTGTGAGTAGAAAATCATCCTTTTCGTGGAATTCCTTCTTGAGTTAATAAGGACTTTATTTACAGCAAAGAACAAAATAGAAATTACTCATCTGGCAATTGAAATGAAATAATCCTTAAGTGAGCTAGTTACATAACTTCTTAAAGGGCTCTAAGATAAAACTCTTCATCGCGTCCAACTGTCTAATATTGTGTAGGTTACTCTTGTTGGACAACAGCTCTGACCCATTGAAACATGATCCCCACAAGAGCTTTGAAAATGTTCTGTGATTCCAGATATCAAGATAGTACCATAGCGAATAGTTTTGAATATGGAAGAATGAACCTGAACTGAAAAGTTTGGGTGTTCTACTGAACACCGGGTGTTCGGGTCTCGGAACTCGAACACATATTTCCAACTGGATATCCATGTTATTGTTGGGGTTCACCAGCCAATTAAAAGTTGTTGAAAGGCTCCAGCAAGTCCATCAACAAGCTTTAAAGAAGTTAGCCACTACCCTAACTCATTTAATTTATTATTCATCAGTCATGTTATGTTCCACTAAATGCATCCATAGTTATTATAATAAGTATATATAATAATAATAATAATAATAATAATACTTATTATAGTAATATGAACCTTTTATCATGTAGATAACATCACTGTAGGTGTTTTGATGTTCACAGACTTCACTTTCTCTCTCTAGGCTTACTGTGCTTTATTACTACAATTCCATAATGCAATGCAGTAGCCTGTAATCCAGCACTTAGTATGCTCCCTCCTTTCTCCACCCTGTGCTGCTGAACATATTGGGAGATACCAAGTGTCAGAGCAGCCCAGGGTAGGTAATAGCCTATATGGCAGTTGCCAGATGGCCAGTACAGCCCTGTCACTGTGTTAGCAAATTTTAGTGCTTTCCAGCTGTCCACATAACTGATTGGATTACCTAAACCCTTTGCTAGTGAAGTGCTGTGATCTGCATTTCAAAAGCAAAGGTGTCGGCACCTCCTATTACTGCTTAATAAAACCATCAGCTCAGCTTGTGAGGCAGTGAGACAGACTAATTGTGATTCACTCCAAAATGTCTACATCCACCATCAGGAGCCCAGTGACATCTTCCTTCACTTGGTCTGATTTCTGTGCCAGAAAATGAAGTACCAGACACAACAGAGGAGGAAGAATCCTATACTATGTGATCCCTGCTGAATGCGCTCATAGAAGCTACTCAGTATATCCAATACAAGTACACACGTGGTCAAAATTGTTGGTATCCCTCGTTTAATGAAAGAAAAACCCAGAAAGGTCACAGAAATAACTTGAACTTGACAAAAGTAATAATAAATAAAAAATCTATGAAAATGAACAAATGAAAGTCAGACATTGCTTTTCTGCTTCCACAGAATTTTTAAAAAAATATCTCATGAAATCGGCCTGGACAAAATAGATGGTACCCTTAACTTAATATTTGGTTACACAACATTTTGAGGCAATCACTGCAATCAAACGATTCCTGTAACTGTCAATGAGACTTCTGCACCTCTCGACAGGTATTTTGGCCCACCCCTCAAGAGCAAACTGTTGCAGTTGTCTCGTGTTTGAAGGTTGTCTTCTCCAGACGGAATGTTTCAGCTTTTTCCAAAGATGTTCAATAGGATTTTGGTCAGGGCTCATAGAAGGCCACTTCAGAATAGTCCAATGTTTTCCTCTTAGCCATTCTTGGGTGTTTTTAGCTGTGTGTTTTGGGTCATTATCCTGTTGCAAGATCCATGACCTGTGACTGAGACCAAGCTTTCTGACACAGGGCAGCACATTTCTTTCTAGAATCCCTTGATAGTCTTGAGATTTCATTGTACTCTGCACAGATTCAAGACACCCTGTGCCAGATGCAGCAAAGCAGCCTCAGAACATTACTGAGCCTTCTCTATGTTTCACAGGAGGGACAGTGTTCTTTTCTTGATATATTTAAATTTTCTGTCTGTGAACATAGAGCTGATGTGCCTTGCCAAAAAGTTCCATTTTTGTCTCATCTGTCCATAAGATATTCTCCCAGAAGCTTTGTGGCTTGTCACCATGTAGTTTAGAAAATTCCAGTCTGGACATGCTTGTCTATAATTTTTTTTCTAATCTCCTGAGACAACTCTTTTCTTTGCTTCCTCTGGTCCATGTTGAGTGTGGTACACACCATGTCACCAAACAGCACAGTGAGTATCTGTAGCCCTATATACAGGCCCACTGACTGATTACAAGATTGTAGACACCTGTGATACCTAATTAGTGGACATACCTTGCTTTAACATGGCCTTTTTCCCCCCACTATTTTCAGGGGTACTATTATTTCTGTCCAAGCCTATTTCATGAGTTTTATTTTTTAAAAATTCTGTGGAAGCATGATTGAAAAGCAATGTCTGACTTTCATTTGTTCATTTTCATAGATTTTTTTTAATTTATTATTACTTTTGTCAGATTCAAGTTATTTCTGTGACCATTGTGGGGTTTTTCTTTCATTAAACGAAGGGTACCAACAATTATGACCTCGTGTGTGTATATAACACTTGACATTGTTTTGAAGAGCTATAATAGGCAAGGTGGTGAACAAATACTGGAAAACAACTTTAAAGCAGTGGGCATTTGTGGAGTGAACACAGCCATGCCAAGTATTGATATGGCTGTGATTGGCCTGTACAAAGGTTGAATCACAGTTTGCACTGCAATTTTCTGTTGTAATCATTGTCCAATGAAGGGTGATAGGTAATATGCTTTAATGCTGATTTCTAGTCTGTTTCTCCCTACAGTCCATTTATCTCACCTCAAACGTTTAACCTCTATTGTAGCATTATCCACATCTGTCCCACATATGCTGGTAGGATTAACAGCTGACACAGTCCACAGTCTTCTCTGCTTTCCTAAAGGTAATAGTCTTTTGGCCGCAGTATTTTGTGGGATGATTTCACAACATACATTATTCTACTATGCAGTTCTCTTACTCCTAGATCTGATGGTTGGACATACATCTTATCTTTCTTTTTCCATATGTAGAATCTTGATCCTTCTACAGCAGAGTCCAGCAGTTATGCCATGTATAATAATATGACTCAGTATATGCTGTCTCATTGAAGACGTTTAGTACCTATTTATTTACAGGTATTTAGCTTTTCACATGTATTACCTATGTACACATCGCACTGATGCATGGTAAACTGTACTAATATGTATTTTTCCATTATAGTGTAAGTCATTTGAGAGACTCTCCACATTGTCTTAATGCGGCTCAAGAGCCGAGTGTTTTCACTTTGACATATAATTACGTGGTGAGTGTCCTGTACGTTGACCCCGCATTACCTTTCTGCGCTCCTGCTCTTACCTTTTTCCTACTTTTTCCTACTCTCCTCCTGCTCTTTATTTCCTCTTTCTGCCATTTACCCTCTACTCTCTTTCTCCCCCCTTTTGTCTTTCTTTCGTCATCTCCATTCCTTTTATTTTCATTCTTTTCTTGGCCTTTTCATGGTCGGTTTTTCCATTTACTCAGCCGCTTGCACATCCTTCACTCCTAGTGGACACCTCACTAATAATTAAAAGTAAAAAAATGTTTTTCTTTTTCTTGTACTAAAAATTCTGACTTACATGACCTTCTTTTGCTAATGATACCCTTGTCCTTGACATGTTTTTGTAACTGAATTCACGGTATCTCTACCTTGTCTTAATATCCTTGTCAATTGAAAATAGTGGTGTTGGATATTATTGTACATTTTCTTTGATTGTATATGTGATATTGATTTATGTTATTTTTACTACTATCAGATAAACGTCCATGCTGACGAAGGCCTCTGGCCAAAACGTCAATTGTTTTTTGGACCAAGCACATGCACGTGATAAATACTGAACAAACCTGATCAATAAAAAAATATTTGCATACTTATTACTGGATTACTGCCTTTTTTGGGAGTGGTAGTGTGCCGGGGTTATCCTTCCTTTTGTATGTTTTTACCTCAGAGCACCTATCTATTCAGTGACGCAGAGCTTCTCCTTCGTTGTTTAACCCCATAGCGACGGCCTAACGTCTCAAGACGTCGGAAAAACAGGGTACTTATTCTGTTCCGACGTCTTGAGACGTCAGGCCGGAAAAAGCTTGTAGCGCCCCCCAGTGACGAAAAATCTCGGGGGGTCTCAGCTACCGGAGGTAGCTGAGACCCCCAAGATTATGAATCGGGGTGTTTTTTTTGGACCCCGATAATGTGATCGGCGGTATACACCGTATACCGACGTACACATAAAAAAAAAACAAACTGGCAAATAATGCTGATTTCTTTCTCATCTGACATGATCAAACATGTCAGATGATAAAGAAATATAATCCTCTAGTGCCCCCAAGGCCCCCGGTACCGGAGAGTCCCCCCACCACCCCTACCCCCCCTCCGGAGCAGTCAAAATGGCGCCGACTCGCGCCGAAAACTGCAGCCGCCGCCGGCTCTGCATTCATTTCCCTCCGATCTGAAATGATCAAACATTTCAGATCGGAGGGAAATGTCCTCCCCCTGACCCCTCTTCCGGTCCACCGGAGCCCTCTGGTCCACTGGAGCCCCCTCCGGTTCTCCAGAGCGCTCCCCCTCCCTCCCCTCCGGAGCATGCAAGATTGCGGCGCGCAGCGCACAGCGCGCGGCCGCATTCATCCTGCTCTTTCTGCCGTATGTGACACGTCACATTCGGCAGAAAAGTCGTCCCCAGGTCCCCCAGTCAGCCCTCGGTCAGCCCTCGGTCAGCCCCCGGTCAGCTCCCGGTCAGCCCCCGGTCAGCCCCGTTACCTACCTGCTGCTCCGTCCCCGCGATCACTCCACCTCCTAGAAAGCTGGCGGCGCATGCGCAGACAGCAGCTGTCAGCTGGATCCTTGTAAGCAGGGACGCTGACCTTGCTGCTGCGCTGTGGACCGGGGGAGAGTGAGTGCAGTAATCTGCAGCCACACTCCTCACAGGGGGAGAGCCTGCTGTTCTAGAAAATGGGGGGTACTTTCTGTGAGCGTGCCCCTCATATTCTGGAATGAGGTTACTGCAGGTCACTCTGTCCTAGGTTGGACCGGGGCAGTGTGAGTGCAGTATTCTCAGATTAATGCACCCACACTGCTCATGGAGAGCTTACTCTTCCAGAAAATGGGGGATACGTTCCCTGAACGTGCCCCCCATATTCTAGAAAGTCCAGAGTCGCCGAGGGACCTCCAAAATGGATTACAGCGACCGAAATTTATTTATTTTCAATAAATTGGTGAAAAAGGAATGTTTCGGGGAGTTTTTTTTTCAAATAAATTTTTTTTTGTGTGTTTATTTTTTTCTATTACTGACTGGGTTAGTGATGTCGGGTATCTGTTTAGATGCCGTGACATCACAACCCCAGGGCTTGATGCCAGGTGGGTAGCAAAGAAAAGTAAGTGGGACTCAGCACCAATGCGAATAGATAAAAATCTTCATGCTTTATTTGAAAAAAGTTAAAATTAATAAAGGGTCACAGATCTTTCCAAAAACGCCATGCGGCTTCACGCGTTTCGGACACAAAAAGGGGAATTTAAAAGCAGTCCTTAATCATAAGCCATGTAAGATAGAAGGCAAGAAGTATATATAGCACTTTAAAGGTAATGAGACACAAAGGCAAGATGGGAAACAGGAAGGGAGTTCACTCAGAAAATGCAAATTAGTGAGAGGGGTAGTATGTCATTAGACTCTATTAACCCCATACGTTGTATGCAGTAGAATAAGCGCGTGTTCATACATATATGTGCATGCATTTGAGTCCTTTTGGGACCTTGAAAAGGTGTTCACACAGAGACTTAGAACTTGGTGGGATTCTGCCACTCTTAAAAAGTACATTGAAAAATCCATAATCCCACGTGGCCTCAGGATAAAGAAATTTCCTACTTTTATATTCCATCAGGACTTCCAAACAGAGTGGAATAATATTCTTACCACCTGTTCACTTAGCCTCATGAATCTCATCATTAAAGAGGAAGAAGATAGACTGAAATCCTTTGACATACAAATTAATGAAATACAAGACTTCTTGAATAAAAACTATGACGCAGTAGACTATAAAAAACTTCACGATAAATTCCTCACCAATATTCATAGAATTGAGGATAACCTCATCCAATACAAACAAAGGAAATATAAGAGGGACACCAATGATTATAATACCAACCAAGTTTATTCTTGGAGCACATCAAGGAAATCTATCTTAAAATACCGCAAAGATAACAATCCTAGGGAAAGATCTGTAATTTTTACCTCCACCGATCTGGACACTACAGGTGGCAGTGGCAGTTCACTGGACTCGGATAAAAGCTCAAATATTGCTGAGGGTGCGACTTTTAAGAAATCAAAAAACGGAATGGCCACAGAGGAGGAAGGAAGCACCAGAGGTGCGGTAAAATTCACTCCTCGACGCACCAACAGAAACCGGCATCAGAGATATTAAATATACCTAATCATACTGAGTTTTCTGTTATAAACTTATCTGCATGCTCCATCAGCTCTTGTCAACTGCAAGTCCTCAAGAAAGGTCTGAATTTTGCCCCTACATCTCGGGCTGATTTGTTTCAGACCATCAAGGACATCAATATCTTTATCGGAAACCTCACGGTTAAAAAACATTTTTTTTCATCTGAACAGAGCCATGCAGATATTCCTTCCACCTCTAATACTACCATTGAAGTACCCTCCTTTCCACTACACATGAGTCTTAAGGAGCATGTCTCCACGAAAATTCTGTCTGAAATGGACAATTCTAATAATCCTGAACTCCACATTCCTCCTTTCAAAACTGCCAATAAGGACTTTTATCCAGTGGCCTCACGTGTCCCCATTATGGACACATACCAGGATCTAATGGAAACTGAGATTAAAAATATTATTTCTTCAAGTCCTGTGTCCCCCAATAAACTTACCATCCAAGAGTGCAAAGCTCTTAAAGATTTGAGTAAAAATCCTTACATTACCATAAGAGCAGCAGACAAGGGTGGCTCAGTGGTTATTCTCGACAGTTCACTGTATGAAAGGGAAATCATGAATATGTTGGAGGATGCTGCCACTTATAAACGGCTTACTTCTGATCCCACGGAAGTTTTTTCCAAGAAATTGAATACTATCCTTGAACAAGGACTGTCTTTAGGCATCTTTGACAAACATACATGCGACTACCTGACTAATGACACTCCTGTGTGTCCAATTTTCCAAGGACTTCCCAAAATCCATAACGGCCTCTTTCCACCACCCTTACGACCTATTGTAGCCAGCACCAATTCTCTCACCAGTCGGATTTCAGACTGGCTGGATAATATCTTACAGCCCCTAGTTAAGGATTCTGCTGGCTACATCAGAGATTCCAAGCACATTTTACAAACTCTTCCTGACCTCACTTGGAATGATGATCTGTTCTGGGTCACGAGTGATGTTGCATCGCTATACTCATGTATTCCACATGCATTAGCCCTCAAATCTTTATCTCACCACTTAAGTCAGCTTACTAACCTGAGTGACATATTTAAAGACTATGTCATCCTGATTTGTGAGTTTCTCTTGAAACATAATTTCTTCAGCTTTAACCAGAAATACTTTTTACAAGTCAATGGTTGCCCTATGGGTGCTAGTTTTTCTTGCGTTTTAGCTAATTTATACATGATTTCTTGGGAAGCCATGTACATACATACGCCTGACAATCCTTTTATGGACCAAATCTTTTGGTATGCGAGATACATAGACGATCTCATAATGATCTGGAAATGCAAGAAAAACGCACCCCTAACCAACCTACCTGATACCTTTCTCTGCTATTTGAATTCAAACCACATGAATTTAAGCTTTACTGTGGTATTTTCTGAAAATTGTACTCCATTTTTGGATGTATACCTCACTGGTGACCCTGAAACTGGTTGCATCAATACCTCCTTATACAGGAAATCGCTCAGTGGGAATACCATTCTGCATGCAAATAGTAATCATACCAAACATACTATAAACAATCTACCCCTTGGTGAATTTCTCAGAGCACGCCGCCTCTGTTCCACAGATACTGCTTATTTCTCTGAATTGGAAACCATGAAAAAGCGGCTACGATGCAGAGGCTATAAGAATAAGATCCTTTTCCGTGCTGAAAAAAACGCTGGAAAGAAAACCCGCAGTGAACTACTTTTTAATAAGAACGCATCTGATAATCGGAATTGTTCCATTGTTTTCTCCACCCCTCATAGTGCTGATTTTTCTAGAATAAAAGAAGTTTTTCTACGTTATATCCCTCTTCTTCATCAGGATCCGGAGTTAGCTCAAATACTATCCAATGGTGTCAATGTGGTGGCCAGAAAGGCTAAGACCATAGGCAATATGATATCTCCAAGCCTATTTATCTCCCAAAATAGAACTGAGACCTGGCTCAGCACAAAAGGCTCCTATAAGTGTGCCCTGCCCCGGTGTGGACTTTGCAAATTCATGAAGAAAACATTATCTTTTCCAGTGGGTGACATCATCCACAATATTTCTGCTTTTATAAACTGCTCTACCACATATGTCATATACAAAGCTTCCTGTACTATATGTCTGAAAGATTACATAGGCTGCACTTCCAGGCCTCTCAGGAAAAGAATATCTGGGCATACCCACATTCCACTTCCAACCTCCTCTTTGAATCCCCTGAAATATAAAAGATCTGTTTCTGGCCTCACCAGACATTTTCTTGATCTTCATAATGGAGACTTTTCTACTATGAATGTTGTAGGTATTGAGCAAGTGAAAAAACCTTTGAGAGGAGGTGATTGGTTCCGTGAACTTCTCTATACTGAAGCTAAGTGAATACTGCGGCTGGATACCCGGCACCCTAAAGGACTCAATTATCGTTCTGATTTACGCTATGTTATATGATGTTTTTTCTGTCCCTTTTTTCTTTCCACTTTTTTTTTTTTTTTTTTTTCTTTCCTTTAGCACCAATGGCCATATAAACATTTTGAGCAATAAATATACATAGGAAAATAAACCAGAAATAATAAATACATATAAATAAATTAAATATATATAAACAATTTAGTATGAATAAATGTATAGGGAAAGGAATAATTGTAAAATAATAAACAATAAATAACACATTCTAACAGTATAATGAAATAATGAATGAATAAATAAAGTAGAGGTGATAAGAAATATATAAAAAATAAAAAATAAAAATAAAAAATGGATAAATATACAAATAAATAAGTAAATAATTATATACATATAATAAATAAACAAGGATAAACAAGTGTAGCAGAGGAGCGGAGAATTTAATAAATTAATGAACTATTCATGTTTCGATATATAATGCAATTTTTATTGTTGGATTCCTGGGTACTACATGATTTGTGTGTTCCTGATGGTGTACATATATGTACATATAATTTAATGCGATATATACTCCATAGGTAGAACGTGGTTTGTCGATTTATCTTTAACACACAAACATGTATTTGCCCTAAAATTATATAATATCTAATTTGCATACATACATATCTAGTCTATTCCTGCCCCACATTCATATAATATATATATACTCATGTGTGCACATATATATGCGCACACATCTTCATATATATACTTCAAAATCCATTCATATGAAGCACATCCATTTACTATGATACCAATATTCCTTGCAGAAATATGTATGTATATATATATATATATTAATAAAATAAAACATAAATAAATAAAAACAAGGTTTTTTTTTTTTTGTTTTGTTTTTCTCTTTATAAACTAGAACATTGACACATATAAATTAATAAGACAAAAGAAAGGATCGATACATACATATATATGCATGGACGCACAAAAAATTTGCTCTTGTGGGGCCCTCTTCACATTCTGATGAATTGTTTTTCTGTTTCTCAAATGCATGCACATATATGTATGAACACGCGCTTATTCTACTGCATACAACGTATGGGGTTAATAGAGTCTAATGACATGCTACCCCTCTCACTAATTTGCATTTTCTGAGTGAACTCCCTTCCTGTTTCCCATCTTGCCTTTGTGTCTCATTACCTTTAAAGTGCTATATATACTTCTTGCCTTCTATCTTACATGGCTTATGATTAAGGACTGCTTTTAAATTCCCCTTTTTGTGTCCGAAACGCGTCAAGCCGCATGGCAAGCCGCATGGCGTTTTTGGAAAGATCTGTGACCCTTTATTAATTTTAACTTTTTTCAAATAAAGCATGAAGATTTTTATCTATTCGCATTGGTGCTGAGTCCCACTTACTTTTCTTTGCTACCTTCCTGGAACACGGACCTGCCCGTCCGAGGGACTACGTGCATTCACCGCAGACTGGAGGACACTATTTGGGTGAGCTGAATACCTCTCTTTTTCCTTCCTTGATGCCAGGTGACATTACAGCTGGTATCAACCCCGTATATTACCCCGTTTGCCACCGCACCAGGGCGCGGGATGAGCTGGAGCGAAGCGCCAGGATTGGCGCATCTAATGGATGCGCCACTTCTGGGGCGGCTGCGGCCTGCTATTTTTAGGCTGGGAAGAGTCCAATAACCATGGCTCTTCCCACCCTGAGAATACCAGACCCCAGCTGTCCGCTTCACCTTGGCTGGTGATCTAATTTGTGGGGGACCCCACGTTTGTTTTTTTTTTAAAAAAACGCCTGGGGAGCCCTCCAAATTGATCACCAGCCAAGGTCAAGCTGTCAGCTGTGGTTTTCAGGCTACAGCGGTCTGCTTTACCCTAGCTGGCTATCAAAAATAGGGGGGCCCCACGTCGTTTATTTTAATTATTAATTTTTTGGGGGGCTAAATACAAGGCTAGGCACCCTTTAGTGCCACATGAAAGGCACTAAAGGGCGCCAGCTTAGAATATGCAGGGGGGTGGGACGTTATATATGTTTGACATCTATCCATTCATCCATTGTAGCATTTTAGGCTATGTGCCCACAATCAGGATTTGCAGCGTTTTGGGCACAGAGTGTTTTCCCTGCATCCATAGCGCTGGGTTGTGCAGTAGAAGCACAGTGGAAGGATTTTTAGAAATCTCATGCCCAATGTGCTTCTTTTCTCCGCAGCATACACTGACCTGTGGTGCAGCTTCCCGAGCCTCAGCATGTCAATTTATGCTGCGGAGACAAGAGTGTTCTCTGCAGGTAGCATAGAGCTTCACAGCAGCCTGAACCCAAATCGTGGGCATGGGCAGCTGCGTTCTCCCGTGGACAACACTCACATCTCTGCAGGAAGGCTGACACTGTGTACTAGATGCCGTGTCGCTGGATCATGGCCACATAGCCTAAAAGTGAGAAATTTGTTGCTACAGCAACATTTTTGTGAAGTACCTGTGGATTCAAAATGCTTACTATACTCCTGAATAAAATCCATTTTCCAAAATGGGGTCACTTGTGGGGGGTTTCTGCTGTATAGGTACCCAAGGGGCCCTGCTAATGTGACATGGTGCCCGCAATTTATTTCAACTTTTCCAGAATTCAAATGGTGCTCCTTCCATTCCAAGCCCTCCCATTTATCCAAACAGAGGTTTTTGGCCACATGTGGGGTATCCCTGTGCTCATAAGACATTGGATAACAACCTGTGGGGTCCACAGTTTGTTGTTGCCTCTTGAAAAAGTAAGAAATATGATGCTAAAGCAACATTTTTGTGAAAAAAAATGAAAATTTTCAATATGGCAACCTAAGCTTATCAAATTCTGTGAAGTACTCTTGGATTCAAACTGCTCAATATACACCTAGATAAAAACCTTGAGGTGTCTTGTTTCCAGAATGGGGTCACTTGTGGGGGACCTCCACTGTTTAGGCACCTTAGGGGCTTTCCAAATGCAACATAGCGTCCGCTATTGATTCCAGCCAATTTTGCAGTCAAATGGCGCTCCTTCCCTTCCGAGCCCTGTTATGCGCCCAAACAGTTGATTTCCACCACATATAAGGTATCGACAAACTCAGGAGAAATTGCACAATAAATTTCATGGTGATTTTTTTCCTGTTACCCTTGTGAAAAAAAAAAGCTACCTGGATGAAATAACAATTTTGTGGTAAAATTTTATTTTTTTATTTTCATGGCTCAACGTTATAAAATTCTGTGAAGCACCTGAGGGTTCAGGGTACTCACCAAACATCTAGATAAATTCCTTGAGGGGCCTAGTTTCCAAAATGGGGTCACTTGTGTGGGGTTTCTGCTGTTTAGGTACCTTAGGGGACCTCCAAATGCGACATGGTGCCCGCAATCTTTTTCAGCCAAATTTCCTTTCCAAAATTCAAATATTGTTCCTTCCGTTCCAAGCCCTCCCATTTGTCCAAACAAAGGTTTCAGACCACATGTAAGGTATCACCGCGCTCATAAAAAAGTGGGTAACAAACATTGAGGTCAAATTTTTGGAATTACCTCTTGAAAAAGTGAGAAAATTGATGCTAAAGCAACATTTTTGAGAAAATTATTAAAATTTTCAATATGACAACGTAACGTTAACAAAATCTGTGAAGTACCTGTGGATCCAAAATGCTCACTATACCCCTAGATAGAAGCCTTGAGGGGTCTAGTTTCTAAAATGGCATCACTTGTGAGGGGTTTCTTCTGTTTAGGTACCTTAGCGGACCTGTAAATGCAACATGGTGCCCGCAATCTATTTCAGCCAAATTTGCTTTCCAAAATTCAAATATTGCTCCTTCTGTTCCGAGCCCTCCCATTTGTCCAAACAGAGGTTTCTGACCACATGTGGGGTATCAGTGCGTTCATAACAAAGTGGGGAACAAGTTTTGTGGTCCATTTTGTTGTGTTATTTCTTCTAAAAGTGAATAAATTTGGGTTAGAGCAACATTTTTAGGTAAAATTTAATTTTTGCTTTTTATCATTCCACATTGCTTTTGTTCATGTGAAGCACCTGATTCATTAATAAACTTCTTGAATGTGGTTTTGAGTACTTTGGGGGGTGCAGTTTTTAGAATGGGGTCACTTTTGGGTATTTTCTGTCATCTAGGCCTATCGAAGTCACTTCAAATATGATGTGGTCCCTAAAAAAATGGTTTTGTAAATTTTGATGTAAAAATGAGAAATCGCTGATAAAATTTGAACTCTTCTAACTTCCTAACAAAAAAAAATTTGTTTCCAAAATTGTGCTTATGTAAAGTAGACAAGTGGGAAATGCTATTTATTAACTATTTTGTGTCACAGAAATCTCTGGTTTAACGGTATAAAAATTCAAAAGTTGAAAATTGCTAAATTTTCAAACTTTTTGCCAAAATTCAATTTTTTTCATAAATAAACGCAAAAAATATTGTCCTAAATTTGGTACTAACATGAAGTCCAATATGTGACGAAAAAACATTCTCAAAATCACCAGGATCCGTTGAAGCATTCCAGAGTTATAACCTCAAGTGACACTGGTCAGAATTGCAAAATTTGGTCTGGTCATTAAGGTGAAAATTAGCTCCGTCACTAAGGGGTTAAGTCACACCCAGGATGCCTGATGTACTACTGCTCTAATACAGCCTGGTGCAATACTGCCCTAATAAAGCATGGTGCAAACAGCTGTAGTGATGGCTAGTAGTGATGAGCGAGTATGCTTGTTACTACTCGGTACTCGCACGAGTATCACTGTACTCGGGCTACTCGGCGGGGACCGAGTAATCTCGCGATACTCGTGCTGTACTCGTGGTCTTCATCCCTGCATGTTGGCGCTCTTTTGAGAGCCAGCCCTCATGCAGGGATTGGCTGGCAGACCACTGCAATGCCACAGCCCTGTTAGTTGTGGAATTGCAGTGATTGGCCGGCCCGCACAGCGTGACCGAGCCTTTATACCGGCGGGCACGCTGTGCTCTGCTCACAGCCATCCAGACAGTCAGTGCAGGGAGAGGGTCGCTGCTTCAGGGAAAGGTTTGCGGCCCTTTATAGTTATTTCCGGAGCAGGGCTGCAAACAGTGTGACCAGAAGTCCTTCTCAGGACTATTCTAGTTGTATACAGGCAGGCAGGGTATAGCCAGGTCGGAGTACAGTAGCAGAGTCCTTATCAGGACTATTGTTGCTATATACAGGCAGGGTATAGCCAGGTCGGAATACAGGCTAGTGACCAGAAGAGTCCTTGTCAGGACTATTGTAGCAGTATACAGGCAGGCAGGCAGGTAGGGTATATAGCCATTCCTAGTGGTGACCGTATACCAGCCTTCATCATATCTGGGGCTGGTGTACACAGTCTAAAACAGTCCAGATAGTGTCAGACTTCTCAGTAATTTTTTCTCCTAAAAACCTGTTAGGTTCTTAGTGCGTCCGTGCTTGCATTTAAAAACCGCACGTGTGTGCCTGTCGGTGGCAGCGTACAGGTGCACTTGTGTGCGTTTTTCACAAACTATTATTATATAACGCACAAGTCTAGTGTATAATACACGTCAGTCAGCAGTGGCTGATAGTGTCAGACTTCTCAGTAATTTTTTCTGCTAAAAACCTGTTAGGTTCTTAGTGCGTCCGTGCTTGCATTTAAAAACCGCACGTGTGTGCCTGTCGGTGGCAGCGTACAGGTGCACTTGTGTGCGTTTTTCACAAACTATTATTATATAACGCACAAGTGTAGTGAATACACGTCAGCACAGCATTGCAAAATGCGCAAGGGCGTTGGCAAGGAACAAGGAAGTGGACGTGATGGTGGTGCAGGCAGAGGCCGAGGTCGTGGGCAAGCTCTAATTTCGCCACAACAAAGGGCCACATCTAGTCGCTCGCACGTCCTGTCCCAAATTCTTGGGGACCGCAGCAGTACACCGCTCTTGAACCAAGACCAGTGTCAACAGGTTGTTAGTTGGATAGCGGATAATGCTTCCAGTCAGATTGGCACCACCACAAACACTCTGTCTTCCACACGGTCAAGTGTCAGTAGCCGTGATACTGCACCGCACATTTCAGAACCTGATCCTCCTTCCTACCACAAGGCTGAGTACACGTCCTCGGACATTAATGATCCCACACTTGGACACTCGGAAGAGCTGTTCACGTTTCAATTCGCACATTCTGGCCTCTCGCCAGCTCATGTTGAAGTGGGTCATGAGGAGATCGTATGTACAGATGCCCAAATATTTGATCAGCCACGTTCTCACGAAGTTGGCAACGAGTCTCAACAAGGGGTGGACGATGATGAGACACAATTGTCAGGAAGTCAGGAGGAGGAGCAGGGTGCGGAAGAGGAAGACGACGTGGTGGATGATCCAGTAACTGACCCAACCTGGCAGGAGGATATGCAGAGCGAGGACAGCAGTGCACAGGGGGAGGGAGGTGTAGCATCCCAACAGGCAGTAAGAAGCAGGGTGGTGGCTCCAGGCAGAAGTCAGGGAACCGTTCCCCGGAACAACAACACGACACAAGGTGCCTGTACAAATGTTAGGTCTTCCCGAGTCTGGCAGTTTTTTAACTTGGCTCCAGATGATTCTAAAAAGGCCATTTGCAACACCTGCCGTGCCAGCATCAGCAGGGGTACCAAAACTAGCAGCCTGACCACCACCAGCATGATCAGGCACATGTCAGCCAAGCACCCGACTTTGTGGGAAGTACAACAGAGTCGAGGAGCAGTGCTTGCTGATGTCACTGCTACGTCTTCGCTGGTTGTGCATGCGAGCCAATCCCCTGTCCATGCTGCCTGCGAACAAGCCTCCTCCGGTCCTGCACCTGCAATTGCCTACGCAGAAATAACACCATCATCAAGCACATCCTTGTCCCAGCGCAGCGTTCAGTTATCCATTCAGCAAACCTTTGAACGCAGGCGCAAATACACTGCCAACGCCCCACATGCCACAGTTCTAAATGCTAACATTTCGCGACTGCTTGCGCTGGAAATGTTGCGTTTTAGGCTGGTGGAGACAGAAGCATTCCGCGACCTGATGGCGGCAGCTGTCCCACGTTACTCGGTCCCCAGCCGCCACTATTTCTCCCGGTGTGCCGTCCCCGCGTTGCATAACCACGTGTCACAAAACATCACACGTGCCCTGAACAACGCTGTTTCACCCAAAGTCCACCTAACCACAGACAAGTGCTTGTGGGCAAGGCCGCTACATCTCGTTGACGGCACACTGGGTTAATATTGTGGAAGCTGGGACCCAGTCTGAGCGAGGGACGGAACACGTCCTTCCCACACCAAGGTTTGCAGGCCCTACCTCAGTCAGGGTTTCACCCACACTCTACAGCTCCGGAATGTCATGCTCTTCAGCCTCCTCCTCCTCCTGCGCATCCTCATCCACTTTACCCTCCACACCAGTCCCAAGCTGGAAGCACTGCAGCACTGCCTCGGCAAAGCGGCAACAGGCTGTGCTGAAGCTAATCTGCATAGGTGACAAACCCCACAATGCAGAAGAGTTGTGGACAGCTCTGAAACAGCAGGCAGATCACTGGCTCACACCTCTGAACCTAAAGCCAGGAAAGGTCGTGTGTGACAATGGCCGGAACCTGGTGGCGGCTTTGAGGCGAGGCCAGCTGACACATGTTCCATGCGTGGCCCATGTGCTCAACCTCGTGGTTCAGCGGTTTCTAAAGTCATACCCAGAGCTGTCTGATCTGCTGGTAAAAGTTCGCCGCCTGTCTGCACATTTTCGAAAGTCACCTACTGCTTCAGCCGGCCTTGCCGGCTTTCAGCGCCGTTTGCATCTTCCGGCTCACAGACTGGTGTGTGATGTCCCCACGCGTTGGAATTCAACTCTGCACATGTTGGTCAGGATATGTGAGCAGAAGAGGGCAGTTGTTGAGTACCTGCATCACCTAAGCCGTCGGGAAATGGGTCAAACTCCACACATAACACCTGAGGAGTGGAGATGGATGTCCGACCTATGTACCATCCTCCAAAACTTTGAGGACTCCACCAAGATGGTGAGTGGTGATGACGCCATTATTAGCGTCACCATACCGCTACTCTGCCTTCTAAAACGGTCTCTGCTCAAAAACAAACATGATGCATTGCAGGCGGAGCGCGATGAGTTGCAGCAAGAAACAGTAGTGGGTGTGGGTGATAACACACAGCCCAGCCTCGTCTCATCACAACGTGCAGTGGAGGACTATGACGAGGAGGAGGATGAAGACATGGAGCAACTCTCCGGCCAAATTGAGGATATGACATGCACACCAGTCATATCCTCGGTTCAGTGTGGCTGGCCAGAGGACAGGGTAGATGAGGAGGAGGAGGAGGAGGAGGACAGCATGTTCAGTCATCGTGTTGGTCAGGCTACTGAAGTCCTGGCTGTTAAGAGTCTGGCGCACATGGCTGACTTTATGGTAAGCTGCCTGTCTCGTGACCCTCGCGTTAAGAACATCTTGGCCGACAATCATTACTGGTTGGTAACACTGTTAGACCCACGCTACAAGGAGAACTTTATGTCTCTTATTCCCGAGGCGGAGAGGTCAACCAAAATGCAGCAGTTCCGGAAGGCCATAGTCACGGAAGTAGGCAAAGCATTCCCCTCACAAAACGCTAGCGGCATAGGTCAGGAATCAGTGGACAACCAAGGCGTACAGCCGAGAGAGGCACAAGTCCAATCCGCCAGAGGTAGGGGAACAGTCTTTAAGATGTGGGACAGTTTTCTCAGCCCCTCACGTACCACAGCCCCTGAGGTGCGGGGTAGTGCCACAAGAAATCCTAAGTTTGCCCAGATGCTCAAGGAGTACCTTGCAGATCGAACAACTGTACTCCGACATTCCTCTGTGCCTTACAATTATTGGGTATCCAAGGTGGACACGTGGCATGAATTGGCTCTCTACGCCTTGGAAGTCCTGGCCTGCCCTGCCGCTAGCGTTTTGTCAGAGCGTGTTTTTAGTGCCGCAGGTGGAATCATTACAGATAAACGCACCCGCCTGTCAACTGAAAATGCTGACAGGCTGACTCTGATCAAGATGAACAAGGGTTGGATTGGGCCAGACTTCACCACACCACCAGCAAATGAGAGCGGAATTTAAAGTTTGTAACGGGAATTTGCCATGTACCTCCAGTCACCCATGGGTACACACTTCTGGACTTTGGATAATCGCTGGACTGCTCCTCCTTCTCCTTATGCGCCACCATGATGACCGTTACAATAGTTAGGCCTTTGTTTCAGGTATACCCCCAGTGGTAAATTTTTTCGCCCATTCTTTGCAGAATGGACATTACAACGACAGGAGACCCGCTCCTTTGCAATGGGAACAATGTTTTGAGGCCCTCATGCACGTCTCTATCCAGGGACAACATGGAGCCTCCCAATTTTTGGCTGCCCTGCCTAAGGGCTATACTATAATACACCCACTTCCTGACAATGCACACTTAATGTTTTGAGGCCCTCATGCACGTCTCTATCCAGGGACAACGTGGAGCCTCCCAATTTTTGGCTGCCCTGCCTAAGGGCTATACTATAATACACCCACTTACTGACAATGGACACTTAATGTTTTGAGGCCCTCATGCGCGTCTCTATCCAGGGACAACGTGGAGCCTCCCAATTTTTGGCTGCCCTGCCTAAGGGCTATACTATAATACACCCACTTCCTGACAATGCACACTTAATGTTTTGAGGCCCTCATGCACGTCTCTATCCAGGGACAACGTGGAGCCTCCCAATTTTTGGCTGCCCTGCCTAAGGGCTATACTATAATACACCCACTTCCTGACAATGCACACTTAATGTTTTGAGGCCCTCTAGCACGTCTCTATCCAGGGACAACGTGGAGCCTCCCAATTTTTGGCTGCCCTGCCTAAGGGCTATACTATAATACACCCACTTCCTGACAATGCACACTTAATGTTTTGAGGCCCTCATGCACGTCTATATCCAGGGACAACGTGGAGCCTCCCAATTTTTGCCTGCCCTGCCTAAGGGCTATACTACAATAGACCCACTTCCTTACAATGGGCACTTCAGGTTTACAGGCCCTCATGCACGTCTGTATGCAGGGTCATTGGTGAACCTCACAATTTTGGACTGCCCTGGCAAAGGAAAATACTACAAAGACTCAGTTCCTCAAAATGGGCACATTAGACTCAGAGGCCTTTATGTACGTCTCTTCTCAGGGACATCGGAGTGCCACACAATGTGTTACGTAAAATCTTTCATGTATTAATCTCAAAAAGTAACATACATTAGCTCTATCTCACTATTGGGTATGTGCCCTTAACATTTCCACCATGAAAATTAATTTTGGTGTCATTTTGGAAGGTTTTCTGGTGAGTCCGTAAAAATGGCGTAAAACGCGGACAAAATTGTTCACAGCTGTGACTTTTGAGTGATAAATGCTTCAAAGGATCTTCCCCATGCTGTTGCCATGTCATTTGAGCACTCTTCTGAGACTTTTGTGCCATTTTTAGGGTTTCTACATGCTGCCGGTGGTCATTTCACAAAAATACTCGGGTCTCCCATAGGATAACATTGGGCTCGGTGCTCGGGCCGAGTACACGAGTATCTTGGGATGCTCGGCCCGAGCCTCGAGCACCCGAGCTTTTTAGTACTCGCTCATCACTAATGGCTAGTTTAATCAGCTCTAATACCACCTGGTACACACAGCTCTAAAATAGCCTGGTGCACTTTTGCTCCAATACCACATGGCGCAATACTGCTCCAATACGGCCTGGTGCACTACTTCTCTAATGGCGCCGAATGTAAACAGCTGGAATATAGCCTGGAGCATGACTGTTCTAATAGCTTCTAGTGCAATACTGGTCTAATACGGCCTGGTACACTTCGACTTTAATATCGTTTGGTGCAATATTGCTCCAATACGGCCTGGTGCACTACTCCTCTAGTTCTCCTTGGTGCAAAGAGCTTAACTATAGCCTGGTGCACTTCTGCTCTTATACAGTCTGGTGAAATACTGGTCTAATATGGCCTGGTGCACTACTGCTCTAATACCACCTGATGCAATGCTGGTCTAATGCTACCTGGTGCAACAATGCTCTAAAACCATCTGATGCAATACTGCTCCCATACGACCTGGTGCAAACAGCTCGAATATAGCCTGGTGCACTACTGCTCTAATACCATCTAGTGCAATCCTGGTCTAATACAACCTGGTGCAATACTGCTCTAATACTGCGTAGTGTACTACTGCTCTAATACCACCTGGTGCAAACAGCTCGAATATAGCCTGGTACACTAGTGCTCTAATATCGCCTGGTGCAATACTGGTCTAATACAACCTGGTGCACTACTGCTCTAATACGGCCTGGTGCACTACTGCTCTAATATTATCTGGTGCACTACTGCTCTAATACCCCCTGGGGCAATACTAGGTCTAATACAGCCTGGTGCAATATTGCTCTATTATGGTCTGGTGCAAACAGCTGTAATACTGGCTACTTTAGTCAGCTCTAATACTGCCTGGTGCAACCAGCTCTAATATTGTCTGGTGCACTACTGGTCTAATATGGCCTGATGCACTATTGCTCTAATACCATCTGGTGCAATACTGCCCTAATACTACCTGGTGCAGTACTGGTCTAACATGGCGTGGTGCAATATTGCTCTAATACAGCCTGGTGCGAACAGCTATAATTCTGGCTGCCTTAATCAGGTGTCATACCACCTGGTGGAAATAGCTCTTATATAATCTGGTGCAATACTGCTCTAATACCACCTGGTGCACTACTGCTCTAATACAGCCTGGTGCAATACTCGTCTAATGCGGCTGGGTGCAACACTGCTCCAATAAATCATGGTGCAAACAGCTGTACGGATGGTTTAATCATCTCTAATACCACCTGGTGCAAATATCTCTAAGATAACCTGGCGCTAATACGGCTTGATGCATACTGGTCTAATGTAGCCTAGTTCAAACAGCCATAATACAGCCTCTTCTCTACTTTTAATTTTTATTGGTGGAGTAAAACCATAAAGAGAGAATTAAATAGGGGACGTGGATGTGGCAATGGTGCTGCTGTTGTTGATTATGTAGTTGCTGCAGGGAGAGGATGGGGTAACTCTGTGCCTGCTACGTGCCCAAATGAAACACTTTCCTTTGGTGCATGCAGTCAATAAGATGTTCTATGTCCTTTCATAGGTCCAAGTTCCCCTGGGCGAATGACGAGGCCAGAACATGTAGAGGCGGTTTAAGATTGGATGGCTGACAGTGCCCCAGTTCCTTCGCATTGTCTTCCACTCAGTCCACTGCTGAAAGCAAAGAGTTTGCAGAGGACCATGGGCATCTTTCTTAAAGGAGTGGTTCATCCATATTTTTTATTGTCTAGTTCGATATTATATTGAGAAACAATGTTTCTCTCAAATACCTTGTGTTGGCAATAGTGCCTGTGAGAGGCGCTATTGCAGCCTGCTGTTCCCGCTCCAGTGATGTCACCGTCAAGTGCCGAACACGTCACATCCGTGCAGCCGGCTGCATTCTTCCACACTCACTGAGCTGTGAGCGGTGTTTCACCGCTGTCACAGCCCATCTGCTCCCTGCTCCTGCTCTCCCTCCCTCCTCCCTCACAGCACAGCGTGTCGCATCTCTTGCTTGCAGCGTTCTGCTGTGAGGGAGGATGGAGGAGGGAGGGGGAGCCGCAGCAGGGAGCAGATGGGCTGTGACAGCGGTGAAACACCGCTCACAGCTCAGTGAGTGTGGAAGAATGCAGCCGGCTACACGGATGTGACGTGTGCGGCACTTGACGGTGATGTCACTGGAGCGGGAACAGCGGTCTGCAATAGCGCCTCTCACATGCACTATTGCCAACACAAGGTATTTGAAAGAAACATTGTTTCTCAATATAATTTTGAACTAGATAATAAAAAATATGAGTGAACCACCCTTTTATACCTCACCCCCATGCAAATCAGCTAAGCAGTGTGAGCCTCAAATCATGCAGTAGTCACTTCCGCTTTTTGATGACTCTGCTGGTTGGGTTTCGTGGCCCATCCACCTGGCCCTGCCCCAGAAGTGGAAGATACTGAGTGCACTAATGCCCAGCCACTGACTTTGTTGGAGGAGGAGTAAGTGGGAGGGCTAGTGCACATGGTCAGTGGACCACCGCAGCATATCTCTGAGGATGAGGAAACAGGTGCCAACTGCTGTGGCTTTTGGCAGTGTGCAAACTGGGAATGTGGGCAGAGGTGAGGAGTGAGTGGAAGATGATGTAGGGGTTGATGAGATCCTAGACCTCATATGGAGTGAAGGCCATCCTACTCCATCTTTCCTCACTGGAGGGACAATTTGAATAAAGACCATCCTACTGACATGCCCAGTTCAAAGGAAGAGGAGGTGGTTATGCTGACCCAACAGCACATAAAAAAAGAGGCTGGGTGCAAAATCACAGTGGCTGGCCCCTAGCCAGTGTTTGGCTGCTTAGGCCCATTGTACCAAGGAAATTAGCACATCAAAGCCACCTCTAAGGAACTCCCTGAGGTGACATTTCTTCAGGCAATGTTGGAAAGACAAGAGATGGGTAGTTTGCATTCTGTGCCATCAGAGTCTGAAAAGAGGCAGCAATGTTCTGAACCTGAGCACCTTCTGCATGACAAGTTATCTCAATTCCAAGCACAAGATGCAGTAGAGCACACACCTGAAAAACCAGGAAAGGTCTGAAGCTCCTCCTGCTCCCTTTGTGTTGAGGTCTCTGCCTCTTCCTCCCACTCATGATCAACAAAGCAACCTGCCTCCCTGCAAAGAGAGGATGAGACAGCCCAGCCACCACCAGCAGTGTCACCGAGCATCTCCACACAATCCCATGGATGTGTTCAACTCTCCATCCTCCAAATCCTGGGAGAGAAAGAGGAAATACCCTCCAACCAAGTCACAAGCTCTTACCCTGAATTACAGCACTTCAAAATTCCTTGCCTTTGAAATGCTGCCATTCAGGCTTCGTTCGAAACGCGTTGCCGCACATGGGCTCCCTATTTTGTCCTTGTAATGATAAGTATTTTTTACGTCCTTCAAAACAAAGTTTGTACAAGTTTTTATAGATTTCCGGAAGCTGGATTATTTTTTTTCTTCTATTGGATCCCTGCACTACCAGAGTGTTATCCCTGCATGCCGGACCTTGCCACAGCTCAGCTGCATCATCTTTTTTCCCTTCATTCCGGCTGGTGAAAATGGACAGTTTTAAAAAACGGATTCCGTGGCTGTCATGCAGTTTGTTGTTCCCACCTGCCTCTATTTTTCCATCCCTGCTGTGCACACACGTTGCGGACCACATCATGTGTTGCATTACTCAATGCCATCAGTGGCAAGGTCCACATAATCACCGTTAAGTGGACCACTAAGCATATGCAGGGACGTTATATCTCCCTACTACCCATTGTGTAATGTAAAGCAGCTGGTCCTGAGGTGGAAGGCTTTCTGGTGCATGTCCTACCACTACTGAGGATTGCTGGACGTTTCTCTGTACATGTTTCTCTTCCTACTCCACTTGCTCCTCATCATGTCAGAGTGAGACCTGCACAACCAACTTTACCACAACCAGAGGGAAACCACAGAAGGCTGTTCTGAAACGCATCTGTCTAAGGGATAAATTCCACACCACGCAGGAGCTGTGGACGGGGATCAAACAACAGACAGATGAGTGATTGTTGCCAGTGAAACTCAAGCCTGGCTTGCTGGTGTGCGATAACGGGCAAGGTCTAGTAGCAGCTCTGGTCCTTTGCAGTTTGATGCACATCTCTTGCCTGATGCATGGCTGAATTTGGTGGTGCAGAAATTCCTTAAAAATTACCCACATATGTTAGAGCTCCCCTTCTGAAAGTGTGGTCAATGTCAATGCTCACTTTCGGCATTCTCACCCTGCATGCTCACATGTCTGAACTGCACCTTGGCCTTCCAGCTCACCACTTCCTATGTGACATTCCAACAAGGTGGAACTCTACCTTGCACATAATGGAAAGACTGTGCAAGCAGCAACAGGCAGTAGTGGAGTTTCAACTACAGCACACACTGGTGAGTCACGCTGCAAAACAACAACATTTCACCACTAACGAATGAGATTCAATGTGGGACTTGCGTGCTGTGTTGTGCTGCTTCTAATATTGCTTAAGGCCATGATGGATTAGGTGGAGGAGCAGAAGGAACACGGAACGTTGACACCATTATCAGGGATGTAGTCCACACAGGGCTCAGAGGATGGGTTCTTGTACTGACAATAGGTATACAAGTTTCCAGCCAGTACAGTTTTGGAGAAGGAGGAACCATCTTCACAGCAGGATATCACTGAGATTTGCTCAGGGACATCACTGCAGCATGGCTGGGGAGATACAGAGGACCCAGTCCACACACTTCTGATTGAGAACAGCTTTACACAGCTTTGCCTTTGGGCAGCCAGGCACACGAGCCAATACATGCTACTGTGCCGGCGCAATGACCGCCAAGTTGCTAGGATTGTCACCAGTGCTGACTACTAGTGGCCACCCTGCTGAATCCATGCAACAAGGACACCATTTCATCGTTATTTCCATCACCGGAGCGGGATAGGAAAATGCTTCAATACAAGTGCACACTGGTAGAGGCACTACTGACACAGTTCCCACCTGACAATGGGGGCTTAATGGAAGAACAAGGTAGAGGAGGAAGTGGCCAACGCAGCTGGTGCATCACCAACACCGCCAAAGGGAGGGTTACCATGGCCAAAATGTGAAAAAAATTAATCAGCAGCATGCCACGACATCTGGCACTACCATGGGATACAGTAAGGGGTACTTTGCACGCTGCGACATCGCTAGCCGATTGTAGCGATGCCGAGCGCGATAGTCCCTGCCCTCATCGCAGATGCGATATCCTGTGATAGCTGCCGTAGCAAACATTATCGCTACGGCAGCTTCACACACACTTACCTGCCCTGCGACGTTGCTCTGGCCGGCGACCCACCTCCTTCCTAAGGGGGCGGGTCGTGCAGTGTCACAGTGACGTCACAGGCGGCCAATAGAAGTGGAGGGGCGGAGATGAGCGGGACGTAAACATCCCGCCCACCTCCTTCTTATTGCAGGCGGGACGCAGGTAAGGAGATGTTCCTCGCTCCTGCGGCTTCATACACAGCGATGTGTGCTGCCTCAGAAACGAGGAACAACATCGGGCCTGTCGCTGCAGCGAAATGATGGAAATGACCGACACTACACAGATCACCGATTTTCAACGCTTTTGCGATCGTTTATCGGTGCTTCTAGGCTTTACACGTTGCGACGTCGTTACCGGCGCCGGATGTGTGTCACTTTCGATTTGACCCCGACGAGATCGCAGTAGCGATGTCGCAACCTGCAAAGTACCCCTAAGAGTTAGCAGTGTTTCAACAACATTGACATACACAAGAGTGTGTGTCCACTAGTCTATCTGTCTGCCCCATTTAACTTCTGGGTGTCCAAATTGGACACATTGCCTGAGTTTGCTCTTAACGCCTTGGAGGTGCTGGCCTGCCCTGCAGCAAGTGTACTGATGGAACATGGGTTTAGCATGGTGGGAAGATGTGATCACAGACAGGCACATCTGCCTCCACAGCCAGTGTGAGCAAGCTCACTTTCATTAAAATGACCCAGGCATGGATCACACAGGACTTATTTGTATCTTTGGCTGAATAGACAACTATAGCAGCTGCACCCAGCCATTTGTATACTCTATTTGTTATTCACTATGTTTTGGGGCCTCCTAACTAAATAAACTAAAAATAGAGTTAGCTACCTCCTCCGCCTCTTCCACCTACACCGCCAAATCCACCTCAACCTCCTCCTCTTTCACTTGGATCTGCTCTTCTTTTTCTATGTTATTAGAGGGGTTCTGAGTGCTCTGTGGGTCAATGTGAAAACAGGTTCTGTAAGAGCCTTCTTGAAAATTCTTGCTATTTGTCAAGTTGCAGCGCTTAAGTCCTGCGTTCAATCAAAACCCACCAACGATATCTTAAAGGATTTTGGATGTTCTCCCCGTGCTTGCATGGGTTTCCTCCCACACTCAATTCCCTACTGATAGGGAATTTAGAGATTTGTGAGTCCCAATGGTTCACCAATGGAATTAATGGTGCTATTTAAGAGTCAAATAAATAATACAACATTACACTCCAAATTATAATTGGCAGGTGAACCAAGTAACTTAAAGGGCAATGTGATGGCTATTCTATGGACATAACAAAACCAACTGGACCAAAACATAAAAGCAATGTAAGATCTTCAGCATGACCGTCATCGGCCAGGCCAGGGCAGCCCCCCACTGCTTGCAATATAATAGGGGTTTTTTTGGGGTTTTTTTAAAGCAAACTATAAAATTCATTCCATTTTTATATATTTATGTTGCTGTACCCTTTGCTTGTTTTCATTATGACAGGGGCGTTTATAAAATTAGGCAGTTTATCTGTTTGTCTAGTCAAGTTTTGGTGATCACTTTTAAAGAACACATTAGTGACAGCCTGGGAAAGCAAAGGCAATGTTCAGTATTACCCACAAAATGTGCTAGAGTACAGGACACCGTAAATTTAGCAAGAGAAATGTACTAAAAGCAAATAACGTCTACATCATTTACTCATTACATATTTCACAAATTTCCCATCTATAGTATCACATATTCACTTTTCAAATACGTAATTCTATAAATGTTTTCTCAGAGAAAATATGCAATATAACAGCAGTAGAATAGATACTATATTTTTCTTAACAGTGAAATAAATGCTAGAACCTACAGTATAATAGACGTACTATGAAACTTCTAAGAATGATTTATAAAAAGAAAGAAAACGCATACTATATATAAATATATAAATTCTTTTTATTTACATTAGGCTCATATCCAATACATGAACATCATAGTCATACATGCTACTTACATTTGTTCTTATGCCCTGGAATTTCATGTACAGTAACGTTCAAACAGAAAAGAACAACTTCTGAGTTTCTCTCATTTTGTTCATCTTTTTTTATTCTGCTGTATGTTTTTAGTTGCTAACTTATGGCTTTGGGAATTCTATGTGCCAACGTATAATGGAATCTTGACATTGCCATCTAGTAGGAATAATGTTATAGGGCAGAACTGAGTAAAAGGATTTGTTGGACTATGGTCCAGCAGCCATGTAAGTAGTCTGTGGCTCCTGGACCATGGCCATGCAAACCTCCTTCCACCTGCCAGTATCTATGGTACTTCTGCCAGTATCTATGGTACTTCTGATTAGTAAAAATGGCGCAATAATTACGTCACAACTACTAATCAGTATGGGCGGCAGGAATTCCGAAATGTAGAAGAAGGGTTGCAGGACTCTGATCCGATAGCCACGATGGCCTTTGGACCAGGGCCCAGCAATTATTTTTTTTGCTCTACTGTATTTTCGGGTCCATCACAATTTCTGTGCCAGGGATTTTGTTTTTTAAAGATGGTACTCTATAAAGTGCAGTCATCCAACCTAGTCTTGCGGTCTCTCAGTCGGTGGGCTTGTTCGCTCAGTCCAAAAGGTGCGTGTTGTGCTGTGCTTTTATTTCTCATAAGGATGCTTTGTTTACTGTCATTACCACATAGTGAATAACACTATGTAACAAAAAAACAAAAAAATTCTGGGTTAAAAGTGTTATTTCCTGTTTAATTGTGCATTACTTATTTTGAAAAAAGTTGATGTAACCCCAAAACTTCACTTTTGAGGCTGCTACAATGATTTTAGGATACCTATGTAGTCCAATAGTAAACTCACTATATTCGAATGTCATTGTTCATGTGAACTACACATTACTGTCGTTTTATTAGCCTGATAAGATTTGTGTAACCAAAGTATGAAAGATGTTTAGGACTTCAGGATTCCACATTTTACATCATTCAAAGCTATTGATACACCTAAGTATTACTCCATAATGGTAACCAGTATACTTCTCTTCCCCTTGCCCATTCGGCAAAGCTTAAAGAAGACTATGAAAATGTGAAGATATTGTTAAATGCAATAAAATATGAGGAACATGGTTGGGAAGAAATGAGATTTCAAAATGGTTGTATTCTTGATGGGTCTTCAAGGAGGCTATACTAAGCTTCCATGCTTTGTTTGCCTTTGGGACAGCAGGGACGCTACCATAGACCATATTGGCCTGAATGTACTGAGATTCCGTGGGGAACAACAAAATTAAATGGGAACCACTTATAGACCCTCAAAAGGTACTAATTCCATCTTTCCACATCACACTAGGCCTCATGAATCAATTTGTCACAGCTTAGGACAAGGAATCAGTGCCATTCAAGTATCTACAAGATCTCTTCCAAAAGCTTTCAGAAGCAAAAGTTAAAGCTGGCGTTTTATGTTGAGACTCCATAAATTTCTTGATTTGAGGGCCAAGAGTTTCCCAAACTCCTCAAAAGAAAAGATAAAGAAGCATGGATCAGTTTTGTTAACATAGTTACAGGCTTCCTTTGGAAATCATTAAGCTGAAAACTATGTTGCATTGGTTGAGACTGGTGAAGCAAAATTGGCTGTACAAGGTCTCAAAGTCCATATCCTTGATGCCCATCTTGATAGACTCAAACAGAAGATGGATTCCAAGGAGCAAGGAGAGCGCTTTCATCAAAATAGCAAATTTCAAAATATAAGATGCCAGGGAAACTACAAGGAAAACCTGATGGGGGACATTTGGGGATTAATGCGTCAAAGTGATATGACATACCCTCACAAAAGTAAACATTTCTAGGTTTCTTTTCATCAATTTGTGGCATTTTGATTAAAATATGCTAATGATTTGAAATATATTGTATTTCATTTTCATTATGAACTTAAACCCAAACATGTAATTTTCCTTAAGATGGTATTCCAATTTCAACTTTTCAGTTTCCTGACCGCAAAATCAAGGTTTTTGCAAGCTAAAACATTTTTTCCATGTTTTTATGATATAACCAATTCATGTTACATAGTGTAATCATTGTATATCTGTATCTTTATGCCGGAAGTTTAAGCTATGCAGACTATTTCAATCTCACTGACTTATTTTATCCATTTTTGTTTAATAAACTAAAAAAGAAAAAAAAAAAGAAAAAACAACAACAAAAAACACAATCATGCAAAATTTTCTAAATCAGTAAGTTAAATGCATGGGGAGGGGGAGTTACTGCATTTTACCTTATTTGATCGACTCTGCCAGCCAACTGCATATTCTATATACACCAACCCAAAAAGTATCAGAACATTTATGTAACAGGAATGCAATGGGGATCATTGATTATGGTGACCACTGCTCACTCCTATTCATAAAGACCATAATTATAGGTCAGTGTACACAACATTTCATCTGTTTCAACCATGTAAGGACCAATCAGTTTTGTGACAGTCAAAATTTCCTTGCAGTTATTTAGGAAAAACATTAATCTGCACATAATTTTTCCAATGAACTATGTCCATAGGATCTCCAGCAGCTGCTGAGCTTATATGCCATTGACTTGATTTATGATGAGCTCACAGCAACTGCTGATTCATCTGTATACTCACTTATTAAAATTGACTTATATTTCCTCGAATTCCGCGAGAACTGGTATGTGCCGACCATGAACTGGAGTAGTTCTACACAGTCACACACGGCCATTACACAGTACATAGCAGGGACACCTATATAAGATTATCTCAGCACAGGAACATTTTTTTTTTATCACATCCAATTGTGGATCTTATTCATATTCCAAGATCTGTTGATTAAAATGTACTTTGTCCTTGGGAAAACCCCTTTAAAATGAACCTGTCCAATGTAATATGCATCCAGACCCATGAGCAGTGCTGCTTGCATATTGCTAATCCCTGGCTAACCGTCCCTGTATACACTAGCATAGATAAAGAGATCTTTAGAAAAAGTATTTCTAAAGATCTTTCATTGTATGCTAATGAGGCCAGGGAGTAGACCCAAGGGCGTTAGTTCCATTGGCTATTCGGCTGCCTTAGCATGTAAGCATGCCCCTGTGGGTGTGCTAACATGCTAATAAATGCCCAGCGTCAGAGGCATGGTTGGTCTCACCTCTGCTACCAGCTCTAGTTTTTGGCTCAGTGCGTATGATCAGAACGTCCCCAGACTTCTGGTCATGCGCACTACACCAGTCTGAAACCGGAACGCATACACCCAGCTTCATAGTATGCATGACAAAGTCTGGGACTTCTAATCATACGCACTGAGCTGAAATCTAGCGTCAGACGCGGTGGCAGTGGAGAGCAGTGAGATCAACTATGCCTCAGACGCCACCCCACAGGGGCGCACTAACATGCTAAGGAGGCAGACTAGCCAAGCGAAGTAACGCCCTTGCCACTATTCCCTAGCCTCATTAGCATAGTAAAAAGAATCTTTAGAAATACTTTTTCTAAAGATCTCTTTATCTATGCTAGTGTATACAGGGATGGTTAAGCAGGAATTAGAGATATGCACCCAGAACTGTTTGTGGTCCTGGGTGCATATTGGACCTGACAGATTCACTCTGACATAAAAGTAAGATTAGCAAGCATTATAAAATGATGAAGCAGTCCCATTCTCTCTTTCTCTTTAATTAAGCAGGTGGTAAGTCATGGAAGATCAATCTCCAAGAAATAAAAAACTACATATTACAGCTCTCATTGTCTATCATACGGCAACTTACATATTGTGAACCATTATTCAAGTTTCCCACCATTCTCACAAATGCAGTTGTGCCCTTATGGCATTAATGAGTGATGTCTCATAATACAAGTGACATCTCATCAATGCATTACATGAGAAAACACCAATTAAAAAGCGCCCACATCCAACTTGTGCATTCATTCTCTTTTGCTATTTGCACTAGTACTTTTTTTTCCAGTGTAAATAATAAATACAGGATATGATATCCAATACTCTCAGTAAAAACTATTGGTTGTGAAATTGTTGGTTAGAAGTAAAGATGAGGAGATCAGAGAGAATTTAAATTTGTCTGTTTGTATGGATTTTTTGGGGAGATTTTATACACAGAGAAGTTATTGTGAGGACCCAGGGGATTTCAGCATGAGCAATAGTGACCTGACAATATGGAAAGGACCAGACGGATGAACCAGTGGGGTTAGGGAGATAAGCAAAAAAGTGATAGGGATTTTAGGCTAGGCAAATATAAGGATTTTTTTTTACATTGTATGAATCAGAAAAATGGTGGCCAAATCCGTGAGGAAAGGAATTAAAAAAAAACCCAAAAACAGTATTTTGGTAAATGTGGATCTTTAAATAAATTCTAGAATTTTACATTTATCGCAATTTATGTCACTAATTAGCTAGTGTTGATCAAATTTTAGTGTTGCTCATGTCAGAACCATAGCACTTGTAGGGGGGTCAAGGCTACGCCACACCCCTGAAGGAGTAGCTGGCACACAAAAAGGTTTAACAGATGTAATAAATTGTAATGTTTATGTTTTAAATGGCCACCAGGTGGCAATGTGGTATAGTAATGGCTGTCATGGTACCTGGTTAGGCAGAACAAGGGTTAACTAAAAGGAGGAGGGTAGTGTATAAATAGGGCAGTATGTAGAAGGAGGGTAGGAGAGTCCCCAGTAAGAGAAAGAGAGAACAAGCCAAAAGATTTAAGAATTAAAGATCCTAAGGGTCAACCCTCTGATCCCGAACACGCGGGGTCCTGCACTTAAGAGAATTGTTGGAACTGCGTGCCCAGAAAAGGTGTTTACACCAGTCTGTTGGGGTGGTGTCCGTTCTTTTCTGTATTGAAAACCCAACGAAATCCCCTGTAAGACCGAAAGTCAGTGGGCCCTTAAAAGGAGAAGGTTAAGTCCTGGCCAAAAGCATGAATGGAAGAGTGTTGTCGAACAGAGCCCTTCCAAAGCGCAAGCTAATCCCTGTGGGTAGGGAGGATAGGCTTAAGTGCTATTTAAATAGGTTTGTGCACCATGACATCAGATAGGAGAATGAGGGGTCTAGTAGTGTTTGAGGGAGCTCAGGTGCCAGGAAAGCGGTTGGCCATCAAATTAATTGTTCGATTGGAGTCTGGAGGGAACCCCGTCGGAACCAGGAGCGGTGACCATGTTATGCGAGTGGAAAAAGTCCCTGTAATGAAGAGCAGTAAAGTTTACCGTAGTTGTTTGAAGAAAATGTACCGGTGTCTGCTTTATTGACTCAGGGAACAAATGGACTGTGGCGAAAGCATCCTTTCAGTGAAGCGGCGACCGGGAGGCAAGGGGTTACCGAGTGGCTGCACTACAGCTTGGTAACCCTTGCACACACAACTACCACTGTCTCCCCTAGCCGTTCTACACACCACACATTTCCAAATAATTTACTCAATCTCTAAATTATATCTGTGGAGGGAAGATTATTACATACAATGGTTATATTGTTTCTAAAGTGACATTCAAGGCCCATCCAAGCAGCTTATTATTTAAAATACTGGTAATTAACAATACTGGTTACAGGAGTGACAGAGACTGTAAAAAGGGATTATTTCCCAAAATATTGTGAAAGCCTAATACATAAACCTAGATCCATCTGTTGAAGATGTATTCATGGTCTAGATTTTCTAATAAGATGGGATGTCCGGAAATTTAAACCCCCATAAAAATTGCATAAATCACCTCAGATTGCAAAAATATCAATATATCATTTATATTGTTAATGTTTTTACATTGTATCAAATTGTTTTCATTGCTCAATTCCAATCTTTAAAATGGAGAGATCACATTTCCTATATGATACGGTCTAGTGATATTTACCTATATCACCGCTTTCTATTTCTTCTAATATCAACATTTATAAGGTGCAGAGTGGTTTCCAGTATTTTCGGATTATAGCAGAGATTCAATATTGTTCAGTGTCTTCCTACGACATTGAAATTTAGTATTGGATGATTCATATTTGAGACCTCAAAGTTCAAAGTGGATAGAAACCACTGTCCACATAATTCCTCGCAAATCTCTCACAAATCATTGTGAGGGATAAAGCGCCGCTCACCTTTATACCTGAGATGTTATGAAGAGCTCTGTGCAATAACGTTAATCCTGTATCATCCACAGCTGATAACGAGGATCTAATGTTCAGCAACCTCACATCCAATATCTCGCTAGTGACCATTATAACACCTGGTCTCTTGTAACCCATCTGTTATGTACAATGGAAGGGATTTGTATGTAGCTTTTCGCCTTTTATAAGCAAGTATATGGCGCAGTTTCACGTAAAAGTCTGGTTATTGCCAAGTCGCAGGATTTGTTTAATGAAAATATCCGCCTGTTCTTCATCACGTAGGAACTTCCCATACACATCTGAAAGTTTCCCCATTAATAGCAGCTGAAATTCTTCATTGCCCACTTCGATAGCAGCTGCGAGGGCCAGGGAGAGGTAAGTGACGGCATCTTCTGCATCCTGTAAACAGGTAACATGGTTACATCAGGACAGCTGCTCCGCTTCTCTGTCCAAGAGGAAGTATCATCATCACCTTTCAATCATCAGGAATAATGCACGCTGCACACGCACACATGTTCACGTGATGTTATGTACTCACATTGAATGGGAATGTTTACCTAGTTATTACTTTGTCTCAGCGTGTTATTTCCTTCACATCTACTGTAAATAATGAGGAATTTCCATATTATCCCTCCATAATATGCTAAACTAACCTGTGTAGACAGATCATGATCAGTTTAAAGGAGCTGCATATTTTTACAATTCTGGTTATAAAACCCTTTCTCAATTTATTAGTGATTTTTTATTGTTCTATTTCATATGTCTTTTCATGAAAAAAGATATATAAAACTAAACTTTCTTCCTTATGTTATATACCTAGAAGGTAGTGATGAGCGAGCACTACTCGGTACTCGTAACTAGTGATGAGTGAGCACTACCATGCTCGGGTGCCCAGTTCTCGTAACTAGTGATGAGTGAGCACTACCATGCTTGGGTGCTCATTACTCATAACTAGTGATGAGTGGGCACTACCATGCTCGGGTGCTTGGTACTCGTAGTGTCTAGTCATGAGCAAGCACTACCATGCTTGGGTGCTCTGTACTCGTAAATACTAGTGATGAGCAAGCACTACCATGCTCAAGTGCTCGCCAGTTGTAACTTCTAGTGATGAGCGAGCTAGTGCTTGGGAGCTCAGTACTCATAACTAGTGATGAGTGGGCACTACCATGCTCGGGTGCTCGGTACTTGTAATGAGCAGTTTGACACTCGGATAGACTCAACTCGTGTCCCGAGTACAATGTGAGTCAATGGGGAACTCAAAGATTTCTCGGAAAAATGCTTGAGTTCCCCTTGGACTATCATTATAATTGGTACACGAGTTGCACCCATCCAAACCACAAACTCCTTGTTATGAGTACCAAGCACCTGAACATGGTAGTGCTCACTCATCACTAAAAGTTATGAGAAATGGGCACCTGAGCATTGTAGTGCTCACTCATCACTAAAAGTTACGAGAACTGGGCACCTGAACATGGTAGTGTTCACTCATCACTAGACGTTACGAGAACTGGGCACCTGAACATGGTAGTGCTCACTCATCACTAGAAGTTAAGAGAACTGGGCACCTGAACATGGTAGTGCTCACTCATCACTAGAAGTTAAGTGAACTAGGCACCTGAACATGGTAGTGCTCACTCATCACTAGAGGTTACAAGAACTGGGCACCTGAACATGGTAGTGCTTACTCATCACTAGAAGTTACGAGAACTGGGCACCTGAACATGGTAGTGCTCACTCATCACTAGAAGTTACGAGAACTGGGCACCTGAACATGGTAGTGCTCACTCATCACTAGAAGTTACGAGAACTGGGCACCTGAACATGGTAGTGCTCACTCATCACTAGACGTTACGAGAACTGGGCACCTGAACATGGTAGTGCTCACTCATCACTAGAAGTTAAGAGAACTGGGCACCTGAACATGGTAGTGCTCGCTCATCACTAGAAATTACAAGAACTGAGCACCCGAGCATGGTAGTGCTCACTCATCACTACTAGAAGGCACTTGAATTGCCTAAAAATTGATGGGGTTTGGGTTCTGAGACAACCACCAATTGTGCAACAGACCCCTACAAGTATGCCATTCAGCAAATAAGAGTGTGCATACACCAAATTACAGGTTGAATAGAATGCTTCGGCTATGAAACTTATGATTTCTTTGAATCCATATCCCACTCTGTGTGCACTCACTTGTTAAGCTAATTATTTCTCAAGGTACCATTGTGTGTTTGGTGAAGGTATCCGTATTTGGACCCACACTGATCTACAGGCAATTCAAGTGCTTGCTAAATACAAAAAATCATGGAGAGATTAGTTAATTTTTAATCATGGCATTTGCAATTTTGGTTATTGGCCACTAGGTGTCAGCACAAAAGTCTATACTTAATTGAAAAAGATATGTCATTTTACTGCCTACAGTAAACATGAGTGTTATCACGAACAAAATAAACCCTTTTAAAGCAGTCAACCAAAATATAAGATTATAGAATGCTTTCCCCTTCTGACAAGCTTTCTTAAGGTGTACCCATCACTGGAGATGAGCGGATCGCTGCTCCGGGTCAGTGCTCTTTGGCCATGGGCAGCAACTGTATGAATTTCCTTACAGTCCAGAATCCCAGGCTTATAATTTGCTAGGCTGATGCATTGTCACCTGTATGCCGCATGGAACAAAGATGTCGCACCAGGCTCCTGAATCAAATACTTAAGAAACGTGCTCAGCTCCTGTCTATTGCCGGAGAGCAGTGACCTGGCCTGTGGACTGGTGTTGTGTAAACCGATCTGCTCATCTCTATTACCCATTACATGCTGTCCAAACCTAAGACAAAAAACATCGCAATAAGAGAAACCTCCATTACCAACATAAGGTCAGATTACCAATGCACTGGCATTGTTAATCTTGTATGGAGGTGGTCGGATTCCTGTCCCTGAAGACACAAGCAATAACTGTATAGAATGTATATAATAGAGATGAAAATAGAAATCCTAAGTCATATAACAAGACTTGTTTAAGGGTCACTTTTGACTTTTAGGGTTGCTACCTCCAATAGGTGGCACTTGAGTTCGTCTACTTCTTCCCAGAAGAGACAATTTGAATATAATAGAGATGTAAATGTAAAGAGCAGGATTGCTATGTATGATGTTACAGGAAATGTCTCCATCTAGTGGATGGTTTAGATAGAGTCTATCGTAGTAGGTAAAATTACAGTTAAGCAGTAATGTGTGGGATCAGCCCACTGCGGGTGGAGTTAGTCTCTAGGGGTAGAGGGCAGACTTCATCTAAGTTGAGTAGAGAGAAGTAGAGTGACACTTGACAAGTGCAAGTAATGTGGAATACCGAGGCCCAAGCTAGTGTGTGATTGTGGCAACTACAGTCGTAACATTCAGTATATAGAGAGAATAGAGCTGCCAGGAAGGATTCTAGAATGGGAACGTAAAGAGAACTAGCTTAGTCCCATAATAAGGTACTACAGCCCTGGACTCTAGACAGACTCTTCTGTCATCGCGCTGTCTCCAGAAGTGCGAGTCCTCAGAAGGACATTCAGCATAGACCTGGGCGAACAGGTCGATACAGAGTCTGGCTGAATAATCGGTGTACTTGGGTCAAAGGTCGTATCATTTGTGAACGAATCCTTGTGGGTGGGACGCCAATCTCGAGTAGACGCGGAATGAATGACATGAGGTTCTGAAGCTAAGCAGTGTGGAGGAATCTGGACAAGCAACATCCACGGTGACAAATTGTATGATAAAGCTCCAGGGAAAAATGTGCCCTAAAGTGGTGTTCCTTTAAGAACTTGTTCAAGTGCTGTGCCTGCAGTATTTATGTGTTTAGTATAATGTGCGGTAAGTAAAAGACTGTTAAAAAAGAACTCTGAGTCTGTGTCGGTGTGTACCCTGTGGAAGGGTCCTGGATTAATAGATGGCCAGAAACAAGGTATGAATGGCACCCCAGAAGATCACACACCCAGCCCGGACCACCGCAGGCATGAATTTTCTTGCTGTGTGAAGATAGCTAGGGAACGGACTACAGGAAGGATCCCATCGCCTGCGACTACCCGGACCACCCTCACAATCTGACCTAGTGTGGGTAATGGATGTTTCTTTTTCTATGATTATTTTACCTTTATGTCCTATGTGAGTCAATCTTTACACAGCATAAAATCTAAAAATCTTCTGCCACCCTATCTTTATTGGCATACCTCTATCTCTTTGTACACAGATTAAACAAAGCGGAGCAGGGAGAAGTCAGAGGGATCCGCCAGACTGACTCCTCTACCTGAATTCAGGTCTTCAATCTATGTGTTTTCTCTGAAATACTGCAGTGTTTTCGAGTAAGATGTGATTTTATGTAATGAGGAAACCTACCTGTATATCATAATGTGTGTCATAAAATGGTTAACAGGTTTCCTTTAAGGCAGAAATAGAGGCAAGGGTCCCGAATTGTAATAAGGGAGGGGATGCCTGTCCTAATTTGTATTCTCTCAGGTTTGTCTTTCAGTTGTATCATACTTTAAATATAATTTTTAGAAGATTTTTTACCTTTCTTCTATGTAACGCGATGTCCCCCAGCCGCCAATACACTTTCACATAGTATCCAGCCTCTGTTGCATGTTGTATCGGTGAAGAACATACCGACAATGCCTTAAGGTAACAGTACTCGGCAATCTCATAAATCTGCAAGGCATAGTAGATTCCTGCCAGACGATGAAATGCAACCAGCTCATGTACTGGATCCCCTGGATGGAGACACAAAACAATTAGACAATAGGAAGGAGAAATTCCATTGCTTCGGTCAATTACAGAATTATGAGTAAGCGTACTATTAAATAGGAAGATTCATTTATTTCAGATGAAGATTCCTTACGTCCTATTAAAAAAGGTGTAAGTATATCTGACCGCTCATTCTGTGCCATTTCCATATCCCCTTACAGAAGTTATCATATGAGAAAAATGAGATTTATTTATTAGATTATTCAATACATTACATGTTTCTACCTGGGATAACAAAGGAAATGTCCTTGTTTGTAGATATTGTTCTATTCTTGTTATTGCGCCCCCTGGTGCTCAGTGCTTGTAATCATATATACCCAGTAACTCGGTCCCAGGCCTCGGTTCCACTTACTTTTGCACGGACGAGTGCAATCTGATAAAACATACTTTTGCACTAGAGTGAGAGCAATGCAATCAGGCAGTGTCCATCTGCGATTGATTTCTCATGCCATAGCCGCATAAGCAATGAATCGAAGCATGCTGCGTTTGGCAGCGAGTCTCGGCTCACACACACCCATACAAGTCTATGGGTGCCTGTGAAGCATCGCACTGCACTCTCATGTCATCTGACTACAGTGCAATATACGCACAGACAGGTCGGGGAGGAGATGGGGAGAAAGTGCTCCCTCCCTCTTCTCCACAGCTGTGATCTGATCGCAAGATCACATCATAATCGCGTGACATTCGGCTGACTCTCGCAGTAGAGGGTCATTACCATATCACTTCTGATGCTCTTGCATCAGAAGCTATGTGCAAGTGGAACCGAGACACCACCATCCATCTCCTTTTGTATATGTTTAAGTTAACATCTCCACGACTTTGCATTTTTCCCGTTTTTGTGTCTTCGTTTTTCCCTCCCCTTCTTCCAAAAGCCATATCTTTTTTTTATTTTTCCGTCAATATAGCCAGTTGAGGGCTTGGTTTTTGCAGGACGAGTTGTACTTTTCAAAGGAAATGATTCATTTTACCAAATAGTGCACTGGAAAACGGAAACAAAAATTGCAAGTGCGGGGAAATTGCAAAGAAAAAGTGCAGTTCCACATTTGTTTGTTGGGGGGGGTTTATTTACCACATTCACTATATGGTAAAACTGACCTATCAGTTGGATTCTTCAGATCAATACAAGTACGATGGTACTAAACATGTATAGGTTTTGTGTTTATTTAAGTGGTGAAAAAAAATCAGACGTTTGTAAAAAAATAAAATAAAATAATAATTTAGCTTTTGGTGCTATTTGTACATTTTTATTTTTCGGGATCTGGGACTAAATGATGGCTAAGGCTGCTTTTACACATCCGTTTTTTGCCGTCCGGCACAATCCAGTAAATAAACTGATGCAACGGATCAGGCCAAAAAAAGGGTCCGTTGCATCAGCTTTTTCCATGAGTTACTTCCATTTTTTCACAGATCCCTTGTCCTACTGAGCATGCGCAGTTCAAAAAACTGGATCAGTCATTGGATTCCATCAAATGCCGGATGATGACAGATCCGGCACCCATAGGCTTTCATTGTAACGCATGGCGCCGGATCCGGCGACATACGGTTTTTCGTCAAAGACAAAACACACTGCAAGCAGCGCTCCATCCGGCCGCCGGATCAGCTATTTATGCAGGATCCGGCAAAAGCCAGATGCAACGCAAGGCCATGCGGCACAATCCGGCGCTAATACAAGTTACTGGGGGAAAGAACGGATCCAGCGGCAACACACGCCGGATCCGTTCTGTTTTATACCGGATTGTGCCACACGGCAAATACCGGATGTGTGAAAGCAGCCTTACTTTTTGCACCGAGCTGATGTTTTTACTGATACCTTTTTTGGGTAGATATAATGTTTTGATCGCCTCTTATTGTATTTTATTGCCATGTTGCAGCGTACAAAAAAAATATTTCTGGAGTTTACATTATTGTTGTGCAATCCAGAGGGAAATGGGGACTTATATACAGTTTACTTCAATACTGTAAAAGAGGCCTAAAAGATGGTGGCCATTGCTTACATTGGCAAAACTGGGTGACAGGTTCCCATTAAGTTATTAGAAGTAGAAAGATATCAGAATACCTACCGACAAGTGTGCTGAGCCTGACAGCCATTGTAGCAAATTCCAGTGAAGATTTATAATCTTTCTCATGTATTAGCAGCTGAGTAAGTTTGTGAAAAATTCGGAGCTGTGATCGATTATCTTCAAGCTTCTTTGCTAATGGCAGGGCACCGTCCTGAAAAGGAGCATACAAATTACAAATAAGCCTGTACTGTAAATGGCTTGTTGAATTCATACAGTTAGCTCCAATTTTATTTTATTACATATTACGGATCAAGTCTATTTTTTTAAGCAAAACCTTTGCATGTCATACTTATGTGAATACAAGTTTTTACTTTGTCTATATATATTACACTTGGCAAAGCACCAGACTGAGGTCCAGACCTACTGTCCCTATAATGTATATTGTACTTCCATAATTCATCCTCTGTGACTTTTGGGAACTTTTAATGTTACTACTCAAGCTGATGGCAGGTTTTCACCTAAGGAAATATCAATAGTCACTACATCTGAAAGCAATGCTCGGAAACAAATTTGACTTTTAATTGAGTATAACGACATCAGGAAAAGAGAATGGCGTTAGATTAGTATAAGCATAAAAAGTATGATCATTTAAAAAGCAAAAAACTACTGGTCATTTAGTATGGTGTATGGGAATACTGTATCGGAATACTTGAAGTTAAAGAGGTGGTTCACTACTCTGCACTAGTGGCTACATCTCTGGAAAACTGGTAAGGAAGGTTTTTTCTAACTGCTTTGTTCAGCGAATTCTGCCTGTGAACGGTGCTATTGCGGTCCGCTCATTCCCATGAAGTGACACCCCCTAGGCACCATGACCTCTGAGATCCGGTGATGTCACGTCAACTTCCAGTTGACCCAACATCACCTAGGCCAGCCTCAGAGTCCCTGAGTGACTGGGCTGTGGGTGGAATTTCATCGTCTGTCCCAGCCCAGGATCGCTCCTGCTTGCAGCAGACTGCAGTGAAGGAGATCGCGCGAGACATGCTTTGCTGTGATGCTGGGCTGTGATAAGCGGTGAAACACTGCCAACAGCTCAATTGCTCAGGAAGCATGGAGCTGGCCTCAGTGATGTCAGGTCAACTGGAAGTGACCAAAAGTATGGCCACCCTAGCCAAGATCGTGCAGTCATTAACAGGAGGCCCCGCAACCAGCAGCCATCGAGTTTGCCTCCAGCCCAGATGATGTCCCCTGGCAATGGTGAGGGAGGAACCGGTTGTCCCAGGATTAGGTATCTGATCGCTATGATTCCAACGGACAACCGATTTGCCGCTGCTGCGACAAAGCGGGGTACTATGCCCAGGGATGTTCCTTGAGTGGGCAGAACCTGGGGGCAGGAGCCAGCCCTCAAGTGCAAGAGAACAAGGCTATGTAAGAAGTAAAGTATCTGAAAATGTAAATGGTTAACCAGTTTAACAACATTTATTGAAAGTACTGATTTTTTTTTTTCTCTGTGCCTAAAAATGGACATCTGGGCCATTTGACTATGTGTGGCCAGGACTGCCTTGTACATAATTAGCACCTGTTGTGCTCCCTACCAGTATTAACATGACTCAAAAACCTGTCGTGCGTGCAGAAGAGGTGAAACAGGGTCTGAAACGCTCTGAGTATAAGATTGGGGTTCAAGGCAGTTCCCCATATTGTTGTTGCTGCTAAAAATATTGCACTTGATCAGAGTGCTGCAAGGTGCAAAAGCAAAAGTTTTATGTTTATTACTAAAAGTGAATGTCTTATGCTACAAGCATGTGTTCTATGTGTTTTATGGTGTCAAAAGGTTTTATATGTCGTAATGTGAAGTATGTGAAAGTTTGTAACGTTCAAGAACCCATGCCTCCCATAAAGGGAAGAAAAGTTAATGGTTACAGCATTACTAAATTCAGCAGTGATATCCATTGTATTGTCTTTTTTTTCAGCCCGCGGACGTGCTGGGATTCGCTGTGGAGAAGTGTTGCGCCCCAGAGCCTTCAGTCGCCACAGAGTACTGCACCTCCCTAGAGGTGCAGTATTCATCCCAGTGACAGAGGAGGTCACTGCCAGTCAACCACCACAAATCACCACAACACACAGTTAGTTGCCCTCTCACTGGGACTGGGCTAGTGTAGAAACATTGGAGGAAGGCCATCACTAATGTAGTGGACCCTTTGCTCACTAGTTCCGGAACCCATGGGGAGGAGATTGACAGGGGAGCAAGGCGACACACACACTCATGAACAGTGAGTCAGAAAACAGGAAACAAGTGAGACGCAGGAGAACATGGTCACTGAGCGGAAAGCTGATAGCTCCCTCAGGACCGGTGCACACCTCAGGGTGTGGAGCCCTAGGCTGTTGGGCACTTCAAGTCCCACCAGCAGAATCTTCCGGGCAGAGGATTTCAGGTCTTTTGGCCCACACACAGATCCCGGGGAAAAGCAGCAAATAGAGCCAGGAGTCGTAACCCACGGGCGGCACCAGCAACGGAATCGCTCTGCCTGCTATATGGGATGGGAAAGGAACCATTCCCAGGACTCGGGGCCCCGCGTAGCTTCAGGCTACAAGGACTCACACAACACAGCGCAGGGAGGAAGGACTCAGAGGGTAACCCACCGGTTCTGACCTCTGAACTATCCGGGATCGGCTGGGGCCCATCACAGCGGAGGCCGGCAGTCCAAAGGCGGGAGCAACTCAGTGATTAAACAACTTAAACTGCAACCGCTGTTTCATCTGATCCATCCCGTGCCGCCTCAATAGAGTGGACCACTACTCCCAACATCCTCCCTGGGGCCTAGCTCTGCCTGTGGAGAGCTGTACCATCCAAACTGCGTTATCATCCGCTCCAGAGAAGACCTCCCGCAGTGGCGGCTAATACTGGCCGCACACCACAGGTGGCATCACGAATAATTAATCTCATCATCCCCATCCATATCTTTATTGACTCCGAATGGGTCACGTAAATAGGACAGGCTGCTGTGACATCCCCAAACCAACCCGGGGACGAGTTAACCCTCCCCTATGGGCGAGTCATTTATCCTTTACGATATGAATATAGATGACAATATTTAGAGGAAATTTATAGAAAACTTTCAGGATGCTGATAGATTAGTGAATAAATAATATACAGAATAGTAATTGTAGCGCTGTTCAGTTTCCACTGGGTTAATTATTCATATTTTGAATATAATTACCTTATAAAAAGGAAGAGCCTTCTCTCTCGTCTGTAGCCCATGGAAGAACACATCTCCGGCAGCTTCATACAAGTGCAATGTAGCAGTAAAGTGCTCTGATTTCATGGAAGCTTGGATGCCAGCCTGGGAGAAAGTCATATTATAGCCATCAGTCACAAAGCTTGTCTTTTCGAAATAACTTAAGACTGTCTGGGAAATACATTTTTCTTACAAATTTCTCAGATCATCTCAAAAGAAATTAAAGAAGCCATTCTCACCTCATCTATCCTGTGCCAAGCCATTCTGACAATGTCAGGTCCACAACCAGTGTCTACTTTCTGTGGCAGCAAAGATGTCACATCACAGGGACATGTGCCCACTGCAGCCAATCACTGGCAGCAGCAGTGATCTGCTGCGGCCAGTCAGCATTGCAATGTGATCAGGGAGGTTAAGTATTGCTTCTTTTAAGTCTTTGGAGAAATTTGAGCACTTATCAGATAACCTCTTTAACGTTTAAGGGACAGTTCGTGAACATGTGCTACATATTTATAGGGCAATAGAAAGCTCCTCTGCCTTGCCAACTGTAAGAAAAGCATAAGAGGGACTCCTAGTACTAGCTACACACAAAAAAATATTGTGCTGATTAGTTAATAGGAAGTACACCAGACGCATATGGGGAAATGTAAAATTTAGAGATGGGTGAGCATTAAAATGCTCGAGTCGAGAGGGTCAGAGACGCTTTGTAAGTGCTTAACTTGAGTAACGAGTATAATGGAAGTCAATGATTCGGCAGTTCGGGTCTCTGCCCACATACAGCCAGCCATATACAGAGCATTTCCGGGGGGAGGGAGGGCAAGGTTTTATCTTTTGACACACTACATCTGAAAATGTTGCTTTAACCCCAGTGAGAGCCATTGAGAGACTGCGGAAGACTCTTCCTGGGATGCCTGCTCATATCATGCAGTGAAGCAAAACTGTGCGTTGTGGCCATTGTTTCATGGACGACACATCGGAGCACCTGCGATACTCAGCCGAGCTTGCAAGTACCCCGATGCTTGAGCAAGTAACGAGCAGTATCGAGCATGCTCGCACATCACTCATAACATTCTCTCTGCCATCAAAATGTTAAAAAAATGCCATTTGCATAAAAATGTTAGGACTTTTTACCCTTTACAGCACTTTCCTACAAAGTGGATGGAGCTTCGCACACTGCTACCTGACAAATTTACTATCATGTATGCCAGAAAACTGAAAGAAATTGCAGTTGAAGTCTATGTTTGCTCTTAAGTGGAGTATATTTCATTTTCTGGTGTACAGACAGTCCAAATGAGGTGTTCCCCTGAATAAATGTGGAGCGTCTTATTTCAGCAGGCTATTGGTTTCAGATTGGCATGGAATAAATGCCTTTCATAAATCCATCGTATACATGAGGTGGGTGCTGTTCTCATCTCCTCTTAGATCTCTGAGCGGTAATTGATACACTGCAGCCCATCAGGAGGGACGTAGGTGGCAAAGGGGCGGCTCTCGTGCAGTCAAACTTTATGTTTGTGCCATATTGGCAATTAGAAGAGTGGACCTGTTTCCTCACAATGTGTCCATCGCTCAGGAGAGTATAGTCTGATTTGCTCTAGTTTTCTCTGAACTGAAAGTTTTCAGCATTAAGGGGCACTTTGCACACTACGACATCGCAGGTGCGATGTCGGAGGGGTCATGTCGAAAGTGACGCACTTCCGGCGTCGCACTCGACATCGTAGTGTGTAAATCCTAGATGATACGATTAACGAGCGCAAAATTGTCGTAATCGTATCATCGGTGTAGTGTCTGGGAATTCCATAATTACGCAACTGCGACAGGTACGATGTTGTTCCTCGTTCCTGTGGCCGCACACATCGCTGTGTGTGAAGCCGCAGGAGCGAGGAACATCTCCTACCTGCGTCCTGCAGCTCACGCCGGCTATGCGGAAGTACAGAGGTGGGCGGGATGTTTACGTCCCGCTCATCTCCGCCCCTCCGCTTCTATTGGCCGCCTGCCGTGTGACGTGGCTATGACGCCGCACGACCCGCCCCCTTAATAAGAAGGCGGGTCGCCGGCCAGATCGACGTCGCAAGGCAGGTGAGTCCACGTGAAGCTGCCGTAGCGATAATGTTTGCTACGGCTGCTATCACAAGATATCGCTGCTGCGACGGGGGTGGGGACTATCGTGCTCGGCATCACAAGCATCGGCTTGCGATGTCGTTGTGTGCAAAGTGACCCTAACTGTCAGCTTCACATCTGCATAAAACTTGTTATGGTTATCTGCATTTTAGGTATGTAACTTTACCCCAGGCAATGATATAAGCTCCCATAATGTGGAGCAATGCTTACCCTGCACAACTGCTGATAGTGCTAGACTTGACCAGGCACCAATACGAAATACCTCTGTGAGTGTTCATAGTAGGCACATGCTAATTGTCCATTGGGCATTCCTTTAGGGTATGTTCTCATGATGAGCTTTTATTGAGTTTCTGATGAATTTCTGCACCCATTATGTAAACTAGGTTTCTTGTGTTTTTTCCTTGTGGGTTTTTTTTTTACCAAGCATTTTTATCGCATTTTTGACAATGCAGTTTTTTGTCTCTGTTTCATATGCCATGCTCTAAATAAAGCGGCTTTATTTTTGAAACTTCGTGGTATTTGGCTTTGACAAAACCTTACTGACATTCTTAGGTGCGGATTACAAGTGGAAAAATAAATGTGCATATATAACAGTGGATTTTCCGCATCTAATGCAAGTGTATGGAATCTGATCATAAAACTCAGTGTGCCCACTAGAAATTTGAGATATTGCATATCTGAAACCGTGCCACATGTAAAATCACACAGCGGAAAAAAGAAATACAGTGGGCATGAGATTTCGATACCTCCCATCGACTTTTCTGGAACTAGAAGGCGCTGCGTTTGTGACGCACTGAAAACATGCAGTGCCAAAAGCTCCCCAAATACTGATCATGGGAACGTAGCCTAACAGTGATTTGTCTTGAGCTTTCTGAATGTAATTTTTCCCAACACCTCCCCTCTAATCTACAGTGATCGCCTTAGCACCCTCCTGATATGCTAGAACTGTCACTTAATAGCAGTGCAAAGACACTTTCAGGAAGAACGGAGCCCTAAGCAGAGCCATGGGCGGAGTGACACATGACTCAGCTTTGGAGGGCAAGCAAGGGGTTAAAAGCAGAGCAAGTAGGTCTGTACTGGGGTTTGTTACTATAAGGGGAGGTAGTTTAGAGAGGTGTGGTCCGGAGATTTGTAGGAACATATATAGGGTGAGGTAAAAGGGGGTCACCTGCAATAGGCACGTAGGCACCACTGATGAAGGTCTCACCCTCCCTCCCTGATGAATGGGGTGGACGAAGAAGGTTTGTTATATATATGTATGTATACATGTTGTATATGTATGTGGGTGTATCTATTGTGTATTTGGATGGGTTTATGCATATAAACCTCCCATTTTGGATCTGGTGGATAAACGGTGGTACCAGGGCCGGCATCAGCACCCGGCATACCCGGGCAAATGCCGGGGCCCTGGAGAGGTGGGGGGGCCCACTCGGCCTCGTCACTTCAGCTGCCCCCGGGCCCTGCCTACTCTCCTTCAGTTCTGCTGCCCCCAGGCGGAGTTCCGGGGACCGCAGTCCTCGGCAGGAAACTGTGGTTGCCGTCCCTTAGCTAGTTTCACACTTGCGTTGCAAAAAGTGTGATAATAAAGACCACGGATTCCAGTGAAATAACGCATGGCGTTAAGTTTTCTTTAGCCGAGAGAGAGCCCTCATCACCGCACACATCCCGACATCACCGCACACATCCCGACATCACCGCACACATCCCGACATCACCGCACACACACACACCGGCATTACCTCAGTGACGTCCCCGCTGACAGCGCGATTCACTTCAGTTGCTGCGTGGAGCTCACATGAGCGGCAGTGTTCTACTGCAGCTCCTGTCAGCTTCATGTAGCAGAACTGGATGCGGGACCTGATGTGGATTACGCCGGACCTGGAGGGGTATTTGGGGATTTTAATAAAGTGGTGAAAGAGGGTATTTTTTTTTTTTTGTCTTTTATTCCAAATAAAGGATTTTTTTCGGGTGTATGTGTTTATTTACTTTCACTTACAGGTTAATCATGGAAGGTATCTCGGGGAAACGCCTGCCATGATTAACCTAGGACTTAGTGGCAGCAATGGGCTGCTGCCATTAACTCCTTATTACCTCCTCGATTGCCACCGCAGCAGGGCAATTTGGGATGAGCCAGGTTGAGTCCCGGGACTGTCGCATCTAATGGATGCGGCAATTCCGGGCGGCTGATGGCTGAAATTTTTAGGCTGGGGGGCTCCCCATAACGTGGGGCTCCTCATCCTGAGAATAGCAGCCTTCAGACGTGTGGCTTTACCTTGGCTGGTATCAAAATTGGGAGGACCACATGTCATTTTTTTTTTAATTATTTATTTATTGTACTGCATGATATAGACCCGCCCACCGGCGGCTGTGATTGGTTGCAGTGAGACAGCTGTAACACAGTGTGGGGGCGGGTCTGACTGCAACCAATCATAGGCGCCGGTGGGCGGGGAAAGCAGTGAATACGAGATTGAATAATGGGTGGCAGGCGTTTTCAAAAGAGGAAACGCCGCCGGAGCAGTGTGAGTGTGTCTGTATGTATGTATGATGTGTATCTATGTATGTCAGTGTATATGACGGTATAGATTTGTCTGTTTATATGTATTTTGTGAGTTTGTCTTTCAATATGTATATGTACGTATCTGTGTATGCATGTTTATGGGTCCCACTGGGACTCTTCCGCCCGGGGCCCACAAAAACCTGGAGCCGGCCCTGGGTGGTACATATTGTGAATGTAACCTCCCATTTTGGATCTGGTGGATAAATTGTGGTTGGGGGTGGTACATCTGGTGGATGTAACCTCCCATTTTAGATCTGGTGGATAAATGGTGGTGGGGGGTGGTACATCTGGTGGATGTAACCTCCCATTTTGGATCAGATCTTGGTTTATTGCCTGGCGGATTGGGAGGCTCTTCAGGGTGGAGTCCCTGGGAGTCAGTGATGTTGGTAATTTTCCAGCAATAGTGGTGCCCCGAGCTTGTGGTCACGGCTGGGGGTAATGCTGGATGGTTTCAGGTATTTATGGCTTTTGCCAGGCTTTGGAACTCCAAGAACCTCCTCACTTTTCATGTTGATTTATTGTGTTTGTTATAATAAATTTGGCCATAATTAATCCAAAATGGTTGTCTGTCGTTTGTGGAAGGGGATCCATGTATGGGGTGGTTGTGGACCCGAAGGGAAGGTAAATTGAGGTACTAGGTGAAGCCTCTACAATACTGCAGTCATGGACTCTGCTGTGATCCCCATTGTATTGGGTTCTGTTTACATATTGCTTCAACTCAAAATGGACCCATGATGACTATGCCAGATCTGTTTTCAGACAGATCTCCGCAAATCTTGATATATTCCATCAAAGGGGATGTCAAAATGCCATCAGGGTTACAGTATTTTACTTTCTACAAATAACGCGCAGACTGTTTTTATTCTTGTAGTCACAGATTTCCAGAAAGCCTGGCAAAAACAATATTATGAATGAAGCCTTAGCAGCCACATTTTATTATATTATATTGCAGTTTCCATTTCTGCTATTACTTACATGCAGGTAAATCTCTACAAGTTCATATTCTTGCAGCAGATAATACAGTTTTCCAGCTTGAATCCACCTTTCAGCAGATTTCTCATGTTGTCCCAGGTCAATAGAAATCCGTAGACTTTGCTTTGTATAGTCCAGAGCTTTTCTTAGGGATCTACAAATGAATATGTCAGTATTGAGAGAGCACATAGCTATTCTTCATAACAACTAATGTGAGTATCTTCACCAGTTTATTTTCCTTATTTTTGTCCCTTATTATTCTCTGTGGTCTCAGAGTATAATAAATATATTATGTAGTGATGAGCAAGCACTACCATCATGCTTGGGTGCGCGATACTCTCAACAAGCAGTTGGATGTTCGGATAGGCACGACTCATGTACTGAGTATAGTGAAAGTCAATGGAGGACTTTAGGACTTTTCCGGGAAATGTTCCCCATTGACACCATTGTATTCGAGTCGCGCCCATCCAAGCATCCAACTGCTCGTTATGAGTAAAGATCACCCGAGCATGGTAGTACTCACTCATCACTAGTAAAACAAATACATAAATAAATCCTTATACTCATCTTCCCACTCACTTTTCTGGCCCCTCCACTCTTCAGCATCACCTGGTCGGTTCTCACCGCATATTCAGATCGCCACCGCTTCAGCTGAATACTCCAACTTCTGGATTTAATGAGGTTCTGTACATGCGTGCGCAAGGTCACAATGATGCCATCACCTTTTGCGCTTGTGCAGAATCCTCCCAGGTGTCATGCTAGGTACGAGGAAGTACCAAGTGAGCTGCGAAAGGGAGGGGAAGGGTACCCTGCTTCTAGGGAAGGGGAGATGGTGACCTCTGACCAAACCTACAGCTGGTCCCTGGAGTCCCTCACCATCCTAAATAGGTTCCAGACCTATGCCCTGAGCCGGATACCTGACCCTAGGTATCCCTAGTGTTGGACCCTAAATATGGAACGGGTGGGATGAGCTCTTCGTCAACCTCACAATGTGGACACATAGGGGGAAAAAGCATGAACTACTTATCCCCAGAAGACACAGGCACAAGTTCGGCAAGCTTCAGCAACTATACTACAGATGAGAGCAAGCCACCTGCTTGCCACCAGAGCTATAGTGAACTGAATAATATCACCAGCACCATTCCAGGGAAGAAGGGAGTATTTAAGCACCAAGATAATGCTGATGATCAGCAGCTGGGTGGAAGGTTAGCTCCTGCTGGGTCCTAAGGGGGAGAGATGAAAATCCACAAAGCTACCTATACCAATGAATACTGACAGCAGGAACAATAGAAAGTCAGGGAGCATTTTGCGCAGCCAAACGCTATGAGCTTCTTTGGCCAGAAACAACATGACTGTCTGTCACCCGTCACACCAGGGCTCAAAGCCAGAAGTAACATCTCCATGTGAGACGCTCGGGGACTTCATCAGCAATCTGAAGATCTGGTGAGGTCCGTATGAGTGATGCTGAGAGGCAAGAGAAATGAACAATAACAATTTGATGGTCTTTTATGGATTAAAAAAAATTGTACATTATTTAGCATATATTTTTATCGTAACAGTGCTTACAATCACCAAGAACAAAAAAATGAAGGTCCACCTAGACAGTACACACTTTCCCAGAGCTAATAGGTTATTGTAACCATATGTAACCTCCGGGCTAGGAAATAGTATTTTTAAAACAAAAGCTTTCGGTGATTTTTCACATCCAGCTGCAGAAAATATTATAAATGAAAATAATTTGCTCTTTCTACCAGCCTCGGAGAGTGATCTCGATTATTCAAATTGAATTTTATAATCTAAATGTTATTCTGCAAATTCAAAAGAAACAATTATCCAGATTCTATTTTATTTTAATGACTCTTTTATAGCAGTGCGTTTTGAGCTGAAATGTCAGTTGTCATATCTATAACGCCAGGTTTTGTAATATAATCTCCATTCTGCTATCTGGATAAATGAGGATGATTAGTCTTGGGAGCCAGCCGCAGCACCCGGGATAAAACCACAAGGTTTCTCCTGACAGTCGATCTTTAACTACGGCTGAATCAGGGTAAAGACAATGTATTGAATGATAGAAAATATTCCGGATATCCAAAGTAGGATTTCATAAATATAAAAAGGATACGGACACCTTTATGGCAATCACATGTATTTTTTGGGTTACAAATATTTGGGTTTTTGTTTTTTTTACAGTCACTTTTTTTCATGTACAATAGTCTGTTTCCTGGCTGTAGAAGTCAACTGAAAATCCTACAGTGAGCTGGTTCTGACCGGGAGTTTGTAAGTTTGTTATCCATCATTATCTGATCTCCAATCCTCTGATTTATGCGTGTGCCACCCCTGTGCCAGCAGCCGTGCTGCTCGGATCCGGATCTGTGGTATGGCTCGAGGGACTCTACGGGACCCGGGGGTCGCGCGGACACTCCAAATAAAAAAGGGGACGTATTTGTACGGGGGTTGTTGAAAACTGTCTGTGACGCCACCCACGGTGTGTGGTGAGATGTAGCACCACTGCTGCTGTCGCGGGCGGAGGGGTGGGAACACCGCTCGCCTGGAATTGCTGGCGCTCGGGTCCGGTGCTTCTGCTCCTCGGTGGCTCAAGCACGGGGCCGGACCCGGGGCTCGAGCAGTGCCTTCTCGCCCACGAGTGAAAAGGGGAGGTTTTTGGTGAGTATTTCGGGATGTCGGTCGTGACGCCACCCACGGGTTGTGGTGATGGTGGGCACCACCGCTGCTGGTGACGGGGGATCCCGGGAGCGATGGCGGGGAGCAGCTGAGGTGTTGACCCCTCCGTGGGTAGGGGCTGTTGGTCCTGGGGCCCCGGTTGGGGAGGTAGGGGGGAGGTATAGGTGCAGGTGCCGAGGCGGGGAGGCAGCGTGGGCGCGGGTGCAACGTTGCGGTGCAGCGCGATGCCGGATGGCACTGTTGTACTCACTCAGACACAGAAGGACAGAGTCTCTGGTAAACCAAACTGCTGGATGGACGGGGCCCACAGCCGGCTGCGGTGTTCTCACTCTCCCCAGACGGGTTGATGGTGGCTGTCGTTTCCTGCACCTGTGTAAGTGTGTTTGACTCCTATGGCTTCCCATGGGTAGTCCGCTCCCCGGCGTGTACGTGTCGGGAGAGCCCGTTTTGCCCGCAGGCGCTGGCCCTTGGATCTCTGGCCCTTGGCGGTGGCGCATATCCGGACGGGTTGGGCTGTTGCCTTCTGACGGGACTTGGTTGGGAATGAACCCCTGAGGTCCAGACCGCAATCAGAGAATTTGACCTTTTCGGCGGCTCCTAGCCTAGTCGGGGTCTGAGTACTCTGCCTTGGTGCTTGGCCTCGGTCTGCTCCACGGTTCGGTACTGGCAGGCCACCGCCCGACCCCGGTCCTACGGTTCCGCTGGCCTACACCACCTCCTGCAGACGGCCACCACCGTCTGCCGACCTTGCTGATCGTGTCTGGGCTCCAACCCAGACACAGAAAGTCTCTCACTCACTCCTCTCACTTCCACTTCCTAACAACTTCTCCCACTCACTGACTTTTCCCGCCTCCAGACCTGTGAACTCCTCGGTGGGCGGGGTCAACTGCCTGGCTCCGCCCCACCTGGTGTGGACATCAAGCCTGGAGGGTGGCAACAAGGATTTTTGGTTGACTGGTGTTACCTAACCAGGGGAGGGTGTGTGTGTGTGTGTCAGTGTACTGTGACCCCTGGGGATCCAGGGCGTCACACTGCTGTTGTGGGGCTCCCAGGGGCAATGGGCTGGCAGCTGGATGTTAACCCCTCTGTGGGCAGGAATGGATGCCCCGGGGCCAATGTCTCTGTGCAGGGGATGATAACGGCAGGGGCCGGCACACCCGGTCAGGCCGGGAAAGTTACTCACTGTTGAATCAATCACACAAGTCTTTTGGTAAATCAAGGTGATGGTGGCCAACTGCTGCAGACGGGTGTATCTGGTTCCACACCTGGGTTGATGGTCACTGCCCCTTTCCTCTGCACTTTGTGTTTGGTTGTGTAGACTTCCCGGTGTGTAACGCAGGAGTCCGCTCCCGGTCCTCAGGTTGGGAGCCGTGACCATCAAACGCTGACCCGTGGGATCTACAGGGCCCTGGCGGATGCCCTATCCCTCTCTGTGGGTCGTTGTCTACTTTTTGGGACTTAGGTTGAGACAGGACCTGGAATCCTGCCCTCAATTGGTTAATTAGCTAGGCCGTTGGTGCCGGTCCTGGCTTCAGGGTCTGAGTACCCCCTGGTGTGGACGGTTTCCGGGTCGGTTCTCCGGTGTCGGTACCGGCGGGCTACAACCCTGCCCCGGTCCACCTCGGATCTGCCGAGCCATCTTCCCGTCTCCTGCTGGCGGTGACCACCGTCTGCCACCTAGCCAATGTGTCAGGGCTCCGACCCTGACACCTGTCAGCTTCTCCTCCTCACTCCTCTCGACTCCAAAACTTGTCTCTTGTTTTTTTCCCGCCCCGGGCTCTGCAGACCCCTAGGTGGGCGTTTTCCTTCCGCCTGGTCCCGCCCACTGGTGTGCCTGTCCGTCCCTGGGGGGGAATAGGGTTTTGTCGGCTGTTTTAACCCTGTGTGGGAGCGGTGTTGTGCGAGGGCTCAGAAATTATCATAAATCAGTTTGACATGCAATTGGTAATTAGTACATGTGATGCATGTCTAGATATTTAAAAAAGATTTTTTTCTTGAAAGAAAATGAGTGAAATGGCTAATATCTGTTTGAATTTACAGTATGCGATCACCATTCTCCTGAAAAACTGACTGCGGAGACTATAAGAGAAACCGACTCAGAGCGGTGGCATGATCTATTCTGCAGTCAGAGGATAAACTGTATGCTGCACGCATGCGCGATATGCGAGTCCTGCGGTACAGTTTAATGCGATTTCTGTGATCCACTGCCAGTCATGTGGAAAATGATCACATGACCGTTTGGGAGGATATGACGACATATGCTGCTTTGGCAACCACATAAACAATGTAACGTGGTGCGTTCCACTGCCGGGAATTGAGCTTGATCACATGACCCGGTGGGCGGAGATGACGTCACATGCCGAGAGAAGAAGGAAATGTATAAATATGAGCAGTCTGTGGCGGCTCTTTAGGCTGCTTTCACACATTCGTTTTTTGGCATCAGGCACGATCCGGCGAAAAAACTGATGCGACGGAGCCGGCGAAAAAACGGATCAGTTGCATCAGTTTTTTTCCATCAGTTCCTTCAGTTTTTTTGACGGATCCGTTGTGATACTGAGCATGCTCAGTTGAAAAAAACGTATCCAGTGGACGTATCCGTTTTTTTGCCGCATTATGCCGGATCCAGCGTCTATAGGCTTCCATTATGAAACACGCCATATGGATATATGAAACACGCCAGCGCGATGTGGTTTTTCGCCGGAGACAAAAAACATTCTCCTTAGCGTTCCATCCAGCCGCCAGACAAGCAAATTTTGCAAAAGCCAGATGGAATGCAAGGCCATCCGACACAATCCGGCGCTAATAGAAGTCTATTGGGGAAATAACGGATCCGACGGCAACAGACGCCGGATCCGTTTTTTCAGGTTTTTGCCGGATTGTGCCTGATGGCAAAAAACTGATGTGTGAAAGCAGCCTTACAGAGCGATAAGCACAGCCGCTGCGGTCATGTGGCGAGTTCCCTTACATTGGTGTTTTAACCCCGTAGGTAAAATCATTAGTAAATACAAAGGTACTCATTGTTACTTTGTGAATGTTATACTTTAGCATGTTATAGGAGGAATAGGTCCATGTTTGCAGGGACCTGTAAAAGCATGCCACACAAATGACTCCCCTAAAGAGTACATGAACGAAACGCGTTGTAAAAATTTCTGATACTCAATGGGCTCTATTATGAGAGTGAATGGAACCTAGCAAATTATAAAGAAAACGGCACCCGACAAATTGGGTGAGAAAGTTCCATTTTAATAAGAGAGTATTTGGATTTGTCTACACATACTAATGAAGTGATGGCAAAATAATTGCAGTTTGGTAATTGTATATCCCTTTTTGTCCATCGTTGTATGGAGACGGAGGGACCACACCTAATATACAGTACATGTTGTTTGTTTGTTTTTATTAAGAGGGGTCAATGGTAGTGACCTAATGTCTTTAGGCAAATTTGAGTAAAGGTTAAATTTTAGAACGTTGTCATTTCATCCGCATTTTTTGCTTAATTAACCATTAGATATTTGTGGAAAATACCCAGTAGCTGTTTGTGTACGCAAATTGATCATAGATAAAAAGTAAAATAATATCTAGTTATAGTGTTAAGTAGATATGACTAATAATTATACTCCATCACGTCATCAAGAAGCTGCCTGCACTTACTTGGCAGTGTTTAGCGTCTGATAGAGCCTACTTAGGGTACTAAGGACATCTCCTTCCTTTTGTCTGTCTTTCAAAACTTGCAGTAGATGGACCCAGTGTTCACAGTATGTTATATGAGCTCCGATGGTTGGACAGACTTCACTGTAGAAACTGGACAGCTCTTCTATCACACTAAGCTGACCTGTATAAGGAATGCATAGTATAATAATTATCATTATTACAAATAACATCAAACCTGTGGAAAATAAGTGTGAGATATAAAAGTGCATAACATTAACTAAATCTGTCAATCTAAGTGGTTGTCCAGGATTATAACATTAAAGGGGGCTTTACACGGTAGCGATATCGCTAGCAATTTCTAGCGATAGCGACCGTGTAAGTACCCGCCCCCGTCGCGCATGCGATTGTTTGTGATTGCTGCCGTAGCGAACATTATCGCTACACAGCGTCACACATACTTACCTGGTCGGCGGCGTCGCTGTGACTGCCGAACAATCCCTCCTTCAAGGGGGAGGGACGTTCGGCATCACAGCGACGTCACTGCAACGTCACTAAGCGGCCGGCCAATCAAAGCAGAGGGGCGGAGATGAGCAGGACATAACATCCCGCCCACCTCCTTCCTTCCTCATTGCGGCCGGCGGCAGGTAAGGAGACGTTCCTCGCTCATGCGGTGTCACACATAGCGATGTGTGCTGCCGCATGAGCGATGATCCACAACGCTAAACAACCCTTACCGATTCTTTACTTTGGGACGACCTCTCCATGGTGAACGATTTTCACCATTTTTGAGGTCGCCTAAGGTCGCTGGTAAGTATTACACGCTGCGATATCGTTAATGACGCCGGATGTGCGTCACTAACAACTTGACCCCTGCGACCAAACATTAACGATATCGTAGCGTGTAAAGCCCCCTTTAAGGAGTATTCCCACCTCCAAGATCCTATCCCAATATGTAATAGGTGTATTAATAATAATAATAATAATAATAATAATAATAATAATATTAGCAAATACCACCAATTAGAAATATAGTATAGTTCTCCTGATATAGCCATGTCTGTTACCTCATGTGCAGAGCATTGCAGCTTAGGTATCCATGGTTACATCCACTCATTTAGTAACAGTTAGTTGCTCGTAGTCGTAATCATGGATACCTAAGCTGTAATGCCCTGCCCATGAGATAAGAGACATGGCTACATCTGGAGAACTATTTGCTAATATTAGTATTATTACACCTACTGCATAGCGGGATGGGATCTTGAAGATGGGAATAGCCCTTTAATGACCTATCCTTAGGACATGTTCCAGTTGCAGTGGGCGGCCAGAACGACTGCACAGCTGCATTGACGGAATAGTGCCACAGCCTGGAACTGTACATCCACATCCTATTGATTCAAATAGGGGACGATGTGAAATTCCAAGCCGTGACCACTATACAGTTGTTGGAGCTGTGCTGTGCAGCTCTGTATCTGGACAGTGGCAGCATCGGGAACTTGACGGGCTTTCCGTGTGATGTACCTCCACCGATCTGGACTTTACTGGCAAAATAGACATTCAAATAAAATATATTAATATTAACTTTTTAATAACTTGCATATTTGGGACAGAGATTGATTTAGGCAATGCTAAAATCTATTACACACATTAATATTTTATGGCAGAAGGTCAGTGTAGTGCCTATGCTGTGTATGATGCACACAGGACTTCCTAGATAATATTCCAATTACCATTTACTGCCAGTTACATAAAAGTTAATCACAAGATCAAAATTGTATTGTAAAAGTATTGAGTTGAGTTTTATTGGAACCGTATTTTATTGCCCATATGAATATAGTGAAGGAGGGAAATGCCATTAAATGGAAAAGCTTCCCAACTGTGACATACATCTATATGGAGAACATTGCTCAAGGGTTTAATTTTTAAAAACTGGATGAACATTATAAGCACAGATCATTACTACTAAAGGCTGCTTTACACGCGTCGATATCTCGTGCGATCGCATTTGCGATCGCACCCGCCCCCATTGTTTGTGCGGCACGGGAAATTTGTTGCCCGTGTCACACAAAGTCAGTAACCCCCGTCACACGTACTTACCTCCCGAACGACCTCGCTGTGGGCGGCGAACATCCTCTTCCTGAAGGGGGAGGGACGTTTGGCGTCACAGCGACGTCACACAGCGGCCGGCCAATAGAAGCGGAGGGGCGGAGATGAGCGGGACATAAAACATCCCGCCCACCTCCTTCCTTCCGCATTGCCGGCGGCCGCAGGTAAGCTGCAGTTCATCGTTCCCGGGGTGTCACACGGAGCGACGTGTGCTGCCTCGGGAACGATGAACAACCAGAGCACAGAAGGAAGTTCGATTTTTTGAAAATGAACGATGTATCAACGAGCAACGATAAGGTGAGTATTTTTGCTCATTCACAGTCGCTCATTTGTGTTACATGCTACGATATGTCAAACGAGGCTGAATGTACGTCACTAACGACGTGACCCCGACAACATATCGTTTGATATATCGTAGCATGTAAAGCACGCTTAAGAATTCCTGTATCCCATCAATGGACCATTAAAGGGAGCATGTCAGCACAAGCTGACAATATAGGGTCCGATTTATCAATTGCATTTTCTTTTTAGTTTAAGGCGGGCTTTACACGCTGCGACATTGCTAGCAATTGCTAGCGATGTCGTGCGCGATAGCACCCGCCCCCGTCGCACATGCGATATGTGGTGATTGCTGCCGTAGCGAATATTATCGCTATGCAGCTTCACACGCACATACCTGGTCGTTGACGTCGCTGTGACCGCCGAACAATCCCTCCTTCAAGGGGGAGGTGCGTTCAGCGTCACAGCGACGTCACCGTGACGTCACTAAGCGGCCGGCCAATAGAAGCGGAGGGGCGGAGATGAGCGGGACATAACATCCTGCCCACCTTCTCCCTTCCGCATTGCTGGCGGGACGCAGGTAAGGAGATGTTTCTCGTTCCTGCGGCTTAACACACAGCGATGTGTGGTGCTGCAGGAACGAGGAACAACATCGTACCGGCAGCCGCAGCGATTTTATGAAAAGGAGCGACGCGTCACCAATCAACGATTTTTGACGTTTTTGCGATCGGTGATCGTCGCTCCTAGGGTTTAAAGGCTGTGATTTCGGTAACGGCGCCGGATGTGCGTCACTAACGATGTGACCCCGACGATATATCGTTACTGATGTCGCAACGTGTAAAGCCCGCCTAAGTCTCTTCTTTTATGTCTTGAGGTATGCATTGACACTTTTTGTACCTAATTCTTCTAAATGGCGCATGTAGTTCAAGAATTTTTTACCTATATTTGACTGTTTGCACTAAATAGTCACGAAGTTTGCAAAAAAAAACATATGTACATAATTTTGTTCTACTGGGAAACTGGATGACATTTGTACAAAATTTTTGTAACTTTCTAAAAAGTACAATGGATGAAACAGCTGAAAACACCTGGAAACCCTAACGCCATCCCACAATCATGTACAATAAACTTTATACTGACATTAACTGAATTTAAACATTAACTCAACTGACTTTTAAAAACACGCAAATTAAAAGAAAGAATTACATGTAAATGATGAAAAAACACAAAAAATTAGATAAAAAGGCACAAATGTAATAATGAATCAGGCCCTTAACCTTATAGGGAGAGTGACCTCTATAAAAGTCACACCTTTGGGACTCGGTTTCATTTGCGCACAGCTTCCACTGCAAGAGCATTGGAAGCGATATGCTAATGACCCTCTTCTGCGAGCGTCAGCCGATGGTCATGCAACTGTGATCCGATCTTGCGATCAGATCACAACTGTGGAGAAGAGGGAGGGATCACTTTCTCCCCATCTCCTCCCTAGCTTGTATCTGCATATATCTTACTGCGGTCAGATGATATGTGAGTGCTAGTGCAATGTTTCACATGCTCCCATAGACTTGTATGGGGGGAGTGTGAGCCAAGACTTGCTGCCAAACGCAGCATGCTGCGATTTATTTCTCAGGCCACTATGGCATGAGAAATCAATCGCAGATCAACACTGCCCTATAGTTTTGCACTGGTGCGAGTGCATTCCGATGTCTTATTGTATTGCACTTGTCTGTGTAAATTACAAGTGGAATCGAGGCCTTAGGGTAGGGTCACATGAGCATATTAGATAAAACAAAAATCAGTCCCATTCTCATCCAAAAAAGTGGGATGATTTTTTACTTTATGGTGTTGCCAGGAAGCTCAATACACCATTCTGCCCACTGGATTTGCCTGCCACCCTTACTGGTGATTGTCAGCGCTGGCTTGCCTGAAGTGAGCATTATCTGCAGGCAAAATGCAGGCTAGTTAAAGCTGTCAATCACCAGTAAACAGAATGGGGAACTGAGCTTCTTGGCCTCAGCAAGTGTGCACTAAGGTACTGCTCTTCACACAACAATGGGCAAATGCACAATGGAGGAATTCATATCCCCTACGCTAGAAAATGGGCATCAACATCTCCCAAAGTTTGTGACAATTGGTGTATTGAGCTCAATTCTGTTTGGTGACTTTTTGCCTTTGGTGTACATTGAGGCTGAAATCTGCTCAGGGCTGGCATATATTTAGTGCAGTTCAAAAGATGAACCAAATTTATTAAAAAGAGTGTACTGTTACAATTTTGGCATCCCTTCTCTACGAAGTAAAAGGATCAAGATTGGAATACAAAAAGCCAACGTTGATAAATTCCTCCAAGTGTGTTCAGGCATAGATCAATTTTCAAAGAATATTCGCCAAGACATTCAGTCAGTCACACACTTCTAAATTATTTTCTATATAGGATGGTATTAAAGGTTTAGTCTACAAACATAAGACAATAAAACATTTAAAGGGAACCAATCACCAGGATTTTCCTATATAACTTAAAGCCAGTGCTATACTGGCACTATCAGGCTGATTCTATACATATCTGTAGTGGTCAGCTCGGATGTATAGGTTTTGAAATCCAAGAAAGTAAAGTTTATAAAATCGGCAGCTTTTTGAGTGACAGCAGCTGAGGATCAGACAATATCCGGTGGGGGGGATTTATAGTTATCCCCTCCCCCTGTTAGAATTAGCATCAGTATTATACAATCCATATAACTTTTCACTAGCAAGACCTGAGTTAGGTCATAACCATATAACCAGAAGTGGCGGGGCCTCAGCAAACAAAAACATGTTGCTTCCTGGTATCAGCTTTGTTGGCTGAGGCCCCACCCCTTCTGGTCACATGGGTATGACCTCACTCAGGTCTTGCTAGTGAAAAGTTAAATCGATTGTATAATACTTATGCTAATTCTAACAGGGGGAGGGGATAACTATAAATTCCCCCACCGGATATTATCTGATCCTTAGCTGCTGTCACTCAAAAAGCTGCCGATTTTATAAACTTTACTTTCTTGGATTTCAAAACCTAAACATCCGAGCTGACCACTACAGGTATGTATAGAATTTGCCTGATCATGCCGGTATAGCACTGGCTTTAGCTTACATACAAAAATCCTGGTGATTGGTTCCATTTTAATGTCTGGCTGAAAGAAATGTGTCCTACTCTCATAACGATAGTTTTTGCAAACCAGTTTAAAATAGGAATTTCTTTTCAGGAAAGTTAAATAATGAAGTACTCACTTTTTAAATTATTAGACTTCATAGAAAACAGCAATGCAAGTTCAAAACAGGCTCTGCCATCTTCAAGTTTTTGATGTTCGATCAGAATTTTCCCCAACCAGTGCAGAACTTGGGCTAGCTCTCTCTCTGCATCACCACTGTCCTGAACATCTATAAAAAGCTGGACAGACTTTACAAAATATCTTTCTGCCATAATAAAAGCCTGGCAGGACACAGCCAATGCCCCAAGGTTTCCCAGGGCTATGGCTTGGTTTCTTCTGTTGCCTGTTTCAGTAGCCATTTTAAGGGCATAGGAGTACCCTCTTGAAGATTCAAGCACCTTTTTATTCCTCTTCTGTGCATTTGCAAGTAGATTATGCACAACACCACACTGAGTAGTACTGTCAGTTTCCTGCATTGAGTCTAAAAGAGGCATCAAAATATGGCAAGCCTGTTCAAAATGGCCGTTCAAAATATATAACCAACCTAAGAACAGAGCAGATTCGAAAGTTTCTTCTTCACTGGTCCATCTACCTAATTCAGAAGCCCTTTTAGTATAACCAATGGCACCAGATAGAAGACTTTGCTGGAGGTAGAGCTTGGCTAAAAGAAAACATAGTGTTCTTTGAGCTTTTATATCGCCACTTTCATAAGATGAGGACAATGCATGTTTTAAGTAAGGAGCAGCTTGAGCTGGAATATGATTGCCTTTTAGTGGACAACCCATAATTTTGGATATATTTTGCATAACTACACCAACTCTCCACAATGGAGATGGCATAATTTTCATGCCAACGGATTTATAGAGTCTGGCTGATGCCAAAGCAACATGAGGCAGATATTTTTTATCATATAAGAAACTTAAAATGGGCATTACACTTGTACTGGAATTCAAAGTTTGGGAGCATGAAGTAATAAGAAGAAATTGCAAACGTTCCAGAAATGGTAGGGCATCATCATGCCTTCCTAGTTGATATAGCAATCGAAAAATGAGGAAGCAAGTACGGGATTCTAAGGAGGCATTGTTAACAATTACAGCTTTCCTAAAAACATATTTTAGCACCTCAAGCTCATTCTCTGAGCTAAAATTATGTTGACATATGCAAGTTAGAAGACTGGAAGCTTTCTCCAGCAAAAGTTCTTGCTTTGACTTCAAATTTTGCTTCAAGTAGATAGCAGATAAATTCCCATACAAGGCAGCCAAAAGTTGCAAATCTAGAAATCCATGGCTAATGGCACTTAAGGCTTCTTCAAAGTAAACTCTTGCCTGGGATAACTTCATCCTCTTGGCACAAATCCGTCCCAGAAGGAAACAACACCTTATGTGTGCCCAAGACATGGTATTCCTTTTTGCCCAGTTCCGGGATGTTTCCAAGTACATTACCAAGTCTTCTTCTTCTGAAAACCCATAAAACGTTGAGTTGAGAAAAGACATAGAAAGGTCATATAAAGGCTGGAAATGAGAATCATAGCCTTCTTTATTGAGGAAGGTCAAGACAGGATCAAAGACTTCAGAGTCTTCAAGATCTCCAGCATTTAAGTCAACAAAGAATTTCGGATCATCAATATCTTCTTGTCCATGTACATGAAAGCCTTCTACTACATATTTCCATTCAGTATCGGGACTTGACTTTTCAGACAAACTGCATTTAGAAGATTCACTTATAGCTTCAATTTCCTCCCAACTATCAGAAATCTGTGTTTCACCAAATTCTTCCCTTCCACCTGGAAAATAGCAATATAAGGGTATTATCAATTTGTGACAACAATTTTACCTGATAGACACATTTTAAGCACAATTAAAATATGTTATATTGGACCATGAATACTATCATTTATACAAGCTTATTTCAAGTATTAATACGAATTATGGCTGATTACGAAATTTGTCAAATGGTGTCAGCCCAATTTTCAAATACAAAATATTTTGTACACAATTTCTGATTGCATCAAAAGTGGAAGGAATAATAAATTACATTTTCCATCTCATGCCAAACAAGTTAGAGTTTCTTTTCATTTAATACATAGAAAAAGAAAAAGGAGGGGGTAACGAGCTCCAATCAATTGTTAATGAATATTTGGGAAAAAGAGGGGGTAACAAGAGCTCTAATCAATTCGTAATGAATATTTGGGAAAAGGGAGGGGGTAACAAGAGCTTCCATCAATTGTTAATGAATATTTGGGAAAAAGGAGGGGGTAACAAGAGCTCCAATCAATTGTTAATGAATATTTGGGAAAAAAGGAGGGGGTAACAAGAGCTCCAATCAATTGTTAATGAATATTTGGGAAAAGGGAGGGGGTAACAAGAGCTCCAATCAATTGTTAATGAATATTTGGGAAAAAGGAGGGGGTAACAAGAGCTCCAATGAATTGTTAAAGGAGTTATCCGACATACACTCCAAAACAAATTGTAAGCTAATCTGTGCTGTATTGTCATATAAATCACCCCTACATTGTTATTTTCTGTTTTCTAACTTTTGTTTCTCTTGAATTCACACTTTATTCCCTGCAGCTCTTGTTTACATTTAGCTCCAACAAACATGACAATTTCCTGTATTCTTGGTTGCCAAACCTCAGTCAGAGCTGTCACCGCCCAGCCTCAGTGTACAGGAACGCCCCCTGCCCTCCCTCTGCACATTCAATGGCTGTCAGTATTCTGCCCAGCACCTGACCTCTCAGCATGTGACAGAGCAGAGATCCAGCTTCTCTCATCTGTGACACAGCAATCAGCTCACATCCCATCCACAATGGTAACAGAAAGAGATGTTCCTCACCCCTTATAGATAAATGAATACTGTGTAAGGCTGACTATATATAGCACCCAATGTGAGTCTATAGTAGATATATACGCCATGTATGTATGGTACATGTGTGTGTGTGTGCGTGGTTTGTGTCATATAGTTATGTGTATACATATACATTATATATATATATATATATATATATATATATATATACACACACATAGATTCTCCAGGCTTATCCCTCTATGTGTCACTATATGAATTGACACATTGGGCTCAGAATGTGGAGTGTGCAGCTTGCATACGAGTGGTCACATGACCATTCATTCTGACTGTCGACAACTGTGTCTGCTGCATCTGCATCTTCAACCGTCTGTCTCGTTCACCGTCTGTCTCGTTCACCGTCTGTCTCGTTCACCGTCTGTCTCTGTCTGTCTCTAGCTTTCCGTCTCTTTTCTTTCCCTGTCTGTCTCTCTCTATCCGTCTCCCCACTGACATCTTATTACCTTTTATACTAACACTGTCCTTTGATACTATAGTAACCAATCACAGCTGAGATTAATAAACTGTAGTTCCAGGCTCCATTCACTTTAATGGAGTCATGTTTTTTGGAGAGTGACTGTAAAGCGCAGGGTTAAATTTTCATGTGAAACCGTAGTCTACGACGTTCCCTGGGTCACATGGGTCATCTGTGCAAAAAAACGTTATTGTAAATGAGAGCTTATTCCTTTAGCGGACATACACACACACACGGTGGATGCAGCGGTGGCCGCGGGTAACCTCAGTGACAGCTCAGCTGATCGCGATACTCACCTCATTTGCTGTGTGGAGCTGACAGGAGCGGCGGCTGAGTAGCGCGATCAGCTGGACTGTCACTGAGGTTACCCGCGGCCACCTCTGCATCCAGGTAACCTCAGTGACAGCTCAGCCGATCGTGCGGCTGTCTTCATTAGCTGCGTGGAGGTGACCGGAGCGGCTGTGTATTATGCAGCTCCTGTCACCTGCATGCAGCAGAGCTGGATGCGACGCTGGAGGAACGTGGATTACGCCGGACAAGGAGGGCTTTGTTGTGGGTAATAAATTGGTAATGAGGGAATTTGTTAGTGTTTTTTATTTCTAATAAAGGATTTTTCGGGTGTGTGTGTTTTTTAACTGTAATTTACAGATTAATCATGGAAGGTATCTCGGTCAGACGCCTGACATGATTAATCTAGGACTTATTGGCAGCTATGGGCTGCCAATAAGTCCTTATTACCCCGATTTGCCAATGCAACAGGGCAAATCGGGAAGAGCCGGGTACAGTCCCAGAACTGTCGCATCTAATGTATGCGGCAATTCTGAGCGGCGCTGGCTGATATTGTTAGGCTGGGGGGCTCCCCATAACGTGGGGCTACCCATCCTGAGAATACCAGCCTTCAGCCTTATGGCTTTATCTGGCTGGTATTAAAATAGGGGGGACCTCACGCCGGATTTTTTAATTATTTATTTATTTATTTTACTGCACAGTATAGACACGCCCACCGGCTGCTGTGATTGGGTGCAGTGAGACACCTGTCACTCAGCGTGGGGGCGTGTCTCACTGCAACCAATCGTAGGCGCCTGTGGGCGGGGAAAAGCTGGGAATACGAGATTGTTTAATGAGTGGCTGGCTTTTTCAAAAAAGGAAAAGCCGCTGGAGCAGTGTGAATGCCGTGCAGAGCCGGGGATCGGGGATCGTTGAGTATGAGAGAGGGGGGGAAACTTCAGTCACTCGGGGGATTAGCGGTCACCGGTGAATCCTTCACAGGTGACCGCTAATCATGACGCTACACAGACAGAGCCGCGTGGTCGCTGTAAAGTCCCCTTTTCACACTGAGACTTTGCTGCACAGCGGGAAACAAAAGGAACAAAGAATGGTCCTGAACGATTTCTAGCGATCACAACTTCACAGCAGAGGCCAGGTCGCTGATGTGTTTCACACACTGCAATGTCGCTGGGGAGGTCGCTGTAACGTCACAAAACCGGTGACGTTACAGCGATGTCGTTTGCGATGTTGCAGTGTGTAAAGCCACCTTTAGTGCCTTTCATGTGGCACTAAGGGGTGCTTAGCCTTGTATTTAGCCAATAAATAAAGAATTAATAAAAAAAAAAAAACGACGTGAGGTCCCCCTTATCTTTTGTAGCCAGCTAGGGTAAAGCAGACGGCTGCAGCCTGCAGACCACAGCTGGCAGCTTCACCTTGGCTGGTAATCCAAAACAGAGGGCACCCCACGCTGTTATTTAAAATTAAATAAATAATTAAAAACAAAAAACGTGGGGTCCCCCCCAAATTGGATCACCAGCCAAGGTAAAGCGGACAGCTGTGGTCTGTTATTCTCAGACTAGGGAGGTCCACCGTTATTGGACACTCCCCAGCCTAAAAATAGCAGGCTACAGCTGCCCCAGAAGTGGCGCATCCATTGGACGTGCCAATCCTGGCGCTTTGCCCCAGCTCATCCCGCGCCCTGGTGCGTTGGCAAACGGGGTAATATATGGGGTTGATGCCAGATGTGTAATGTCACCTGGCATCAAGCCCTGGGGTTGGTGAGGTCAGGCGTCTATCAGATACCCGACATCACCAACCCAGTCAGTAAGAAATAAAAAATAGACAACCAAAAAATTTTTATTTGAAAAAACACTCCCCACATTCCCTCTTTCAACAATTTATTGACAAGAACAATCAAATCCGGGTCTGGCGTAATCCAATAAGGGTGTCGCACGGCGATCCATACCATAGTCAATGAGACTCCCAGTCAATGAAGAACAAAATGTTCCCCATTGGCTGGGAGAGCCGTGCAGTGACCTGAGCTAACATCAATAGGTCAGCCCAGGTCACTGCAGGGGATGCCGAGCGCTGCCGTCAGGAGGTTAGAGGAGTTCATTACCTGCAGTAACGATCTCCTGCTCTCCTGACGTCAGCGCTGTCACTGACTTCTATGCCCGCCGCGTTCTACGCAGTATCGCGAGAGCCCGTGACGTCACTGCTAGTGACAGTCTCGGGCCGCCCGCGAGACGGGCAGAGAAGGCAGTGACCGCGGTGACGTCAGGAGGCAGGAGATCGTTACTGCAGGTAATTATGTCATCTAATCTAACCTGCAGCTACATGTGCAGAGAGCAGGGAGCCGCGCACACTGGGCGCTGGCTCCCTGCTCTCCTAGCTACAGTACACATCGGGTTAATTAACCCGATGTGTACTGCAGCTACATGTGCACAGAGCAGGAGCCGGCGCTGGCAGCGAGAGCGGCGGAGGCTGGTAACTAAGGTAAATATCGGGTAACCACCTTGGTTACCCGATGTTTACCTTGGTTACAGCTTTCCGCAGCTGCCTGATGCCGGCTCCTGCTGGCTTCATTTCGTCGCTCTCTCGCTGTCACACACAGCGATCTGTGCGTCACAGCGGGAGAGCGTCAGTGTCCCGCTCCCTGCCAGCCCCGCGGCGTGAGAAGCTGCAGATACTGCGGGCAGACACTGACATTGCAGTGCGGGCAGCTGCGGGGCTGGCAGGGAGCGGGACACAGACTGCACGGGCAGTGAAGCAGCGCTCGTCATCCCCGCGGATGCACGCAATGCAGGCTGAGAATGAGAGGCAGCTTATACTGCAGAGGGGGGCAAACACTGACAGGGGGGGGGGGGCGGGGGTGGGTGAAATGGGGGGGGGAACAGTTCCCAGGGCGTCAGGCAGTAAACATAATAAAGCGCTGGGAAAACAGCGCTGGCAGTGTATCGGACAACAAGTGTTCCTTGCCTTATTGAACTGGACACTGACTCGGCTGCAATTCAGGGCGCACGTAGCTGGGCACAGGAGGCGGAGGAGGGAGACTACGGCGTGTGTGGGAGGTTGTGGGTGGAGTACGGGGTGCGGGGGAATGTGTGGGAGGGGGCAGGGAACGGGGGCGTTTACTCCAAACACTGTACAGCCCAGCAGGGAGGCGACATGCTGTCCCAGATTTGCATGTCAACATGGCCCTGCCCATGTAGACGTGCAAAGGCCGGAAGCAGCAAAATCGCGGCAGGAGGGGTCACATGACCGCTCTGAGCCGGGGCAGAGGGGCTGACAGCAGGGCAGGTAAGTGGTCTCTATCTACTTACCTGCCCCAATGTAGCCCAATAGTGTAATAATGAAAAAAAGTCAAAAGAAGCCGGATAACCCCTTTAATGAATATTTGGGAAAAATGAGGGTGTAACAAGAACTCCAGTCAATTACTAATGAATATTTGGGAAAAGCAGGGGGTAACAAGAGCTCCAATGAATCGTTAATGAATTTTTGGGAGACTGTATTTTTCAGCTTGTGCCAGTTAATAACAAAAAATGAAAATTAGAAAAAATTAGATCCTGATCATTATAAATAAACATTGAGTTTTCATATTGATTAAACAAGAATTATGATCTGGCTTGCAATGTTCGGAACTATACATAATATATATATATACATTAGCGAAAGCATACGTCTATATATACATGCCACTGACAGAGGTAACCCAACATCATAGTTGTAGCTAGCTATATAATGCTTATGTGAATACCCATAGTGCACTGTCCTCTCATAAAAGGAGACAGGAGAATGTGAAACTTAACGCGTTAACTGAGAGTGAAAATAAATTCTACTATAAATAAAGGTTGTCCAAGTACATCTGAAACATAAAACTGTGCTTAGAAAAAAAATAAATAAATATATATATATATATATATATATATATATATATATACACATATATATACGCACATATATACACATACACACACGCACACATACATTTATGTTTATCATATTTATTAGTTCATAACCTATCTTACCTGGTACAGATTTCAGATATATTTCAACTGGATCCAGGCCATCTAAGATAAATAAATAAATAAATGACTGACTGAATTAATGAATAATTAGAAGATGGTAAAATCTCAATACACTGCATGATAGCACAAATATTACATGCGCTACGCAGCCAGTGCTATAAATTAGCGTTAAATAGGCCTCTGTATAACAAGGTAAGATTTCCGTTCTTTAAGTTATCTCACATGGCTATCAATATCTAGAACAGTTGACTTCCGTTTCCTGGTCAAATGGAGTGGTGGTTATGCATGCTGCTGCTCCATTCAAAGTCTATGGGACCAACAGTGATTGCGGAGAACATGCCTTGGCTACCTCCTGAAGTCACATAGAAGATAAACAAAGAAGTAGTAATCATGCCAGTCCATTGCTCCATTCAAATGGGGGACAAGTCCCAGGTCTGATGATGGGGGAAGGTCTCACCCATGGGCTGAAGATAGGTAATAAATATCAGATATTATGTGTCCAACCACCATATCCCCACTGAGAAGCTCATATTTTGCATAAGTAAACATGATTTCATATATTGCAGCAAATAATTTTATTGTACAGATATCAATTAGAAAACCCTTCAGAAGTTCTAAAGAAAAGACTAGGCTTTAGCAAATGCAAAGCTATGGTATGATATTGTACAAAAAGGTTATGTAGACCTAATGCTAAATTGTTTATATAGCAAACATTCTCACCAATCAAGGACTAAAGATAGGTAAACTGTAGCAAACCTGGGCAGTCCTGTGTCACTAGAAAAAGTATCTATCGTCTTATAGCCACTGGCGAATACTAGACTCATGTTATCATTATAGACAAGAGTACATAGAGCTTCAGATCTAGACATTTATCTCATATACTTATTATTATTCTTGTTCAGTACATCCTAAACTACGGTAAGTTAATGTTTGATTTAAAAAAAAATAAATAAAAAAAAAGTTGCGCAGAGGAGACAATCCCTACAACCAAGCAGTTTATTTATTCTTTATGCTGGTTTTAGATGGCATAATTAGGAAATGAGCTTCTCTAGGAACTTTCATTAGTGACTTTCATGTTGTCTAAACAGATCAGCAATCCTCCAAAGATCAAATAAAATATGAGTGCCGTAATTTGTTGGTTAAACTCAGGATGTTGTAAGAAGAGTTAGGGGTACTTTACACGCTGCGACATTGACATATGTCTGCCGATATGTGGTGATCGCTGCCGTAGCGTACATTATCGCTACGGCAGCGTCACACGCACATACCTGCTCTGCGACGTCGCTGTGACCGGCGAACCGCCTCCTTTCTAAGAGGGCGGTTCATTCAGTGTCACAGCGACATCACAGCAGCGCCACTGAACTGCCGCCCAATAGAAAAGGAGGGGAGGAGATGAGCGGCCAGAACATGCCGCCCACCTCCTTCCTTCCTCCTTTTCCGGTGGACAGAGGTAAGGAGATGTTTGTCGTTCCAGTGGTGTCACACATAGCGTTGTATGCTGCCGCAGGAACGACATACAACATCGTACCTGCAGCAGCACTGATATTATGGAAATGAACAACATGTCAATGAGCAACGATTTTGCACATTTTTGCGCTCGTTGATCGTCGCTTATTTGTGTTACACGCTGCAATGTCGCTACTGGCGCCGGATGTGCGTCACTAACGACGTGACCCCAACGATATATCGGCAGCGATGTCGCAGCGTGTAAAGTACCCCTTAATGCCCCACTGCTGTGAATGAAAGAAAAGTCGAAGAATTAGATGGTAATTTTATTAAAAAAGTGTCTCGGAGATGTCTTCTCTTTCTTCAGGTCAAAATCACATGATTGTTCTTGGAGTTTCATGGCAGCGCAGCATTGACCCTTCCTACACCATCCTGAGTATAGTTCCACATGGAGCGGCAGCAGTTGTGTTATAACGCAGTATAATGATTGTGACTATTGCAACCCATCAAGGTGAGCCTATCTCAGCGCCTTAACCTCTATCTCTCACCCGGATCAGACCCTATTTATGCTCCTGTGTCTTCCAGTCTTTTTTACATGATTTGTTAGTTGGCACAAAAGAAATCAGCGTACTCCGCAACACAAAGTACTGTATATACAGGGCATGTGCTGCCGAAAACAATGAATCTATGCATACAAAACAATTTTATTAAAGATCGTTCTGTGTGCATAGACATGCAATCAGCCTGTGTAAACAATCTATGACACCACCATCAATTGGCTTTTAAGCAACTGATTGAGCGTTATTTAGCCTTCAATTAGTGGCTCCAAAATACCAGTCCATAGGACCCAAAGCACCTTGGTAAGCATGTGTAGTCAACTCCGCATCTCGCACTTCACTAAGGAGGAAGGGGCGCCCGAGCTAGGAAGGTTACCTACCTTCCATACATGTGGAAATAGGATGAAAACATACTTGCTTGGAGTCCAATGGACCCCACTTGACTACTTAAAGGTTAATAGCTGAGGCTGACACATGTAAACCTAGCATTAGTATAGGACAGCGCCTCCAGTGATAGAACAAGTGTGCTGTGCTCAGGAGGAGAATGAAAGACAACAACATGTAACAGACTGAGGATTAGAGTCCCCTGACAGTACAAGGGTAACGATCTCCTTCTGTCAATACTCTCGTAAGTAGCACAATGTCAGCCATATCAACATCCGCTTTGTTTCTGCTCGCTGCTGTGAACTGTAACTCATCAATGTATCCATAGTAATAGATTACAGAACTCACCCAGCCTGTACACTGAACTGATGTCTGTCTGCGCCAAGCTGCTGAGCAGCTCCACCGGGCCTTTCTGAGCTTCTTCATCAAACAAATTAAGGGAAATCTTCTCATCCTCACTTAAGAATAATAAATCCTTACCCCTGTAGGAATTCAATAAAAATATGATAATGGCGTTTTTCAAGTATGCAGTGACACGATTTGCAGGAGAAATGTCATTCTGCGTATTCCACGCTAATGGGAAAATCTGTATGGATACATGACACAAATGTTCCTGGCTATGGATATTCCCCAGATCAGACTATTGCCTATTTTATTAGTATGAATATACGGATGACTTCTCCTTTGTGCATTGTGGAGCTTCTTTGGTTGACGCTGCTTCCCTACTAAGTTTAATGCAATTGTAGAATTATCCGAGAACACTGTTTTTACGCCTAGTGACAGTCTTATGTGATTGCTCTGATGGTGTGATAGCTCGGCTTAGGCATATTATTAACTCGTCCTCTCTATCGCACTGTGGCATAAATCATTCTATTAGATTTCAACCATTATGTTTGCCTATATGAAAAATGACACAGCACATTGAATACTAATGCACACAGCAGTCTGTATCTTCTCACTGTGTTTGCCTGGGCTTCCTCCGGGTACTCCGGTTTCCTCCTACAATCCAAATACATACTAATAGGTAATTTAGATTGTGAGCCCCAAATGGACACAGAGATGATGTCTGTAAAGCGCTGCGGAATATGATGGTGCTGTATAAGCAAGCATAAATAATAATAATATGAGTCATAATGATAAGCCAAACGACACTACTCTGTCCTCCTCCTCCTGGACCTGTACTCTGCCTTTGGCACAGTAGACCATTCCCTTCTACTACAAATTCTCTCATCTTTGGGCATCACAGACTTGGCGGTATCTTGGATCTCCTCATACTCAACCAACCGAACTTTCAGCGTCTCCCACTCTCACACCACTTCCTCATCTCATCCCCTATCTGTCGGTGTCCCCCAAGGTTCAGTTCTTGGACCCCTGCTATTCTCCATCTACACCTTCGGCCTGGGACAGCTCATAAGAGTCCCACGGCTTTCCGTATCACCTCTATGCTGATGATACGCAGATCTACTTCTCTGGACCTGACATCACTTCCTTACTAACCAGAATCCCACAATGTCTGTCTGCTATTTCATCCTTTTTCTCTGCTCGATTCCTAAAACTGAACATGGACAATACAGAATTCATTGTCTTTCCTCCTCCTCATTCAACCCCCCCACCTGACACATCCATCAAGGTCAATGGCTGCTCACTTTCCCCAGTCTCACGTGCTCGCTGCCTGGGAGTAATCCTAGACTCTGATCTCTCTTTCAAGCCACACATCCATGCCCTCTTCCCCTCCTGCCGCCTCCAACTCAAAAATATTTCCCGGATCCGTACATTCCTTTCCCAAGAAGCTGCAAAAACCCTATTACATGTCCTTATTATCTCCCAACTGGATTATTACAATCTCCTGCTCTGTGGCCTCCCTTCTACAGGCCGCTTTACACGCTGCAATATCATTACCGATATCGCTAGCGTGCGTACCCGCCCCCATTGGTTGTGCAACACGGGCATATCGCTGCCCGTGGCGCACAACATTGCGCGGACCCGTCACACTACTTACCTGCCTAGCGACGTCGCTGTGACCGGCGAACCGCCTCATTTCTAAGGGGGCGGTTCGTTCGGCGTCACAGCGACGTCACTAAGTGGCCGCCCAATCAAAACGGAGGGGCTGAGATGAGCGGGACGTAACATCCCACCCACCTCCTTCCTTCCTCATTGTGGGTGGCCGCAGGTAAGGAGAGGTTCCTCGTTTCTGCAGTGTCACACGTAGAGATGTGTGCAGCAGCAGGAACGAAGAACTACATCGTCCAAGCAGCAGCAACGATAATCGAGATTAGGTGGGATGTCACCGATGAGCGATTTTGAACGTTTTTGCGACCATTCAAAATCAATCATAGGTGTCACACACAACAACATCACTAAAGCGGCCGGATGTGCGTCACAAATTCCGTGACCCCAGCGAAATCGCTTTAGCGATGTCGTAGCGTGTAAAGCGGCCTTAACAGTCTCGCACCCCTACAATCTATTCTAAACTATGCTGCCCGACTAATCCACCTGTCCCCCCGCTACTCCCCGACCTCTCCTCTCTGCCAATCCCTTCACTGGCTTCCCATCGCCCAACGACTCCAGTTCAAAACACTAACCATGACATATAAAGCCATCCACAACCTGTCTCCTCCCTACATCTGTGACCTAGTCTCCCAGTACTTACTTGCACGTAATTCTTCTGTCTCATTTCTTATCTAAAGCTAAAAAAGGACTATAAAACCATTGTCTGTGTGCCTTTATATACAAATGGAAGCATAAAGTGGTAAAATGTGACCCATGGCCTATTATTAGTGCAGGATAAGCAGCATGGTGGCTGAGTGATCAGTACTGTAGCCTTGCCAGCGTCCTGGATTCAAATCCCACCAAGGACAACATCTGCAAGGAGTTTGTATGTTCTCCCCGTGTTTGTGTGGGTTTCCTCCTGCTCCTCCGGTTTCCTCCCACACTCCAAAGACATACTGATAGGGACTTTAAAGTGTGAATCCCAATAGGGGCAGTGATTATGTCTTTAAAGTGCTGTGGAATATATAAATAAGTACAAAGCTTACATAGCGTGCATACATTTGTGTGGATTTGTTTTAAAAAAATGACATATAAAACACCATTAATTCCACAGCACTTTAGAGACATTATCATCACTGTCTCTATTGGGGCTCACAATCTAAATCCCTTGTCAGTATGTTATTGGAGTGTGGGAGGAAACCGATGAAAATACGGGGAGAACATACAAACTCCTTGCAGATGTTGTTTTTGGTGGGATTTGACCCCAGTGCTGCAAGACTGCAGTGCTAACCACTGAGCCACCGTATATATAATAATATTATTTTATTTCTAAAGCGCTAAAATATTTCACAGCACTTTACAATTCAGATGGGACATGTACAAACAATAAAGACATTACAGATACCTATATAAGTGAGGGCCCAGCTCACAAGCTTACAATCTATGAGGAGATAGGGAAGGCACAAAAGGTAAATGGTAAAAAGTGCTTCAATCGTATGATCAAGCCAGCAATATAATAAATAGGGAATTCACAAGTACAGATACAGAGGGCTAATAAGTGCATGGATGATGTGTAAATAGATGATAAAAAGGACCAGATTTGGAAGAAGATTTTGTAAGGGAAAATAGAAATAGTTAGAAAAATGAGGTGAGGTGATAGGTCAGTCTAAAGAAATACATTTTAGGGCCCGCTTAAAAGTGTGGGTATTGTGAATTAAGCGAATTGTTCTTTTTAGTGAATTCCAGAGAATTGGCGCAGCATGTGAGAAGCTTTGGAGTGGGAGGTTCTGTTTCTAGAGGATTTCTCTTAGGTCATTAGCGGAACTTAAGGCACGGGTGGGGTGATAGACAGAAATGAGGGAGGAGATGTAGGGTGGTGCAGAACTGTGGAGAGCTTTGTGGGTGAGAGTGATAAGTTTATATTGTACTCTGTAGTGGATGGGCAACCAGTGCAAGGATTGGCACAGGGTAGAGGCATTGATTTACTGCTTGGAGAGGAATATAAGCCTGGCTGCTGAATTCAGCATGGATTAGAGTGGGGACAGTTTAGTAAGAGGGAGATCGATAAGTAGAGAGTTGCAATAGTCTAAACAAGAATGAATAGGATTGATAGTAAGAGTTTTTGCAGGGTCAACGGTAAGAAAAAGGTCGAATTCTAGAGATTTTTTGAGGTGGAGGTGACATGAGAGAGCGATTGATGGAATGTAGGGAGTGAGGAAAAGAGCCAAGTCAAATATGGCCCCAAGACAGTGGGCGTGCTGCTGGGAAGTAATGGTCAAACTGCACAAAGAA